>NC_143547.1:29155822-29519572 GCF_031878675.1 Megascapheus bottae
TAGAGGTGCTAACCAGGGCAGGGAGTAGCTGTGTTGCAGATCTGGTTCCGTGTAGCATCACCAGCACAGGGGGGTCCCCCATGCTGGGGCACAGGGTGATTACATGTCCGTCGTTGCTGAGTCTGTCCTAGGCCACAGGTCACAGAACAGGGGCTCACAGGGGCCCATGGCCCCCAGCCTCCAGCCACTGTTGGAGAAGGGAACAGCAGTGAGAAAGAAGACCCACCTCAAGCTTTCCTTCAGCCCCTAGACCCTTGAGGCAGTCCCTAGATGAAGAGCTCTTCGTGACCCTATTATATAAGAACTGATCTAGAAATGACAAAGCTTCTGTGCCCCCAAACTAAGCATCCCCTGACAGTGTGTGAATGTCCTCAAATCAGCAAACCTGGGCAGTGTGGTAGGCCAGTGCAGCCCCGGTGTTCATAGGCTGCTCCTGGGCAGGGCTTTCCAGGAGGATTCTTGGAAGGCTCTGGTGCAGTACATGTGCGCTTTCGTGTCTCCTTAGGTTCTTGGGATCCACCACGGCAGGTGCTTGTACAGTGACTCCAGGAGCTCCAGGCAGCCCAGGCCCCATGTACTGTGGGAGGGGTGGGAGTGATATACATAGGGTCAGGTACAAGGATAGTCCTCTCACTCTGGCAGTTACTTCCTGTAACCCCACAGACCCACCCTGATTTTGGTTAGCACATCCACATCTTGTGGCTGCCCTTACTCACTGGGGCAGACCTGTTGGGTATCACAGGCCTCAGACTTCTGGCCCTCTCCAGGGCAGTGGCCCCCACACTTGGGAACAGGATTATCACATGTTCTCCGGCGAGTCCTTATTCCTTTGGAGCAGGTTACAGAGCAAGGCCCCCATGATGCCCACTCAGACCAGCCACCCATCTCTGTGAGAGACAAGGGGGCAGGATGAAATGAGAGATGATATTCTGTTCTCTGTTTCCTTACGTACCCTAATCCTATCCTGGCATCCTGTGCATAACATCCCTGTTGATCTGGACTATGGCAGCAGACTTAGAAACACTGGTCCCTTCACTTCACCCCTCAGGGACAGGATGTCCCATTTTCCAATTACATTGGTTGGGATTCCTTCCCTGCCTACAATGGCAATCCCTCAGACTAAAGCCAATGTCCTTCCTTCTACCTACTCTCCTCCAGCCACCCCAGGCTCCTCAGTGTCTTACGGGTACAGGACTTAGACCCAGGGGTTGGGTACAACACATGCCTCCCTCCCTCATCCTTACCAGGACAACATGGTTGGTCCTCACAGGCTTGCAGCTGCCACTCAAGTGTTCCAGGAGTCACCTTCTCAGAGCACTGCCCATCCCTGCCTACACAGCGCCGATGTCGTAGCTGAGAACCTTCAGAACATGTCACTGAGCAGGGAGCCCACGAGGACCATGATGACCAATGCGGGGACCTATGGAAAGGAGCATGTATCCCATCCGGGGATGAACTGACAGAATGGCATGTGGGATTCGAGAGTATGGATAGACACAAGAATGGAGCTGGGTAAAATACAAATGGATGAGTGAATACTAGTCTTAAGGGATGCCGAGGGATGGAAGGGGGAGAGGTGGGTATGGTTTGGAGTAAATGTCACTTCCCTTCATGGTTGGGTCCCTGAAGTTACCCTTAGACATCCCCCAAGGACAAAACCAGGCATACAGCAAGCAAATGTAAGGATCTAGAGCCATGAAATACTCCCAGAAACCCAACATGCCCATCACCCTGTACTACAGCAGGCAGACAGGAAGTGCTGAGTAAAAAGGAGACATCATTCCAATGGGCTAAGCCCACTTCAGAAACACCCTACCTAGATAGATCCTCAACCTCCTGTTCAGTCCTGAGTATTCCACCAGTGCTTCAAAGACATGAACTAGGGACTCAGAGCTGCTCTTAAAAATTTCCCAGTCCCCAACTCAGCAGGATGAGATATCAGAGTTGCTGTTCAAAGTCAGCTGAGGCAGAAAAGTCCAAAGGACTCTTATCTCCAATCAAGCACCAAAAAAGCCAGAAGTGGAGCTGTGGCTCAAGTGGTAGAGCTTTAGCCCTGAGCACAAAAGATCAGGGACGATGCTAAGGTCCTGAGTTCAAGCCCCCGGACTGGAATCAAAAAATCCCCAAGCCTCCCATCCCCACATTGTCTATGGAATATACAGGAAGTAATAATAAAATACATCTAGAGGACAATAATGAGGGCTCCATCAGTGTAAGCCAAAAGTTATGATACTATAGATACTTTGAGATCCCCAAGCTGCCACCCTGAACTGTGCCTACTATGAAGAAGTTCCCAGTGAACGTGGCATGTCATCACAATTAGGGGACCAGAACTACCCCCGAATTCCCCAAAACTCCTCCATTCCCACAAGGTGTCTGTAAACACTAAGCACTCAATAAACATGAGCTGTTATCACATCTAGGGGACCGGAGTTACCTTCTGGAAATATCCAAATTGCACTCTACCCGCAATGCTTACAGGAAGTGCTGTAACTGGTTCTCAACAAGGGCTGTTCTTCCCCACACCCAGGATCTTTGGTAATGTCTGGAGATATTTTTTTTGATTGTCTCAACAGGTGTGAGGAGTTGGTATTAGCATTTGGGAGGAGGCCAAGAATGTTATAAAATATCCTATAATGCCCAGGTCAGCACCTATACACCCAAGGAAGAATTTTTCAGCTCCAAGGGACAATCATGCCAAGGTTGAGAAACTTTGAACTATGGGGCTTGGGGCAGGGGCTCACTCCGATAAACCCAGCTACTGAGGAGGTAGAGACTAGGATTGGGGTTCAAGTCCAGCCCAGACAAAAAGTAGAAGACCCTATCTGAACATCTAAAGCAAAAATGGCTTGGAGTGCTAGAATGCTTGCCTAGCCAAGTACAAGGCCCTGAGTTCAAAGTCCAATACTCCCCCCCCCCAAAAAAAAAGAAAGGGAGGAAGGGATGGAAGAAAGAGGGAAGAAGGAAGAGAGAAAGGAAGAAAAGAAGGGTCACTGAGTTAAGATCATGATCTGGACCTTTTGGGCCACCTTTGGAAGTTCAAGAGAACAACCAAGCCCAGTTCTGGGTGACAGTCCTCTTGGCCTTCCCCTAGCCCAGCTCCCCCGAACCTGCATGTCTGACAGAGCCCACTACCATGCTTCTGGAAAGCATAGGCAGCGTTGAGACAGCAGTCCTCCACACGGACGCCTCCCCCCAGCAGGCCCTGGCACTTGCCAGTTGACTCTTCATAATGGGTGAAGCAGGTCACTGGGTCTGAGCCTGTAACAAGACCAGGGGTGGAGGAGAATGGATGGTTAGGGGTCTGGTAGGCCTGGGCGCCCCTGGAAGACCACTAGGCCTTTTCCCACTTACCTGTGGCTGGCAGCAGGAGCAACAGCAGTAGTAGTAACCACAGGACCTGCACTTGGACAGTCATGTTGTATACAGCAACGCTGCTGTCCCGTCAGAGGAAGAGAGGAGGCCCAGCCTTTATCTGGGCTGATCTGCACTGTGAAAGAGGAACCTAGGGGTGGCAGGAGGAACTGAGAGGGTATGATGCGGGCCTCTTCAGCTCTGACCTCTCCCGTTTTGTACCCTCTGCCTCCTCCCCTCTCCATTTCCTGAGTCACCCTTAGTACTGTTTTCCTTGTCACCCAATCCCCAGTACCCTCCTCTTCTTTACCTAGAAACCTTTCAGTGCTCCGTGAACCTTGGAGAAACTAAACTCTCACTTGAACAATGGAACCAGAGAGTTTGGAACAAGAATCTCTTAGCAATGTAGCCTTGGGCAAGTCGCTTTATCTCAGATCCTGATCCCCAGGAAAATGTATGATCCCCACAATGCCAGGGAAAGCCTCATGTTCATGGGGGTGTTGGGTTAAGATTGGAATGAGGGTGGCCCTGCTCAAGGGGTAGAGAGGTATTGAGGCAGTTACTGAACCCTCCATCCTGACTTAACCCTGCCTTCTTCTTTCCTAAAAGTGGGGTTCCCTGGAGTCAGCATGGGGTGGGGGGGAATACAAGGGAAGTGAGAAGGGGAAGTGGCATAGTATGGGGATTCCAAAGGGAGAGGAACTGGGTATTCAATGACCTGGGAAGGGGTGCTCAGGGGTGGGGTAGGGATGGGGATGGAAAGGAGGGGATAGGCTGGGCCATGGTCCATCAGAATACATTTTGTAGGTAATATAACCCACCTTGGGCCTGTTTCATGCTCATAGATGGTACCTATACAGCTGGGTATGATGGTGCACACCTATAATCCTAGCTAATCAGGAGGCTGAGATTTGAGGATCGGGGATCAAAGCCAGCTCAGGTACTAAAGAATGTGAGACTCTTATCTCCAATTAATCACTAAAAAATGGGAAGAGGGGCTGTGGCTCAAGGGTAGAGCTGTAGCCTTGAGCTGAAGAGCTCAGGGATAATGCCCAGGCCCAGAGTTCAAGCCCCACAAGCCCCTTCCCCCCATCACACACACACACAAAAGATAGTACCTATATAGCACAGGACACATTTGTGGTGAACTGTGGAAGTTAAGGTTTAAAAAGTACTTAGAGTTGGGCCAGGAGTTTGGCCTAGTGGTGGAGTGCTTGCCTAGCATGCACGAAGACCCAGGTTCGATTCCTCGGAACCACATACATAGAAAAAAGCCAGAAATGGTGCTGAGGTTCAAGTGGTACAGCTCTACCCTTGAGAAAGTCCAAGGACAGTTCTCAGGCCCTGAGCTCAAGCCAGGACTGGCAAAAAAAGTACTCAGAGTTGAGTGCTAATGGCTCACACTTCTAATCCTCACTACTCAGGAGGCTGCGATCTAAGGATTGACGTTTGAAGCCAGCCTGGAAGGAAGGTCTGTGAGACTCTTCAAATAAGCACAAATTGAACTGTGGCTCAAGGGGCAGAACCCTAGCCTCAAGTGAAAAAGCTAAGGGATAGTCCCTAGGTTGAGGTCACCCCAGCTGCTGCTTAGAGTAGCACCTGCCATATAGCAAGGGCTGCTTTTTAAACTTACCTGTTCAGCAATGATTTCATTGAAACAGCATCTTACAATGTGGCTTACATTGTCATGGAACTAACTATGGAGTCCAGGCCGGCCTTAAATTTGAAATTTTCCTCCCTCAGCCTTCAAAGTGCTGAGATTCCACAGGTATAAACCACCACATCCAACTTCAGTCACCATTGATTAGGTACACATGAGATTTGAGATGTGGAGCATAGAACAGGACAAAAGTCTTGGTCCCCTAGGGAGGGGGACTTATACTGTAAAGTTGGAGAGAAACAATAACATTCACAGAGGCTCACTCCAAATACCTTCAAACTTTAGTATTCATCAGAATGACTCCCAGGGTTTGGAAAAACTGTAGATTGCTGGGCCCAACCTACCGGATTCAATAGGTTGAGAATAGGGCTTTTGAGTATTCATTTCTTCTTTGTATGCCAGTACTGGTGCTTAAACTTATGGTCTAATGGTCTCCCTTGGCTTTTTTGCTCAAGGGTAGCACTCTACCAATTGAGCCACAGCTCCACTCCTGCCTTTTTGCTGGTTAATTGGAGATGAGTCTTACAGTCTATCTGGGATGGCTTTGAACTGTAATCCTATGATCTCAGCTTCCAGAGTGGCCAAAATTACAGTAGTGAGCCACAGGTGGCTCGCTAATTATCCATTTCTAACAAGCTCCCAGATGACATGATGCTGTTGTTCTGGGGAACACACTTTGAGACTCACAAGTCTAGTCCTTTATGCCTTGTTTTTCCTTGGGGGAGGGGGTCTCATCTAAAAGAAACAATACTATGAGTTCCTTGTTTTACTGTTAGTAATTAACTGCTCTTTAGCTCATTTTCCTTGCCAGTAAACCTGAGCTTCACAGACCTGCTATTTTCCTTTTTCATAAGCCCTAGTGAACAAAATTCAAGAATCTGCTTTAAAAGCAGAAGTTTTAGGCCAGGTGTGGTAGCATAGACCTATAATCTCAGCACTTGGAAGATTGAGACAGGAGGATTATGAGTTTGAGGCCAGTCTGGGCTATATAGTGAGGTTATTGCAACAAAAGTAAATCTTGTAGGCTGGGGGTATAGGTCAGTGGTAGAATTCACACACATACATGCTCCTTGAGAAAGGAGAAAGGTGAGGACTCATTTCTTTTGCATTCATAGAGAAAGAAAAAAATTAAAAATTAAAACAATTTGGTCAAGGGTTGGAAACAGAAGTTCTTTAAGAATGCTGCTCTTGTTTTCTGGGTAATCTGGTTTGTTAGTATTTGTATCCATTACAGACATATTGTGTTCTCTGTACATGTACTTGAACAAGGGGGTCTTATTAAGATTCTAAGTCTTCAGCTGTCAGGGCTTGTATTATCCTATGAAAACAAACTCCCAAAGAAACGTGCAATTCTGCCTGGCTGCTTTATTGAGTCACTTGTTGCCCTGGAAATTATGTTATAATCGATATTTCCTTTGTTCCTAACCTGAATAGCTACTCAGGATTCTCTGTGGATGAGGACTGTATTCTCCCACACACTTAGGTATTCAAATGCCTTAGCAGATCGCTTAAACAAAGAGAGGGAGTGTCTGGTCTTACTGCATTAATAAATACATTTAGGGTATTTTATGTATTTAGTACATTAATATATTTATCTGTTTCTTGTCAGTCTTCCACACCCCAAAATGGCAGAAGATGGTCTTTCTTGCTTTCTTCCTTCCTCTCTCTCTCTCTCTCTCTCTCTCTGTCTCTCTCTCTCTCCCTCCCTCTCTCCCCCTCTTCCCCCCCCCCTTTGTCATCCCTGAGATTTTTTGCTCAAAATTAGTGCTCTACCAATTGAGCCACAGCTTCACTCCCTTTTTTGGTGGTTATTTTGAGATGAGTCTCACAAACCTTCCTGCCAAGCTAGCTTCAAACCTCAATCCTTTGATTTCAGCCTTCTGAATAGCTAGGATTACAAGCATGAGCCACTAATACTTGGCTTTTTTTTCTTCTGAGACAGGATCTCAATATGTGGCCTTGACTGTCCTTGAGTTTGTGAACCTCCTGTCTCAGCCTCCGAACCTAAGTGCCAGGACAGGCATATATCACTACCCTGGCAATGGCAGAGATAAAAATCTAGTTAACTTCTAGGAATTTGGTGCATAAGTGTTGATGTACAAATGTACAATAAACATCTGTTGAGTGAATTAAATAAAACTTGAGATAACTGAGTAAATGCTAATAACAGCTTGAACAGGAGATAACAACTTGGGCATCATTTTGTCCTGTTTTGTCCTAGGACCAGATAAGATCACCTAAACAGGGCACATGAGAGGGGAGTCCTAGGAAAACCCTAGAGGAACCCCAGCTTTTCTCATTTTGGAGAAATGGAAAGAGAGAGCTAGCCCACGAGATGGAGCTAGAGGGGCCTGTGGAGAAAGAGAACAGATAGACATAGTCTCATCTGGTCTCTACCATGTTTTCTCATGTTGGATTTTTTATTTAATTTTTGTTGTCAGTTCTGGGGATGGAACTCAGGGCCTGGGCATTGACTTTGAGCTTTCCCAAGGCTAGTGTTCTACCACTTTAAGTCACAGCATCACTTCTGGACTTTCCTTGGGTATGTGGTACCAAGGTATCCAACCTAGATCGATCTTCATGCATGCTAGCCAAGCAGTCTACAACTAGACCAAACTTCCGGCCCGAGTTTTTGTTTTTGTTTTTAAAATTTAATTTTTTTTTTTGGTCGCTGGGCCTGAACTCTGGGCCTGGGCACTGTCCCTGAGCACTTCAACTCAAGGCTAGTGCTCTACCACTTGAGCCATAGCGCCATTTCTAGTTTTCTGATGGTTAATTGGAGATAAGAGTTTTATAGACTTTTGTGCCTGGGCTGGCTTTGAACCACAGTCTTCAGATCTCAGCCTCCTAAGTAGCTAGGACATCAGGTGTGAGCCACCAATACACATCTTGAGTTTTTGTTTTGTTGTTTTATCAGTCTTTAACTGTTTTATCAGACTTTAACTCTGAATCTGGGCCTTGTCCCTGAGCTCTTCAGGTCCAGGATCCCACCCTATCCCTCGAGCCACAGTTCCACTTCCGGTTTTCTGATGGTTAATTGGAGATAAGAGTCTCATGGTCTTTAGTGCCTGGGCTGGCTTTGAACCACAATTCTCAGATCTCAGCCTCCTGAGTATTTAGGTGTGTGAGCCACTGCACCAGCCTTGAGGTTTTTTTTTAAACATACAGTTTTGGGTTTACACCCACTATTTATTTTATGAAGAAGTTCATGAGCTGTGTACCGGTCGCTCACAGCTCACAGTTGTGTTTCAGAAACATCTAAAACTGTATAAAAGCCTAGTATGGAGGTAAAAGTCTACAAGGTCACACATACAAGACAAACATAACTCCCTGAGTAAGGGGACAGTGCCTGAGGTATTTGATCCAGTATGCTCATGCTTATTTTTTCACATAAATACACTGTCAAAAGTTAGTGGTCATAGGGGCTGGGAGTTTGGCCTAGTGGTAGAGTGCTTGCCTAGCATGCACAAAGACCCGGGTTCAATTTCTCAGTACCACATATATAGAAAAAAAAAGCCAGAAGTGGTGCTGAGGCTCAAGTGGTAGAGCTCTAGCCTCGAGAAAGTCCAAGGACAGTGCTCAGGCCCTGAGCTCAAGCCCAGGACTGGCAAAAAAAAGTTAGTGGTCACAATGTCTTTTTTTTTTAACTCAGGGCCTGAACTCTGTCCTCAAGGCTAGCACTCTACCACTTGAGTCACCGCACCACTTCCGGCTTTTTCTATGTATGTGGTACTGAGGAATTAAATCCAGGGTTTCATGCATGCTAGGCAAACACTCTACCACTAGTACATGCTCCCTGCTCCAGTGCCTTTTTTGCCAGTCCTGGGCTTGAGCTCAGGACCTGAGCACTGTCCTTGGACTTTCTCAAGGCTAGAGCTCTACCGCTTGAGTCTTAGCACCACTTCCAGCTTTTTTCTGTGTATGTGGTACCGAGGAATCATACCAAGCACACTACCAGTAGGCCAAACTCCCAGCCCCAGTGTATTATAATTTAAAAGCCTGTTCTGGGGCTTGAATTCAAAGCCTGAGAATGGTCCTTGAGCTTCTTTTGCTTAAGGCTGACACTTTTCCACTGGAGTCACAGGTTCAATTCTGTCTTTTTGGGGGGTACTTAATTGGAGATAAGAGTCTCATGGACTTTCCTGCCTAGGCTACTTCAAACTGTGACCCCATGATCTCAGCCTCCTGAATAGCTAGGATTACAAGCATGAGCCACTGATACCCAGCTGTGGTCACAGTTTCTGACATCTCTCATACACATAACACACATAATCACAACTTTCCAGTTTTTCTCACCACGTTGATTAACAACTTGCAGTTCTTGATGACTGTTTCTGACACATACCAACACAGCAGTATCTCTTAATCAACCCCTACCTCACACCCTTTGCCCTTCACACAAAATCATGCCTGCCACACACAGTTCATCCTGATGACATTGTGGGGAAAGAATACCAGAAGGCTCCAGGAACACCTTTAAAAATATATATTTACAGGAACAATTCCCCATTCTCTGGGACTTTTAGAAAAAAAGATCCATTTTGGGGAAGTAAAATAAACAGTGGAGACGAGTGTAGCACCGTCCCCCAAATCACCAACTCCCAGGTCTCCAGGCCTGGGTTGGACTGGTATTGACAGGAGGTGAGCCCAGAAGTATTTTAAACCCACCCTCTCCAGCCTGCAATTGTCAACCTGGAACTCCTAAACTGTAAGACAAGCTTTATATCCCCCATTCCTCCCTCCCAACTCCAGGGACACTTAAAGGGTCCTTTGCACCCGCCCGCAGGAAATTGGGGGGCTGGGAGGGAGCTGAAAATACATGTTTGGTATCAAAAATAAACACTTGGGGGTGTGGTAGGAAGATTCCCCCCAAATCCCTTCCTTCCCACCCACCTACCCAAAACAGGAAGAGATGCCTCCCTCTCCCATATTGAAAAGCCCCATTTAAAAATAGATTATACTATCAAAATGGCAAGGGGTGGGAGACACGGAGATCTGGAGTACTGGCTGGAGGGGCCCCCCAGACGGGGACCACTCAAAAAAACCCTCCATTGGGAGGCAACAGGCAGGACCCCAGGGAGTTTGGCAGACAAAGGAATGGCTTCTCAGTGGGAAGAACAACAAAAGGGATGTTCTTCCCTGGCCAAAATGTTGGTTGAGAAAAGGATAAGCTGTCTGAGAGAAAGTTAGGGAGGAGGGAATTGCTATCCCAAGGGTGTGATTCCTCCTTGACAGACTCCCAAACGATTAAACTGTACAATTTCTTCCTGGACCCTTAGGTATAGCCAGGAATAATAAACTAGCTCTTCTACCCACACCCCAAAATAGTGACAGGGCTCCCTCATCTCCCCAAGGGTAGGCTGAGAAATAAAGAAAGGTCCCTCTCAAGCCAGATCCCGATTGTCTTGTACTGAGGGGGAAAAAATGAGGAGATGAAGGAGATGTCTCAACCACCCCCTAAAAGGATTGGGCCAGATTCTTCCCAGTGGCCTTCAAAAAATAAATAAATAAACCGCCCCTACCATGGAAGTAGGAGACGTGTAAAGGCGGCCACTGAGGGACTGGCGGAGAGAGAAGTTGTATGTTTTCAGTGGAAGAGTTAATGAGTGAGAGATCCTTCTTCCCAGGAATCCCCACCCCATCATAACCAAAGCACAAGTCAGTTAATTGTTCTATGTTTCTCCTTGAGATGGCTGGCTGGAGAGAAGTTTAGGGGCATGGATGGAGTGACCCCAGAAGGGGGTGGTGGTCGTGGTGGTGGTAGTCATGGCTTCTGAGGCCCTGGGGAGAGCACCACGGGGGTCGAGAGGCCATCCACGCTGATGGAAGGGATGTGCACCTGTGCGCTGCCGCTGGACGGAAACTGGGGGAAAAATAGGGATAGGTCATAGATGGGGCCATGCTAGCTTCTCTCACCCTCTCCAAAATGGTGTGTGTGTGTGGGAAATCCTACCTGGAAGGAGAGCTTGGCTGGACTGCGGGGCGCAATGGGACTCAGGGTGCTCCAGAAGTGAATGCTGGGGGGCAGCGAGCTGGGTGTCAGCAGCACCGGGGTCTGTGAGGAAGGGTTGGTCAGAGCTCAAGTAAACAGAAGAAAGGTGTGGGAAGATGGAATGAACTTGGCCTCAGCCCCACCATCTATTTCCTACTCAGATTTCCATAGTCACTCCTCAAAAGCTCACAGACCTCGGCCATAACTACTAACGCCATGCCCTCACCCCCTCTCAAGTTGCTGAGACGTCACTGCCCAAGACTGCTCAGTCATTGCCCAAGACTGCTCAGTACAATCTATTCACTTGTTTGAAGACCTCACAAGTGACCATCATCATAACAGCTCATGGTCAACTTGCAATTCTTAGGTCCCATCTGCATACCTCACTCAGTAACAAATCCCAGGCCCTTAAGGCCCCCTGCTCAGGTTCCTTCAGCCCACTCCTACCCAGAAATAGTTCCTATTGAAAGCCTGTGTCCCCTAAGTGCCACCCACAAATTCCCTAGACAGGCTTATCTTGAATCAAGCCCTCTCCCTCCAGACCAAGCCCCAGCTCAGACAATCTCATTTAAATGCTCAACCCTCTTAGGATTCAACCCCAGGTGCCTAATTCTAATTCCTGTCAGTCACCCGCCAATCCGTCCCATGCCCAATGCTAGCCACGCCCCTCAGACACTCACCAATGTATGCGTAGGTAGCAGAGACGGCGTCAGTGCCGGTCCAGGAGCCTGCAGACCAGAGCCAGTTCCTGATCCGGGAGTCCGTTCAGGTCCTGGCCCACTCAACAGGCTCGGGCTAAGTGGAAGTTCCAGATCTCGGGGCTTCCGGCCTTTCTGGGGCTGAGCAATCTCAGTGCTGGAGGCTGAGAGGCCGCCCACCGGGGCTGTTGTTTCCATAAGTACTGCGGGCAGCCGCGACAGCAGGCCCTCCGTGGGAGGAACTTCCGGATCACCCTTGACAGCTTCCCGCACCAATCCTGCCTCCCCTGAAGCTTGTAACTCCTCCTTGGGCCCCTCCACTTTCACTTGTGGAGGCAATGGGCGGCCCGGACTTGGCTCTATGTTCAGGTCTTCTGACTTCTTGTTTGGGGCCTCAGGTGGGGTCAAGATAACCTGGGAGAAAGGTGAGCACAAATGACGTATATAAAGATTGTTGGGATACAGAACTTTTCTCCATGGGTCACTGATGATCTTCATAAACGAGAGTGGAGTGGAGGCATGGCTGTATATGAGGGGTATTTCCATCAATGAGACAAGACTTCAGGGAAATGAGGTTTTCTCTGGGATAGGGCATCTAGGGTGCCACAATTTAATGGGGGCCAGATACTAGGAGTAGCACCCTCCTTCATGAGAACAGTGGCACTCAGAAATGTTTTTTTGGTGCTGGTCCTGGGCCTTGGGCATTGTCCCTGAGCTTTTGCTCAATGACAGCACTCTATACTTGAGCCACAGCTCCACTTTAGTTTTTTGGAAGGTGCTTAATTGGAATACTTTTCTGTTCCATTTCAAACTGTGAACCTCAGATCTCAGCCTCCTGAGTATCTAGGACTACAGGTGCGAGTCACGAGTACCTGGCTCAGACATGTGTTTTTACAGACCAGAAGCATTTGTTTCATTGAGGAACTCATTTAGGTGCAAATCTAGGGCCCTGACCCCAGAGATACACAGATCAGATTGTTGGGTCAGAGCTAACTAACTGTTGGTTAACAAGCCACCTAGGTGATTCTGATGAGTACTAAGGGGTGAAAACCTGTGCATTAAATATGTGCTGAGCACCTTCCACATACTGAGGAGCTATTAATTGTACCATGCGTCTCCTCCCTCTTCCTTCTTAGAATCTGCATAACTCTCACCCTATCTCAAAGGGGACTTCTTCCTTCCACCATGATGTCCTTTAATAGGACTTATATATCTTTTCAATATGAATCTCCATATTCCAATATTTACCTGCAGAGGCAGGCCAGCTTCTTCCACCTCCAGGCAGGCCTCTAAGGGATTCGGACTGGCACTCCTGCTCCTTGAAGGGGGTGCTGCTGCTCCTGCAGAGGCAGTGTTGGGGAGCACCGAGGCAGGCCGAGGGTGAGGAGGTACCTGTGGCTGTGGCTGCAGGGACTGGATTGTGAAGGTGGAATAGAGGCCTGAACGCATATATTCATTCCGGCTACTGCGTGCCAGGCTGCTGGGGCCCGCCATTCCTGCACTCTTGGGTGTACCTGGCTTTCCAGTGGTAGTGTCTCCAGGCGCAGCATGAGCAGCAGCAGGGGCAACATTTGCCACTGCAGAGGCTACAGACACTTCAGGCTGCGGTGGGCAGTCCTCTGTAGAGCACCCTGCAACTTCTGGGTAGGACACAAACTTGTAGACAAACTTCTGGCCACTCACCTTGCGGATTATATTCTGGAAAAGGAGGGGACAGAATTGAGGGCCTTAGAGGAAAACGTGCAGGGTGAAAATGTGAAAGAGGGTTACTGAGGGGTCTTTCTTCCCATTTTTCTCAGTTTGCTCATTGATTTCTCAAGTTGTGGGCTTTCTCACTGATTCTTCCTCCTCCCAGTTGCCACTCCAACCCATCTCCATTTTCCCCTCCTCTGCCCCCTCCCCATGCCACAATTCTTTATCCTTTCTTTCTAGATCACTCTAAGTCTCCTGTTACTCTTAATCTCCAGCCTTCCAATTCCCTTACCCCCTGCCATGGCTCTACTTCACAAAGGGACATTACAGGAGTAGGTGAGGTCCAAGAGCCAGGGGTTAATGGCATTGGATTTTGCAGGTAGCTTCTGGGACACAGTTTTGGAGACTAGCCAGTATAATAAGATAAGGAAATGCCAGAAGAGGCCTCATAAATGTAGATGAATGGGGTAAATTATTGATATGGAGGATTACTTAAAGCTCTTGACACAGACAAGGAACAAGCCAGGTCACTAAGGGCAAAGGGAGGTCCCATATTAGTACTGTGGTAGAGATTTAGGTTAAAACACTAAGAAAAGGAAGTACCTGAAAGCAACTAGACAAGAACATTTAGCTATTGGACTAGATATTAGAGGATATGATGGTCCCAGGAGACAAAACAAGGTAGTTTCATTACTATTGTTTTGGAAGTCTAAACCAAGGGAACAAAATAAGTAAATGAAAAAAAATGTGCAGATGCAGTAAGTGCCATGAATTACTAAGGATGGGAAGTACAGGTCTGCTTGTGGAACACCAGCTCATTCTGGGGATGCCCTTTTCTATGTGCCAGTTCTGAGATTTGAACTCAGATCCTGGGCAGTATCCCTAAGATTTTTTGCTCAAGGCTACAGCTCTACCATTTGAGCCACAGCTCTTCTTCCAGCTTTTTGGTAATTAACTGGAGATAAGAAACCCATGGGACTTCCTTTTCTGGGCTGGCTTCGAACTGTGATCCTCAGATCTCAGCCTCCTGAGCAACTAGAATTACAGACTCAAGCCACTAGTGCCTGGTTCTGGGGAGGTCTTCATGATGGGTCAGGTGTGTCACAGTGTGGGTTTGTATTTCTCAGAACAGGAATAAAGAGAGATGTTTGTTGATATTGTTTTGGATGTTTCTGCTAAGGAAATCAAATGAAAACTGGTATAAATGTTGGAGAGGGATAAGGCACAGGTCTTGTGGTCTGAGAGAACAGGGTGAAGAAAAAAAAATTAGCTGTAGGAATATGATGATGCCATAAAGCAATTCTTAGAAATATTGAGAAGGATCAGTATTATTCTGTGAATCCAAGAGAATAGGGTATAGAGCTGGTATCATACATGTTGATCTGGAGGCTTTAACTAAAGAAATAAGAGAAGGAAGGAATGTGTTAGAAGCTCTGGAAAATTAAGTTAGGAAATGTTAGTAAAGTACTATCATGGTTCTGGGTCTAGGGTTAAGAATATGGGTGTGGTGGCTCCCACGTGCAATCCTAGATACTTAGAAGGCTGAGATCTGAGGATCAAGGGTCAAAACCAGCCCGGGCACAAAAAGTCCCTGAGACTCATCTCCAATTAACCACCAGAAAACCAGAAGTGGCGCTGTGGCTCAAGGGGTAGGGCTGTAGCCTTGAGCTGAAGAGCTCAGGGACAATGCCCAGGCTCAGAGTTCAAGTCCCATGACCAACAAAAAAAGAATATGGAATATTCTGGACTATGAGCAGATTACGAAGTAACTTGGGGAGCCTAGAATTGGTCTGTGTTCTAAGGGAACACAATGGGGACTAGTCTCTATTAACAATGTTTTTCAAAGTTTTGGCTACAAGAATAAGGCATAAAATCAAAAGCAGGTAGCTCATGCCTAGAATATTAGCTACTCAGGAGGCTGAGATCTGACGAACACAGTTTAAAGCTAGCTTGGATAAGAAAGTCTATACGACTCATCTCTAACCCAAAAAGCAAGAAGTAGAGGTATGGCTCAAGTGAGAAAAGTGCCAGCCTTGAGGGGAAAAAATGCTAACGGACAGTGCCCATGTCCTGAGTTCAAGCCCTAGTATCAGCACATATACAAAAAAGAATAAAGCACAAAAATGAAATATAGGACCAGGAGCATGGCCTAGTGGTAAAGTGCTTTCCTAGCATGCATGAAGGCCCCGGGGTTCGATTCCTCAGTACCACATACATAGAAAAAGCCGGAAGTGGTGCTGTGGCTCAAGTGGTAGAGCTCTAGCCTTGAGAAAGCCCAAGGACAGTGCTCAGTGAGTTCAAGCTCCAGGACTGTCAAAAAAATGAAATATACAGGGCATGGGGTGGGTGCTTAGGGAATCTCAGTGAGTAAGGTAAAGAGGAGTCAGAATTATTATTGCTGTAAGTGTTAGAGCCAAAGCAGTAAGAAAATAAAACAACCTAGGGGCCAAGAGTATGGCTTAGTATACATGAAGCACTGAATTCGATTCCTCAGTACCATATATACACAGAAAAAGCTATAAGTGATGCTGTGGCAGAGTGCTAGCCTTGAGCAAAAGAAGCTCAGGGACAGTGCTCAGGCCCTGATTTTAAGCCCTGGGACTGGCAAAAAAGAGAGAAAAAAAGAAAACAAAACAACTGAGATAAATATTGGGGGGCCCAACATTTGTCTGAAAGTACTAGTAGATAAGATCTAATGTTAATATTGTTTTTTAGAGTTCTGACTATAGCAATCATGACAAAGAATAAAATTTTGAATACAAATCTCAGAGGGTCCCAGCCATGAGTCTCAGAGGTCATACCTTGTCATAGTAGTACCGCAAAGCCCTGCTGAGCTTGTCATAATTCATGTTGGTTTTGTTCTTCCGCAGCCCCCAGAGCCGGGCCACCTCCTCTGCATCCACCAGCTTGAACTCACCACCATCTCGTGAGGTCCAGGAGATGATGTGGCCATTACCTTGTTCTCTCAGCAGCTGCAGCAGAAACTGCCACAGGGTCACAGATGGGTCCATCACTGGGGGAGCACTCACGCCATCCCAGGGGTACCTAGAAGGTAGGGTAGATAGCTGGAACTAAGAAGCTGTGGAGAGATGGGGAAGACAGCAAGACTCCTTCCTTATCACCTTGCCTCCTCCTCTGTCCCCAAATCCCCACCACTATTTTGGGGGGAAGGGGAGGTACAAAAGGCTGTAGTTGGCAAAAATAATGCCAAGGCTCCAAGATGTCTATCCTATGAGTACATTATATTATGTAATAAGAAAGAACTCTGCCAGGCTCTGATGGCTCACATCTGTAATCCTAGCCACTCAAGAGGTTGAGATCTGAGGATCACAGTTGGAAGCCAGTCTGGGAAAGAAAGTCTGTGAGACTCTTAACTCCATCTAACTGCCAAAATGCTGGAAGTGGAGTTTTGGCTCAAATGTTAGAATGCTAGACTTGAGCAAGAAAGCTCAGGGACAGAGCCAAGGCCCTGAATTCTAGCTCCACAACCAACAAAAGGAAGGAAAGGAAGGAGGGAGGGAGGAAGAGAGGGAGGGAGGGAAAAAAAGAAATCTCTGAGATGAAATTAAGTTTATAGACCTTAAGATGAACGAAAGAAAACTCTGGCTTATGTAGTGATGGCAACTTAATCATATGAGCTCCAAAAAGCAGAAAAGGGAAGCAGAAAGAGACTGGAGATGGAATGGTAGGTGAAGGAGAGTTTGCAAGGCAAGGGCAAACTAGAGGGACTAACCTGCCATCTGAAAGGGGGTCCAAGTCAGGGATGTGAGTGCCTTAAAGCTGTTACGACCTTCAGCTGATAGCCAATCAGAAAACAAGCACGTCAGTTCTACAACTTGATGAGCTGAATTCTATCAACAATCTGAAATCTGAATAACAAGAAATTATCCTATTTTTCAGTCTCTATAAAAATACAATGTTGCTAATACCTTCTTGCTAGCTTGGTTAGAAAAATGTGGGATTTCTGATCTACCTAGAACTATCAGATAAGAAATGCTGTCTTTGTTGAGAAAAGTTTCACTGTGTAGCGCAGACCTCAAACTCAAAATCCTCCTACCTCAGTTTCCCAAAGTCTGGGATTATATATATGTGTTAGTGTACCCACATTTTGTGTGTATTGTATGTGCAGGTCCTGCAGGTACTGTAGGTCCTTGAGCTTTTTTTTTTCTCTCAAGACTAGCTAGCTGTCTGCTAGTATAAACACAGCTCCACTTCCAGTTTTTTTTTGTGCTTAATTCGAGAAAAGAGCTCTGGGACTTTCCTTCTCAGGCTGGCTTTGAACCTTTATCCTCAATTTTGGCCTCCTGAGTGGCTAGGATTGCAGGCATGAGCCACCCGTGCCTGGCAAAAAATAAAAAATAAAGAAGCTAAATTTCACATAAGTTGTCACAGCAGGACTAGAAAATTCGTGCAATGCCTTTTATGTGAGTTTTTTTGGGTTTTTGTTTTGTTTTCATGTGCTGATACTAGAGCTTGAATTCAGTGCCTAGGTGCTGTCCCTGAGCTGTTTTTGCTTAAGGCTAGAGCTCTACTACCACTTGACCCACAGTTCTACTTCTGGCTTTTTGCTGGTTAAAGTCTCAGAGACTTTTCTACACTGGCTGGCTTCCAATCTCAATCCTCAGATCTCAGACTCCTAAGTAACTAGGATAACAGTGTGAGCCACTGTCCCTGGATATAACGTGTTTTGTTTTATTCAAAACAAGGATTTACTATGCCTTGTTATGAACTTTTCTTAAAAATCACTTCAGTGTTAAGATCTTCAGGAGATGTCTTTGTTAAGACCCTTGCAAGTACCAGTCACTGAACTTGGGGTTGCCTTGCTTTGCTGAATAGTCTTCAAGTCTCAGCCCAAAGTTCCTTTTTATGAAGCTTTCTTCAATCTGTTCTTGTATCCTCACTCCTCCCCAACCTATGACTGTCCCTATATGTCTTACTTCTTTTTTTTGCAGTGGTAGGGATTGAGTCCAGGGTCTTGTGCATAGGCTAAGCATGTATTTTACCACCCAGCTATACCATCAGCCCATCTTCTTGGCTACACTAGTAACTAACACTTACCCACTGCTTAATATGTCCAGGCTCTGCTCTAAAGAGAGGCAATCTGGCTTACCAAACAGTTACCTAAGCTCTGATGCCAGATTCCAGAGTTTAATTCCTAGGTCTTCAACCTCGTTGTACTTCAAATATTCTCATCTGTAGAGGAGAATCAGACACCCTGAAAAAATAGGGATTATTTTTTTGAGTAAATAGTGTAAGTCTTCAATGCAGAATATTTTTTGTATGCCAGTACTAGGGCTTTTGAATTCAGGGCCTGGGCACTGTCCCACAGCTTTCTCACTCAAGAAGGACATTCTACCACTCTTAATGTAAGAATTAATCATTCTTTTTTGCCAGTCCTAGGCTTGAGCTCAGGGCCTGAGCATTGTCCTTGGACTTTCTCAAGGCTAGCCCTCTACCACTTCAGCCACAGCTCCACTTCTGGCTTTTTTCTGTATGTGGTACCAAGGAATTGAACCCAGGTCTTTGTGAATGCTAGGCAAGCACTCTACCAGTAGGCCAACTCCCAGCCCCTAATCATTCTTTCTATGTAGATTAATGTCTGGGTATTATAAGCTCTAAGCAATTATTAGTTTCTCATTTGTTCCCAGTTCTTTGTCTGCTGTGCCCAAATCCTGAAAGCTCTAAAACCAGAAATCTTTATAAGTCTCTTGGCAGCAAAACCTGATTTGACACAAAACCAAGCCTTCTCTGGTCTTTATTGATTCTCGCCTAGCGCAGATGTTCCTGCATTGTGCTGCAGAAATATGAAAGGAGCTGATGCCAGAGCTGAGGATGTTATGTAATGCATCATATGTGCACCACGCTACCTTTCTCAAATCAGAAAAATGTCCAATTCTGAGGCACATCTGTCCCTAGGGATTTTGGAGGAAGGCAGGGGCTGTTATTTGAATAGGCACTGACTCTTTTATTCCCCCCTCATCAACTCTGAAAAGCAGATCCTAATTATTGTGAATTTATAGATAAGGCAGCTGAGGTACATGGTATCTAAATGATGCCCACACAGCTAGTGACAGACAGAGCCTGCATTTGGACCTAAGCAGCCAAGTACAGGTGGTCTAAGCTTTTACCCATCAGGCTAAACTGCTCCTCCAATTTCAATCCTATCAACTTATTGCAGTTACTGTCTTTTTTCTTTCGCCTGTCCTGGGCCTTGAAGTCTGGGCCTGAGCACTGTCCTTAGGCTTTCTCAAGGCTACAGCTCTACCACTTTAATCACACCACCACTTCCAGCCTTTTTTCTATGTATGTAGTACTGAGGAATTGAACCCGGGTCTTTGTGCATGCTAAGCAAGCACTCTACCTCTAGGCCAAACTCCTGGCCCCCCATTGCTGTTATTTTCTAAGAGAAAAGTGGGGAAAAAACCCTGATCTTCCTATTGCCTAACAGGATGAACATCATTCAAGAAACCATCTACCTGGCTGTGATTGCTGGATTAAGACTAAACCTAAATCGGAAGGTTTTGAAAAACCTCCTTCTATCATTTATAGCTTTGCCCTTTAATCTACAACAAAATATACAATATGATCTTCTAATGTCAAAGCTTGCTCCAAGCCCATTAATCAGACACAGTGTGGGGCAACAGTCCAAGAGACAAAGCTATAGAGTGGCAGCTTAGAATCAATCCTGTCTTCAGAGCCCCTCACTGAGTTTGTTTTGAAGGCTGGCTCCTTTCAGAGGCAGTGTTTGGTATGACTCCTTGTGGCAAAGAGCAGTATTGTCAACCTCAAGCATTCCTTTGAGCTGCAGCATAATCTATTTATACACTGAGTGCCCTGGACTCTGGGTTCTGCTGCTCATCACTTCTCTCACTTAAAAAAGAGTGCTGCATTTGGCCTTGCCCAGATGGGCTTACTTTCTATTACCACTGAGACACAGTCACACTTAGAAGTGACAACCATGGGTCAGCAACATACTGGACACATGTACCCTGCCCTAGTACATTCCCCAACTTACTGGTGTAGATAAATAACTAAGGCAAACAAGTCAAGAGCCTGGCAGATGGTGAAAGGGACTATGGGAAACAACCAATCAGCAAAGGAGCTATTCTCCCAGTTCAAGGGAGGGTAGGCCCTGAGATGACAAGTGAGCCAAGAGCTGAAAGAGTTGAAGGAAGGGCTCTGATCTTGGGTGCCAGCAGGTTGGAGGGAGAATCAAAGCTGGGAAGGAAGGAGGAAGGATGGTAGGAGACTGGATCAGCCAGAGGGAGGCATTTTCCGGCAGTGTTAAGACTTGGATTCTGGGTGAGACAAGAGCCATAAGAGGGTTGTGAATAGAAGCCTGACAGGCTGTGTGACTTGGATATAAAACAGAATCCCTGTAGCTTCAGTGAGAATAACAGTTTGGGCAAAGAGGCTGTGGTGATCGAAGTGAGAGATGGTGGCAGCTATGGAAGGGCTGAGAAACAAGTTCTGCTAAGATTCATGGAGAGACAGCACAGATAGTGTGGGGGACGTGTCAAGGTGAACCTGGCTGGGGGGCCTGATTACTTGGAAGGATGGAGTGAGTATGAATGGGGTCGACAGGTTTCAATGGAAGAACATACAGAAGGTCAGTTTGGAGATGACTAGTTTCAGAGGCTCATTAGACACTCAGGACTATGCTATGAAGAATAATAGTAATATAAGAAATATAAGTGTCAGGCAGCCCTTACAGTATCCTACACACTATTTTGACAGCATTTTTTCACAGTCCTGGGGCTTGGACTCAGGGCCTGGGCACTGTCTCTGAGCTCATTTTGTTTAAGGCTAGTGCTTTACCACTTGAGCCACAGTGCCATTTCCAGCTTTTTCTGTTTATGTGGTACTGAGGAATCGAACCCAGGGCTTCAGACATGCTAGGCAAGTTCTACTATCACTAAGTCACATTCCCAGCCCCAGCATTGGTTTTTGAACTTAGGGCCCTTTTCTAGGTAAATGCTCTACCATGTGAGCCATGCTCTGTCCCCCATGTGCACTTTGAGACAGGATCTCATTGTGCTGCATAGACTGGCCTTAAACTCATGGCTGTTCTATCCCATTACCACTACATGCTGAGATTACAGGCATGTGCCACTATGTCCAACACCACATGCTTTATTTTTGCTTTTGGTACTAGTACCAGGGGTTGATCTCAGGGCCCCATAATCCTGGTTAGCTTTTTTGCTCAAGGCTGCCATTCTACTAGTTGAGTCACAATTCCACTTCTGACTTTTAGTGATTAACTGGAGATAAAGAGTCTCACAGACTCCTCTACCTTGGGCTGGCTTCAAACCATTATCCTTGGATCTCATTCAGTAGGATGACAGATGTGAGGCACAGAAGGCACATTGCTTTAAACATTTAATCTTTAAACCAATACCTAAGGATAGGTATTATACCCCCCCTTTTTTCCCCAGATGAGGGAATGGTAGTGCAGAGAAGTAAGTTGCCCAGAGTCACACAGATGGAGGCAGGTGCAGCTGGGATTCCTACTTAAACAATGAGCTGCAGCCAGCATTCCTAGCCATTCTTCACCATCAATTCTCTATGAAGAGACATATTGAAGGGACCTTAGAGGATTCTACACAGATAGATGGAGCAAGCTAGTTTTTCATGAGGTCGTGGCATGTGACCTGAAGGAGTGCTAAGGGCACTTTTGGCCAAGGGACCAGAACAGTGTGTACAAAGGCTAGGAGGTGGCCACCTCAAGATATGCATAATTCTCGGAGAGTTCCTACTTCTGAGGTACAATCTGTTCTCCCAGGAAGGGGAGTAAGTTGTTCTGAGACAACTTTTTATCACACCGGTATCAAGTTCTAGTACCTTCCAGCCCGAATTCATTCTTCCACTGCATGATTCAATGAACTGAATAACCTTGTTTGCCCTTGCAAATCTGTTCTCTCTGGGTGTGTGCAGCCTTCAGTAAATTACTCAGCCACCCTGTTTCTGGTTTCTCATTTATAGCACAGGGATATTTTAACTTTTTTTAAAGCCAGTCCCGGGGCTTGAACTCAGGACTTCAGCACTGTCCTTAGGCTTTCTCAAGGCTAGTGCTCTATCACTTGAAGCACAGCACCACTCTGGCTTTTTCTGTGTATGTGCTGCTAAGGAATCAAACCCAGGGCTTCGTGCATGCTAGGCAAGCACTCTACCACTAGGTCACGCTCCTGGCCCAGATATTTCACTCTTAAAGCACTCAGAAGCACACCTACCCTAAAAGGCTTTTTTATGAGGATTAAATGTACCGATGTATGCAAACGACTTAGAAAATTGTCTCTGGCACATGGTAGACACTCAACATCTGTTAACTAGCACATTATCTTTCTCCCTCCTCCTCAATCTTGTGTATTACCATGGCCTCTACCACCTCGTCTTCTACCCCTCCCTCCACATTGCTTCAGCTACACTGGCCTCTTTGATGTCATTACAGCCCATGAGATGCTTTCTTAGGATTGATGTACTGGCTGTTCTTGCTGCCTGATATCCTCCCTGCCTTATGTATGGCTTGCCTTGTGCCTAATATTCCAACTACCCCAATATGCTATCCCTATCTGGCCTACTTCATTCTTTTTCCTTAGCACTTGTCTAACACACTATCTAATTTTACTGGCTTATTTTTTACATAGCCTATCTCCCTTACTGTTAATGTCTGCCCCACAAATGCAGGGGTTTCTACCTGTTTTTCTTCTCCCCATCTCTAGCATCTAGAAGAAGGCTTGGTACTCACTAGGTTTTTAGTATATATTTGCAAACATTTGCAAGTCCCAAAAACTTAGTTCTCATATTCCTCCTCCTTCATCTGCCACACAATGTCTGAAGTGATGATGTCTCCCTTGTTATTTATGCAACAAACCAACCATTTTTTTGTTGCTGGTCCTGGGGCTTGAAATTTGGGCCTGAGCCACCGTCCCTGAGCTCCATGTCCTCAAGGTTGGCACTTTTTACCACCTGACATACAGTTCCACTTCTGACTTTTTCTGTGATTAACTGACATTCCTGCCTGGACTAGCTTGGAATCTCAATCTCCAGATCTCAGCCTCCTTAGTAGATAGGATTATAGGTATATTTTTAGGTGCTGAAGACATAGCAGTGAAGAATCAGACCTTGTAGCAGGGAGAGACAGACCACATACAAACTATATGATATGTAAGACAGTGACAGAGAACAAACGGATAAAGAAAGTACAGAAGAGACCTGAGCACTACTAGGTGTACAGGATCAGATGCTTAGAGAGGTGTTGGCTATTTTTTTACACAAAAAGCATCTTCAGACACATTTTTATATATGTGTCTTTCTATATTCCAAGCACCACAGTTACGAACACATGATTTACTGAAATAACACAACACAGATGCAATGTAATGAAAGCAGTCTCAGAAACATCTTTTCTAACTGTGCCTTTACACAGGGTATTCCATACATCACACTTCTGGGAACACATCCTTCAATAACACTCACCTTATTCACAAAGCCACTGCTATCCTTGGAAACATCTTTACATGCATCTTGCAGTACTGTGTTCCCCATACTGGGTGTGGGGCACATTCTTTAGGAGTTGGCATTTCAAGAGGGCCCTTGAAGGCACATTGCAGAGATTTGGGAGTAGTGTTAGAATAGAGAGAATAGAGAAGGCTCTGGGGTTGCCTGTGCCTTCTGTGTTTAGAAGGATAGTAAGGGGGAGGCCAGCATGAGGAAAGTCACACTGGAGCACAGGTCTGGGATCGGAGGAGAGGTGAAGAAAGTTAAGTTAGAGAGAAGATATGTTTTATTAACTCACAAAGAGGAGTCTAGTTCTAAGCCTCATTTTTAACAAAAACCAAACAGGTACAGGGAGAAGGTGGTTAAGTTATTCATCTAAGGCCACAGTGATACTGGGACTGAGGGTGGGTGGGTAATAAGATCAAGTGTGGAACAGAGATGGTTTTGCAGACTATGTGAGAAGAAGGAACAGCAAGAAAAAGACCCCTAGAGATGGGAACTAATTTGGTTTCTAAGGAATGGGACCTCACACAGGGAAAGTACAATGAGGTAAAAGAAGAATGCCTTCTTGCGCCAAGTATTTACTGGGTTTAAGAAAGGTATTTTTACCTTCTCCGTGTCTCAGTTTCTTAGTACCTGTCTTACAGGGCTATGGTGAGAATTAGAAGAGCTAGTGAATACAGATCACTGGTACTTAGCAAGTGCTCAATAAATGTCAATGACTCTTGGTAGTCTCATTGGTATTACTAACAAATTTGTTTCCTGCAGTAATGCAAAATATCTTAGTGGCTAAAGAGTGTCTGTGAAGAAAGTTTACACTACAATAAAAAAAATCTGAGGTTAGCCAAGGCCTAGTAACTCATATCTGCAATCCTAGCTACTTTGGAGGTTGAGATATAAGGATCACAGTTCAACACCTGTCTAGGCAGGAAAGTCTGCGAGACTCTTTTTTTTGGGGGGGGTCAGTAGTAGGGCTTGAATTCTGGGCCTGGGTGCTGTCCCTGAGTTCTCCAGTTCAAGGCTAGCACTCTACCACTTGAGCCACAGCACCACTTCCAGCTGTTTCTGTACATGTGGTACTAAGGAATGGAACCCAGGGCTTTGTGCATTCTAGGCAAGCACTATACTACAAGGCTACGCTCCTGGCCCCCTGTGAGACTTAACTCTACAAAGCTACCAAAAAGCTAGAAGTGAAGCTATGGCTCAAGTGTTAGAGCATTAGCCTTGAGCAAAAGAAGCTCAGGGATGGCACCCAGGCCCTGAGTACAAGCCACATCTGAGTTCATACACATCTATATAAAGTCTGAGTACCAGCCAGAAGCTGGTAGCTCATGTCCATAATCCCGGCTACTCATGAAGCTGAGTTCTGAGAATCCTATTTCAAAGCTAGCCCAAGGAGGAAAATCTGTGACACTCTTAATTTTCAGTTAACTACCAAAAAGCCAGAAGTGGACCTGTGGCTCAAGCGGGACAATGGTATCCTGGAGCACAAAAGCTCAGGGACAGCGTCGAGGCCCTGATTTTACAAATTCCTTGATCCAACAAATACACAGGCTGATCTACTAAGGAAGGGACTGGCTGGGGGATTGGGGTGTCAGGGAAGATCAGTCTATCTAGCACATGGAAAGGATGAAGGACCATTTTTCTATATGTGTGCAGATCCTGGGGCTTAAAATCAGGTCCTTGGCACTGTCCCATGCACTTTTGTGCTCAGACTAGTGCTATACCACTAACACTAGAGCCATAGCTCTATTTTTGGCCTTTTGGTAGTTAATTGGAGATATGACTTCCCAGACTTTCCTGCCTGGGCAGGCTTTGAACCTTGGTCCTCAGATCTCAGGCTTCTGAGTACCTAGAATTACAGGCATGAGCCACTCGTACCTAGCAGGAAGAACCTTTTGAGTGTGTGTGTGCAGTCCTTGAACTCAGGACTGGGTGCTATCCCAGGAATCTCAGGGATAGTACTCTACCACCTGAGCCACAACTCCACTATAGTTTTTTATTGGTCAATTGGAGATAAGCGTTTTAGGGACTTTCTTGATTGGACTGGTGTTGAACTCTAATCCTCAGATCTCAGCCTTCTGAGTAGCTAGGATTAATTACAGACATGAGCCATCAATGCCTAGCTAGGAAGAACCTTCTTCAGGAAAAGATTTCAAACACTGGATACATGGGAGGACTTAGGGAGTGTGAATGCCAGCAAAGGGGTAGCAGGAAGCCAATGAACAGATCTGCTATAAAGGGAATCTGGCTCATCTTCTGGAGGCAGAGTGAGCAGAAAAACTTTCTCCTGCACAACAGTGGAAAAGCCATTACGGTGCTTAAAATGACAGGACAGAACAAGGCATGGATTTGGCTACTTTAAATGATCGAACAAATATTGAACACTAAACCAACTCACTATTAAAAGGGAGAAATCTATACATAAAATAGTTAAGGCAATGGACTGATAAGTATGAGTATGTTAATACAAACATGTAGACGGATCCACTATAAAGGTGGGGAGTAAAGCCATGAGCTGAGGGACATTAGGGTACTAGAGGAGTCAAGAATAAATATTCAGATGGACTCACCATTAGACAGAGGCTAGTGTACTGCCCGGGTACATGGCAGCACAAACTGATTCACTACAAGGAACTGGGAGGGGTGGAATATAAACAAGGCCACAGACAGGTCCCCTGAAAGTTGAGACTTGAAGAAAGACAAACACTTAAACGTACCTACTATTAAGGGTGTTGGTCAATGCCATAGACTGCCTCCCAGTAACTGGGGGGAAGTAGGGGTAGGTAGGGGGAGACCACGGACGAGTCCAATGTAAGTTAGGGTGGGGTAAAATAAAAGCACGCAGACCAATCCATTATACAGCCGGAAAGGGTGGTTACGTCACAATCAGATTCACTACAAGGGACGAAGGGAGGGGCAGTGCACACGCAGGTCACCAACCCTTGTGGTGGCTAAAGGGAGTCCGACACTAGGAGGCCACAGCACAAGCCACATACCCTGTGCGGGGGTGGGAAGGATACGTGGGGTCACAGACAGGGCCCTCCACCCTTTAGGCCCAGAGCTCACCTGTGTGTGGCGAGGTGGCAGTGTTGGCAGCTCCGGGGGGCGGGGGCTCCATACGCGGCCCCACCGCCCCCCAGGCCCGGATTCTGAGGCAGCGGCGGCGGCGGTGGTGGCGGCACCTAGAAGCCGCCCCAGCGTTTCTCCACCGCTCACGTGGGCCCGGGGTGGGAGGAGGAGCCAAGCATCCCGCCGCTCCCCCATTGGCCAATGCATCAGGAACCAACTGCACGGCTTTAGAGCCGGGGGGCGGGACCTAGCCTACAGAGCTATACAGTGATTGGTTTAGAGGTGTTGATGGACTAGCCTGAGCGGCGCTTGCACTCGCCGGAGCTCCACCCTGATTTGTTTAAGTAAGACTGAACAATTGATTGGGTTAAATAGGATTGATGGCAGATGAGAAGGCTCCGGGGATAGGGGGTGGGTGAGCACTGCTTTCAGCTGATTGGTGGATACTCCGAAACAGCTGCCAAAACACCAAGCAGGCAGTGCTGCACACCATGCCGCCGGGCGGAAGCAGGACTTATATAGAAATGGGGTGTAGCAGCCGGCGGGGAGAGGGTCAGGCCGGTTCTGCGTAGGCAGGCAAGGTAACTCTATGGTGATTGGCCAGAAAAGACGACTTTAGAAACAAGCCAGAGGGCTGGATGGCTGCCAAATACACAAAGGTGCTGAGTGGCAGAAATTAAATGTATACAAGGAAGGCAAGCTCGAGCAGTAGCCAGTAATAAGAGGACAGACTCAGAGGGTCTTCCATAATCACGGTAAGGCAGTCTCAACTGAGACTAGGGCCTGGTGCAGGGAGGGTGGTATCTGTCCCCACTGGTGAAACCTAGAATTATTTAGAAGCAGGAGCAAGACTGTGGTAACATGGGTGTTATTTAGGGTATTTCAGGAACCACTGAGGTATAGAAGAGGAGTAAACCTTAGGGCCAGGAGTAAACGGTTCCTGGCAGTGAAAACAAAACACTTTTAATTGGTTCATTCTCTATAGCAGTTCAGGCAAAAAAACAAAGTGTGAGATAGGGGCTCAGGCTGCTAAGGTGACTGAAAAGTGGGCAAATCATAAAGTGCCAAATGCTGCCAGGCAACAATCTAGAGACAGGACTTCCAGGGTGATGAAACCAATCTCTGGGTCTCCCCAGTAACTTTGTGCTCTAGAAACAGGACACCTTGGCCACCATCAGGGTTTAGGGAGGGAAAAAAGGGTCATGTGATTCCAAGACATTCAGGCTCTTTAATATCAGAGGATAGGAAGTAGTCAATGGTGAGCCGGTTCTGGGAAATTCTGCAGGCCTTGTAGTTCTCTTAGCCCCTGAAAAAGAGGATAGAAAAGGTTGAACACAGGGCTAAGTTTTGCTAGGACTTCCCTTCCCTTGGCTCTTCTTTAGAGGAAAAAAAAATAAGTCCTTTTGTTCTCTTTTTCAGTCAGTTGTGGGGCTTGAACTCTGGGCCTGAGCACTATCCCTGAGCACTTCAGCTCAAGGCTAGCACTCTACCACTTGAGTCACAGCACCACTTCCCATTTTCTGGTGTTTAATTGGAGATAAGAGTCTCTTGGTCTTTCGTGTCCAAGTTGGTTTCGAACTGTGATCCTCAGATCTCAGCCTCCTGAGTATCTAGGATTATAGGTGTGAGCCTCGGCTACCCGGCAAATAAGTTTTTTTTTTTTTCCTATTCTTGTTTTCCCCCATCTTCACTACCCTACACACATCTGGGGATAGAATGGGAGTGGAATTGAGCTGCTCTTACCTCTAGCAACATGTGGATATGAGCTTTGATTTTCATGGAGTCCTTGGTGAGGCTGTTGCTGAGTCTGGAGAAAAGAAACAAGAAATTCCACTTAGGGTTATGAGGATGACCCTTCATCATTTCCAGAACTGCCTGTATTCTGGAGGACTGCCACTCAGACTAGCTACCACCTGAACTACACTGATTCAAAGGTAACAGAATGCCTGCCTACTTATGCCAGGTAGATTTAAGCACTGGGGAGATGGACACAAACAGAATAAACAAGACTCGTGACCTCACAGAGTTCAACTTCTTGCTAAAAAGAGACAAATGAATGACAGAACAAATACATGGTATATCAAATGGCTGTAAGAATAAAAAAATTGGGGCTGGGAGTGTGGCCTAGTAGTAGAGTACTATCCTAGCATGCACGAAGACCTGGGTTCAATTCTTTGGTACTACATACATAGAAAAAGTTGGAAGTGGTGGTGTGGTTCAAGTGGTAGAATGTGAGCTTTGAGAAAGTCCAAGGACAGTGCTCAGGTCCTGAGTTCAAGCCCCAGGACTGGCCAAGAGGAACAAAAGAATAGACGGGCAAGGTGGCTCACACCTGCAATCCTAGCTACTCAGGAGACTGAGATCTGAAGACTGCGGTTCAAATCCAGTCCAGGTACTAAAGTCCATGAGATCTTATCTTCAATTAACCACTAGAAAGCCGGAAGTGGTGCTGTTGCTCAAGGAGAAGGGTGGTAGCCTTGAGCTGAAGAGCTCAGGGACAATGCCCAGGTCCAGAGTTCAAGCCTCACAACCAAAAAAAAAAAAAAATCAGGGAAGATAAAGAGTAGGGGAAGGGGAATAGAGGCTTCAATTCTAAATAGATTGTTTAGGAATGACTTCACAAAGAACATTGTTTGAAACAGGATCTCATTATGTAGTCCAGGCTGCCCTTGACCTACTGCATCAGAGTCCCAAGTGCTGGGATTACTGTTCTACATGTCCATGACTGGTCACTGGGAAGATCTGAATAAAGTCTTCAAGTATAGTGAATAGTGAATACTGTGGCTATATTGGGGATGGGTATTCCACATGGGGCAGCCAATACAAAGGCACTGAGGTAGCAGTGTGCCTAGCATGTTTGGGGCACAACTAAGAGGTCATTGTGGTTGCAGAAAAATAAAGGGGGCTTCTAAGAGGTGAAGTAGGCAGGCAGGCTTTATAAAGCCTGCAAGGCCAGAGTAAAGACCCTGGCTTTTACATGAAATAGGGTGAGAGTTAGGGGAGGGGTGGGAAAAAAAGAAGGAAGCGAAGAAGGGATACAGCTACTTAGTTGGGGAACAGAGAAACATGGAAGCAGCAGTTCAGTGAGGTGGATACTTCAATAATCCAAGGGATACAGCTACTTAGTTGGGGAACAGAGAAACATGGAAGCAGCAGTTCAGTGAGGTGGATACTTCAATAATCCAAATAAGACACAGAAGCTCAGCTGGGTGCTGCTTGGTGGCTCATGCCTATATTCCTGGTTACTCAGGAGGCTGAGATATGAGGATCATGGTTCAAAGACAGCCTGGGCTAAAAGACTCCCCCAGAGATTATCTTCAATTAATCACCAGACAACTGGAAGTGGAGCTGTGGCTCAAAGTGGTAGAGGGTTACCCTCGAGCAAAAGACTTCAGGGATAGTGGTCAGGCCCTGAGTTCAAGCCCAACTGTTAAGAGGAGAGAGGAAGAAAGGGAGAGAAAGGGAGAGAGAGGGAGGGAAGGAGAAAGGGAAGGAGAGGGAAAGAGAGGGAAAGAGGGAAGGAGAGAGAGGGAAGGAGTGCAGGAGAGAGAGGGCGAGAGAGGGAAGGAGGGAGGGGGGGGGGAGAGAGAGAGAGAGAGAGAGAGAGAAAGAGAAAGAGAGAGAGAGAGAGAGAGAGAGAGAGAGAGAGAGAGAGAGAGAAGCTCAGACCACAGTGGTGGCAGCTGGGTGGTGAGATATGACTGGGCTTGGGGGGTATAATATGAACGGGAAAGACAACCGAATTCACTAAAGCATTGCATGCCCAGGTATGAAAGAAAAGACTCAAGGAAGAGGCTGAAGCAAAACAAACTGAGAATCTAGATTGACTGAAAACCACCCTAACCTCAACTACTGAGTCACATAGTAAACTCTTTGTTCGAGTCTTTTTTTTTTTTACTTTTTTTTTTTTTTGCCAGTCCTGGGAATGAGTTCAGGGCCTGAGCATTGTCCTTGGGATTTCTCAAGGCTAGAGCTCTACCACTTGAGCCTCAGTACCACTTCTGGCTTTTTTTCTATTATGTGGTACCGAGGAATTGAATCCGGGTCTTTGTGTATGCTAGGCAAGCACTCTTACCACTAGGCCAAACTCCCGGCCTGTTCGAGTCTTTTTGAAGGTCTCAGCCAGAAAGAATCCTCATGGAGAGAAATGGTTAAAGATTGTTTTTCTGAAAAATGAATAATGAAAAATAAAAACCGAATACAAGTTAAACAGCAGAAAGATATTTCCCACAGATAAGCAAGAGACAGGAAAAGAAAGTTTTGAAGATCAATCAGGAGGCCAAAGCATTACAAATTAAGTAAATGGGCCAGGAGTTTCGCCTTGTGGTAAAGTGCTTGCCTAGCATGTGCTATTAATGTAGGACTCAGTTTGAATGGTAGATGAAACTACCATGTAAAGAACAAAGGAAGTAAAGATGTTAAGTGGGAAAAAAAGAACCCAGTTCTACTACCAGTGTCTCTACATTGATCTCTCTCCTGAACCCAACCAACCTAGGAGTTTTAATTTTATCTTCAAAAATCCATTTCAGGCCTGGGAGTTTGGCCTAGATGTAGGTAAAGTACTTGCCTAGCATTCATGAAGACCTGGGTTTGATTTCTTGGTGCCTCAGATATAGAAAAAGCCAGAAGTTGTGCTGTGGCTCAAGTAGTAGATCTGTAGTCTGTCTTTCTTCTCCTTCTCCTTCTCCTCCTTCTCCTCCTCCTCCTCTTCTCCTTTTTTGCCAGTCCTGGGTCTTGAACTCAAGGCCTAAACACCGCCCTTGGGCTTTTTTCAAGGCTAGAACTCTACCACTTGAGCCACAGCACCACTTCTGGCTTTTTCTATGTATGTGGTAGAGAGGAATTGAACCTGGGTCTTCGTGCATGCTAGGAAAGCACTCTAGCATTAGGCTAAACTCCCGGCCCCTAGATCTCTTGTCTTGAGAAAGCCCAAGGACAGTGCTCAAGCCCCGAATTCAAGGCCCAGGACTGGCAAAAAAATCAATTTCAACAGTTAATAATCACTTCATACCCACAGGCTCCAGACTGAACTCCAGCTCTTCCTCTCCTAACATGTTCTTCTCCATGTCATGATGACTCTATCCTTCTAGTTACTCAGCAAAAACCTAGAGATCTCTCTCTCTCTTTCTTTTCTTATCCCTCCAGTACCGGGAATTGAACTCAGGACTTCATGAATAGCAAGCACAAGATCCTGAGTACCAACTCCAGAATCATCAAAAAATTAATTTATATACCGTGCTGGTGGTTCAAGCCTATAATCCTAGCTACTCAGGAGGCTAAAATCTGAGGATTACAGTTCACAGCCAGCCTGGGCAGAAAAAGCCATGAGACTCTTATCTCCAATGACATACCAAAAAAGAAAAAAAAAAGAAAAAGAAAAAATGGAGCTACAGTGCTAGCCTTGACTCAAAGAAGCTCAGAGACAGAACCTAGGCCCTGAGTTTAAGCCCCAGAGCCAGCACACACAAAATATTAGTTTAATGGTACAAGCTTTGTGATAGGCTATGACAAAGGAGAGGATAAGATTAGAGGTATAGCTCAGTGGTAGAATTTCTGCTTAGTATGTGCATGGCCCTGGGTTCACTCCTTAGCACCATAAATAACAACAATAAAAAATGCAAATCTCACTAATTACCAGTGGTATACCAAAAGGTTGCTTTAATCTATTACAACTGCTTTAATGAAATGTCATGCCATGCTACTTCTTAAATAATTCTGTATTAGATATGGAGGTATACTTCTAATCAATAAAAAAAATAGAGACTACCCTTTCCAAACAAAGAAATATGCTAAAACATAGGAAGAACTGCAGTTACATAAAGTAACTAGAAAAAAGTTACTTGTCATGTTAATCAAGTTTAAAAAGGATTAGTGATAGACTCAAATCCTTATCGCCTTGAAAAATGAAACTTTAATTATAATAAAGCAATATGAAAGTGATCCATATTTTTCCATTACACTAATAGAATAGGTTAATTCAGTAAAAAGACTAAATAAAAGATCAGACACTGGCAAATACCTCATTGTGAACAAAGTTAATCAGTCTCAAAAATTTTAAATATTAGAAAGGACCAGGAATCCTTTCACACAAAGAATGTATTATAAGAACTAGACTTGGAGCAAACAGCCAGTAGCTCATGATTGCAATCCTACTTAGAAGCTTAAATCAACAATCAGTTTGAAGGCAGCCTGGGCAGATAAGTTTCTATGTCTAATTAACCAGCAAAAATCCAGAAGTCCAATAAACCAGTAAAATTCCAGAAACGGAGGTGTGGCTCAAGTGGCTAAGCACCATCCATGAGTAAAAAAGCCAAGCAAGCCGGGTTCTAGTGGCTCACACTACGAATCCTTGCTACTCAGGAAGCTAAGATCTGAGGATTGCAGTTCAAAGCCAGCCTGGGCAGAAAAGTCCACAAGACACTTATCTCCAATTAACTACCAGAAAACCATAAGGAAAGCTATCTCACAAGGTGGTAAAGCACTAGCCTTGAGCAAAAGAGCTTAGAGGCAGCATCCAGTCCCTGAGTTCAAGCCCCACTATTTGCCCCCCCCAAAAAAACCAAAACAAAACAAAAAAGCAAGACCAAGAGCCCCTGAGTTGCAAGTTCCAGAACTGGGAACAAACAAAAAACAAAACCCAAAAATCTGGATTTGGCTAAATGGTCACAATTTCAGAATTTTGCTGATCACATTCAAGCTATCTACTAATTGGACTAAGCACTAAGGTTTAGAAATCAGTAGTGATTCTTTTAACACTGATATCTGAAAAGGTTTGAAAAAACACTCAAAGTCTAAGAAAGGAAACTGTAGAAGAAGTGAATGTAAGAATAAAAGTAGCAAGGAAGAAGTTTAGATGAGTAGCAGTCACACTGTGAGAAGTTATTTGTCTCTGCGTGTTCCTCTACCTGAGCCGTGCTTGCTTCTCTTGGCAGTTTCTCTACCATGTTAGACAGTGTACCCTTTCCCAGCAATGTACTTCCCAATGGCTTGTTCACTCAATCAGATGACTCAAACGTCACTTTCTCTGGAACACTACCCATCTATCTATCTATCTATCTATCTATCTATCTATCTATCTATCTATCTATCTATCTTTGTGTGGGGGAGGTCATGGGGCTTGAACTTGGCCTGGGCACTGTCCCTGAGCTCCTTAGCTCAAGGCTACCACCCTACCCCTTGAACCAACCCCCACTTCCCATTTTCTAGAGGTTAATTGGGGATAAGAGTTTAAGGTCCTTTTGTACCCTGGCTGGCTTTGAACCTTCACCCTCAGATCCTCAGCCTCCTGTGTAGCTAGAATTATAGGCCTGAGCCACTGTGCATGGCTTCTATCTATATCTACATTTTAAACCCCTCATCCACAGTCTCCAATGCCCTTGCCTGCTCCAAACCTAAACTTACCTGGAGGTCATCCTTTGTCTCCCCATCATTACCTCCATCCACCTGCTTCAAATACCATTTTACTTCCAGTATGCCCTTACAAACCCCATCGCCAAACAGTATCTGCTATATGTTGTGTAATGATTTGGTCAGTTGGAGTAGAGACAAAATTTCTCCCTTTATAAAGCGTGAAACGTGGACCGTCATGTAGCTTAATGGTTGAGTGACTGCCCAGCACACAATGTCTTGGGTTTGAATCCCAACTGTGCAAAAAGTAGTAATTTTAAAACGGATAATCTAGTTGAGAAAATAAATAAGAGAAAGTCAGGTGCTGGTGTGTCACACTTATAATCCTAGTTATTCAGGAGGTTGAGATCTGAGGATTGTGGTTTGAAGCCAGCCCAGGCAGGTAAGTCCTTGAGAATCTCATTTCTAATAAGCTACCCAGAAAAAGCTAATAGTGATGCTGTGGCTCAAGTGGTAGAGAGTTAGCTCAGGGACAGCATCCAGGCCCTGAGTTCAAGCCCCAGGACAGGCAAAAAAACCTGTAAATGTCAAGAGGTGATATTTGCAGTGGCAGGAGTTGGGGAAAAAAAGTAGGGGAGTCAAGAGTGCTAGAGATTGATATTTAAAAGTTATGTCATAGCAGGGTGCAGGTGGCTCACATCTGTAATCTTAGCTACTCAGATGACTGAGATCTGACAAGCATACCTGAAAGCTGGCCTGGGGAAGGAAGTCCATGAGATATTTATGTGCAATAAGATACCAAAAAACCTGGAAGTGGAGCTGTGACTCAGGTGGTAGAGTGCTAGTCTTGAGCATAAGAAGCTCAGGGATATCAGCCAGGCTTCAATTTCAAGCCACAGACCAACACACACACACACACGCACGTACACACGTTAGGGCACAGAAAGAATAGTTGAAATAATATTCAAGACAACAGAGAAGAAAGGAAGCCACATGAAACATGCCCTGCAGGCAGGCAGAAATTCCATTTCATTTGTCACCAGGTAGGATCATTCAGTATGGTGAGAGCATGGTAACAGCGGGAAAACCAACAGAACATGACATGAGAGATAACTTGTTTTACTTTTGCAGATTTATAGGCTGCAACCTGCTCACAGACATGCTCATAATTGGATGCATGTAAAATAGGACAGTGCCTCTGGAATGTAAACCTTCTAAGACTTTGTCTCATACTTTTCTTCACAACACTATGAACAGAGCCTGGTATATAAAAGATGTTCAATAAATATTTTTGTGAATGAACAACACAAAAACCATTTACTGTGTGTTATGTGCCACATCTGGGGTAGAACTATGCATCACTTCCTCAGCCCTGAGGATGAGGGGAGATGGTACCCTAAACAACAACCCAGATAGTGCTGAAAATGGTTGTGTGTGTGTGTGTGTGTGTGTGTGTGTGTGTGTGTGTGTGTGTGTGTGTGTTGCTGTGGATGGAACTCAAGAGCTTCAAGCATTCTAGGCAGGCATTATACCAGTGAGATACATCTCTAGTTCATGTTGGTGTTTTTAGACACTATCCTCAAGCAATAGACTTACTCTGTGAGGAGGGAGCTCTTACGATCAATGAACTTGAGTGCTTCTGCCAGTGTCAACTCAAGGAAAAACCCATATCCCAGGGCCACGTAGATTCGTGAAGTATCTGAGCTGAGAAAAGAGGTCAGAGGAAGTCCTTGTTACTTACTGTATGGCAATGTATACAGCTAACTTTGTTTTTCATTACCTCCCCAACCCCAAACTGAGGAATTGGAAGGGCAAGGATTTTGACCTATTTTATTCACTGTTACACTCCCAGCACCTGGCTCATATTTTAAGGCAGTATAAAAGCATAGTGCTTGATATCCAGAAGATACTAAGCGTATTTACTGTATAAAGGAAATGGGAAGCTGAACCCTGTGGGCTCAGAGGGGTGGAAAGACACTCACACCACTGTGTCAACGAAGAAGTTACAGCCCAAATCCACCTGCATATATAACTCCGAGTGATTAGCTTCCTGTGGAGCCAGGGAAAAAGAGGTAGGGGTCAGTGGTCAACTTGTAAGTCAGTTGACAGGTTTTGATCTGGGGTTTCTCTTCCCATCTCCCTCATTTATTCTGCTCCCCACAAATAAAAACTGATACCCTATCCAGAAGTCTTTACCTGGAGTCGCTCAATGACATTTTTCAGCTGAAGGTATGTGGCCAGCTGCTCATATACCTTGTCTCGATGGTCCAATACTTTGCTGATAGGATGAAAATACAAAGTAATAGGTACTGCTCCTCTTGGAAAATTTCATGTCATGCCCTAACAGGCATTCTAACGTCAGGCATGAAGTCACACACTTGCAATATCAGAACTCCAGAGGCTGAGGCAGGAGAACCACAAGTTTGAGACCAGACTGGCCTACATAATGAAACCCTATTTCCAAAACAAAATAAGACATTTTACTGCTGATGTTAAGTTTGGACTCTGAGTCAAACTGCCTGAGTATAAATCTGAGCTCTATTCTTTACTAGCTGTATGACTTTGGCACGTAATATACCTGATTAGGACTTGGTTTCCATATTTATAAAATGAGATGACAGTAATTTCTTAATAAGAATATTTAGGATCATATGTTTTCCATAATGCACTAAAAATAATGCCAACTATTTTTCACTATTATATTATCCAAGGCCTCATGCCAATCAAAATAGCCTACCCTCCACCCTGAGATTAATTACAGTAATAACTTTTTTCCCCATTACTGTAATCTGAACTCAGACTCAAAATCAATGGGCTTTCTTGCTCATGGGCTGGCACTCTACCACTTGAGCTATAAATCCAGCCCAGGTTTTTTGGTAGTTATTTGGAAATGAGTTGTTGTCAAGTATGACAATATTTATTGATAGATACAGTATATAAAAACAGGGCATGAACATGATTTGTAAATTAAGTAGACTTAATTTTAATACAGTAAGAAAAGGGACCAATTCAAATTCTCACCATTTGTTTCACATCCACAAAAACCACCAAGGACATTAACGATCTCTCAAAACGGATCACCTTTGTGCAAGTAAATCATGTTTCTTTGAGACCAGTTCTTGTGGACCTTTCTGCCTGGGATGGCTCTGGGCCACAAACTTCCAAATCTCAGCTTCCTAAGTAGCTAAACTACCGGCTTGAACCATCAGTCTAGCTGCTTTAAGTTTCCACAATTAGTGAGTCTCTTTTGTGTTTCAGCCATCAGTTAAATTCTATAAGATCTCTCCCTGCAATCCAGGCTGGTCTCAATAATCTGGCCTCAGTCTCCTGAGTGGTATCTGTGGCTACTTGGCTTCTGCTAAGTTTTTTTTTTTTGTTTTGTTTTTTGTTTTTTAACAAACCACCAAATGAAGTTTCACAAACTACCCAACATTACACATAAGCAAAGTTTGTAAAGTAAATAGCCAGGTAGAGTGCGCTGTGTTCACATAGCCAAGCCAGAAGACGGACGCAAGAACTCCGGTTCTGGAACACCAGGTCGAATCTGATAAATAACATCAAAGACCGTTCTGCTAAGAACATTAAGTTCCACTCAAAACGCACCACGGAAGTCACCCCCGTTTCGTTTGCTTTACCCACCAATCCGAAGGCTTGGCCCCGAGTCAGAACGCCCAACCCACCACGTGGAATGTTCCGAATGCCCCACCTCCCGCGCTGTCCCTCACCGCAAGTCCCGCTGCAGCACGTCACTGATAAAGGCCTCATAGCGCAGCACTTTCTCCCCCGTGGCATCCACAGCTCGGCGTTTAGGGGGCGTCGCCATAATGGGGTCCTGGGGAGTGAGAAAGGGGGAGGGCCACATAACCACTGTTTTTTTTTCTCAGGCACACCGATCTTCGCCCTCTCAACATTAGGAATAGACTTGTCTGGCTTATGTTTGGCAGTTCCGCATGCTTCCCATCCCAACTTTGGGACTTATTGACCCAGGACTCCCACACGCGCCCCTTACCTCAGGGGCCGCCGGCAATAAGAATTGTTAGCGTGAACCGCAGCTTCCGGGTGGCGCGGGTAAATGACGTAGGTAAACTCGCTGGCCAACCAAATAGCCAGATAGGAAGGGGGACGTGCAGTACGGAAGATGACCGACCGAAGGGAAGAGGATAGGGCGGGACTGTACGGAACTGCTCAGGTCGCAGAAGATTGCAGAGCCGTGGTAGCCCCGGCTGTGTAGCAATTGACAGGCCAATGGAGGACTTTGAAAGCAGCGCATGGAGTTTGAGGGGCCTATGTATAGCAGGTGGGGTTGTGGTATAATAAGCTTTGAACAAGTTGGGGGCTGAGACTGGACGCATAGGTGGAATTAGGGCGAGGGCATGAAGTATTTATAAAAAGCAGGTTCTCCAAACCAGCCAGAATTCTTGGCGGTTTTCATCAGGGGGGGTGATCAATAGTAGAGTCTCTCTCCAGCAAGCACGGTGTGGATCTTGAGTTCAAACTCCAATACCGCCATCGATCAATGACTTGATTGTGATTCTAGTCTGCAGGGAAAGATACATTAATTTTATTTTTAATAAATGAAGTTTGAGTTTCACTCCCAATGATGGACATCAGTTAAGCACTTAAATATTTTTAAATGGCCCTGCGTTGTGGTTCATGCCTGTAATCCCAGTAACTCAGACGGTTGAGATTTGAATACTGAAGCTATCTCGAGCACTCTGAGATCTGAGGATCATGGTTTGAAGCCAGCCTGGGCAGAAAAGTCTTTGAGACACTTTATGTCCAATTAATCACACACACAAAAAAAACCCTGAAAGTGAAAGTGCCTGAAGTGGTTAGAGCACTATCCTTGAGAAAAAAAAAAAAAACACTCAGGGACAGAGTCCAGACCCTGAATTCTAGCTCCAGCACCAGTACAATTTTTTTTAAGTGAAGACAACTTTACTAAAATTCCTCTGATGAGACCTATGCTGTGACTAGCATAGGACTTATAACTGCAGCACAAGACTTGCAAAGCTCTATGTCTAATCAATTCACTTAATAGTAAAACAGATTGTTGCTGAAGTTCTCCATGGAGGATCCATTAACTTGTGGTTAGAAATAGTTTCTAGTTCCTGTTCTTGTTTTTGTTTGTTCTGTGCTTGTGGAGATTGAGCTCCTCATGATGAGCAAGTTCTCTACCACTTGAGTCATGCCCTGCCCATTCAGTCATTTTCTTTGAGTTTGTTTTTTTCAGCTGCCTCAAACTGTCAGCCTTCTCAGTTTGTTCCCTAGTAGCTATGTATTACCAGGCCTGGCCTATTCATGTGGTTTTATTTAAGCCTATAATAAGTTTTCAATGAATTTGTTTTGATGCTCTAGAATGATGGAACACATTTCTTTTCTGTACTAGATTTTCAAACAATATCCAGCAAGTGAAGGCCTGATCCTGGAAGAGGAAAGGAATGCTAGTATCCCCTAAATGCTATTCCCAAAATCAGGCTGTAAAGCACTATTACCAAGGAAGGATTCCCAGGTCATGTGGGCTATATTGTGTGTAAAACAAGGTTTTGGGGCAAAGGGGAAACCCTTCCACACAAAGGGGATGGGATTCCCCTTTGCCCCAAAACCTGAGCAAATCAAATGTCTTGCCCTTAGACCAAGATAGTTGGAAACATTGAGTTACTTTTAAATCTCATGTGTGATTTAAGTTATATTTAATGTGCTTTAACAAATACTAGGTAGTTAGAAAACTATTACTTAGATAATCTGTACCATGTTTTGTGAGAAGAGAGAAAATATCTATTTGGTGGAGAGAGCATAGTTCTGATGGATCGGAGAGGAAATCTGTCCACATCGATTAGCATTTCACACACAAAAACAGTGTGGGTCATAGGGCTTGAACTCAGCCTGGGCACTGTCCCTGAGCTCTTTAGCTCAAGGCTACCACCCTACCCCTGGGCCTGGGCATTGTCCCTGGGCTCTTCAGCTGAAGGCTACCACCCTACCATTGAGCTCAGCTCCCCTTCCTGTTTTCTAGAGGTTAGTTGAAGATAAGAGTGTTGGGTCCTTTTTTTTACCCAGGCTGGCTTTAAATCTTGATCCTCAGATCTCAGCCTCCTGAGTAGCTAGGATTACAGGCATGAGCCACGGCACCAGCACAATTTTTTTTGCTTAAATGTTTCCAACTTTTTTTTCTGCCAGTCTTGGGGCTTGAACTCAGGGCCTGAGCACTGTCCTTGGGCTTTCTCAATCCTAGAGCTCTACCACTTGAGCCACTGCACCACTTCTAGCTTTTCGCTCTATATATGGTACTGAGTTTTCATGCATACTAGGCAAGCACTCTACCACTAAGACAAACTTCTGGACCAACCCTAGCTTTTTTGATAAAGGTTAGCCCTCTAAAACTTCTTCCAGCTCTTCTTTCAGCGTTTTTTAAAATTATTTTATTAGTTTATTGGAGGTAAGAGTTTCACGAACTTTCCTGCCTGTGCTGGCTTTGAACTGTGATCCTTACATCTAAGTCTCCTGAGTAGCTAGGATTATAGATGTGAGCCACTTGGCCCAAGACGAGATATTTTTGTTTTATAGTTCCAAAGATAACATCTATTCTTTGGCTTTCTGGCTGGTAGAGTCCAAAAGCAGCACAGGAGCTCACATGTCAAGATATCAGGAGGATGGCCCAGAGTTCAAGCCCCAAGACTGACAAAAAAAAACCCAAAAAATAAAACAACAAAAAAATACAAAGGTATCAGGAGGATGTATCCTTTGGTGCAGTTTAAATAATAGCTGAAAGCCGGGTGCGGTGGCTCACACCTGTGATCCTAGCTGCTCAGGAGGCTGAGATCTGAGGATCAAGGTTCAAAGCCAGCCCAGGCACAAAAGGATCTGACACTCTTATCTCCAATTAACCTCTAAAAAAACAGGAATAGGGCTTGGCTCAAGGGTAGGGTGGTAGTCTTGAGCTGAAGAGCTTAGGGACAGTGCCCAGGCTGAGTTCAAGCCCCATGACCCCCCCCCCACACAAAATAAATAGCTGATCACTTTGAAATGAACAAAAGATTTTTTTGTTGTTTTGTTTTGGTTCCACTCTATCTTCTTCTCTCACTAACAATCTGTTTCACTGAATTACTTTCAGCAGTTTGAAAATCCAACAAAAACAAAAGACCCTCATTTTCTTATCCCTACAAAGCCAATAATTCCAATACTTGAATTGATCTCTCCCTTTTCCATTAAAAAACTAAGAATAGGGCTAGGATATACTTTGGTGGTACAATGCTTGCTTAGCATATGTGAGGCTTTGGGCTTGATCCTCAACACTATAACAAATTAAGAACAAAATAGTTATCAATCTCCCTTTTGTTCTTTTGTTGATGGTGGGGCTTGCACTCAGACCCTACACACTGTCCCTGAGCTCTTTTGCTCAAGGCTAACACCCTGTCACTTTGAGCCAATTCTAGTTTTCTGGTTAATTGGAGATGAGTCTCATGGACATCCCTGCCTAGACTGGCTTTGAACCATGATTCTCAGATATCAGTCTCCTGAGTAGTTGAGTTTTACAAGTGTGAGCCACAGGTACCTGGTTGTATTCTACCCATTTTGCAGATAAGAAAATAGGGGTGTGGCACCTAGAGTGTAGCTTAGTGGTAGAGTGCTTGCCTAGCACGTATGAAGCCCTGGGTTCTTAGTCCTCGGTACCACATGCACAGAAAAACCAGAAGTGGTAATGTGGCTCAAGTGGTAGAGCTGTGGCCTTGAGAAATCTCAAGGACAGTGCCAAGGTCCTGCGTTCAAGCCCAAAGACTGGCAAAAAATAGGGGTATAGAGATCTTAAGTCATGTGCTGGGAGCTCATAAAACTGTCAAGGATTGGCAGGATTCAACTCAGATCTCTCAGTTTTGTCTTTGATACTATCAATCATTTTATAAGCACTGTCACAGTCTCAGCCACATACTCTAAAGGATCAACTCCTAATAAACATTAATTTTATTTATTTCTTTCTTTTTGCCAGTTCTGGGCTTGAGCTCAGAGCCTGAGCACTGTCCTTGGACTTTCTCAAGGCTAGAGCTCTACCACTTGAGCCTCAGCACCACTTCCGGCTTTTTTCTATGTATGTGGTACCAAGGAATCGAACCCGGGTCTTCGTGCATACTAGGCAAACACTTTAACCACTAGGCCAAACTCCCGGCCCTTTATTTCTTTTTTTTGGTCGGTTGTAGGACTTGAACTCTGGGCCTGGGCGTTGTCCCTGAGCTCTTTTCAGCTCAAGGCTGCCACCCTACCCCTTGAGCCACAGTACCACTTCCTAAACATAACTTGTTTCTTATTTTCTTCAAAAGGCTCAGGTTAAGGGGTTGCCACATTGCATGTGTATATTTAGGGCAACCAGTGTAGCTAAACCTCTTTGGAAAAACATAAACTCACACTTCCCAATTCCACAAACATGAGACCAGTATGTCCACACCAAGTGTCTGCCAGTCTTCTACCCTCTGCAGTATATTGATCATTAGTCACCACAGGCTCCAGATTCTGATAAATTAACCACACACTGACAGGGCATAAAGTTCTATTTTTTTTTTCATTTGTCTGTCATGGGGCATGAACTCAGGGCACAGTCACTGTCGACCTTTTTCCACTTAAGAATCCCACAGACTTTCCTGAACAGACTGTCTTCAAACCTTGATGCTCAGATCTCAGCCTTCTGAGTAGCTAGGATTAGAAGTGTGAGCCACCATCACCCAGATATGGTGTAGATCCTTAGTGATAATTTACATTGGTTGTAAACTACTTTTCCAAGAAGATAATTACTTAGCATCTACAGATCCCTGAAATAATTCCCAATACAGGCATCCAGCAAACATTTTTTGCTGTAGTTTGGACTTTGTTCTTCCCCCCTCAAAGTTTGTATATTGGTAGTTGGGTTTCCAGTGTGATGTTGTGGGAGATGTTGGGCCTTTAAGGAATGGGGCATAGAGGAGTCTCTAGGTCATTGGAGTATGTCCATGAATCAGATTGAACAACCTAAGTGTCTTTTTGGCTTCCTGTTTGAGAATGGGATCTCTTACTACTAAAACTATGCTGGAATCATAAATAGGATTGCAGTCCAGGCTGTGCCGAGGAATGAGCAAATGACTTTATTTCAAAATAACAATTGCACGAAGGGAAGTGGATGAATCTAGAGCGAATCATGTTGAGTGAGACAAGACAAGACCAAAGGAACAAAAGGCACATGGTATCCTTAATATGTGGCTATTAGATCCGAATGGTACAAAAGCGAGGACTCAATATTTGCATACCCAATGCTATGGACGTGGTATTGGAAATATAAACACAACTACATAGACATAAAAACATATTACTCTATACACATAATGTTTTATTACATAGATTAATATGTATCTATGATATAAAAACCCTTAGCCTAATTTTGATTATGTTCTAAAAACTAAGTGCCAGTGATTGTATATAGAGATTCCATTCCTGAATACCCGTTTGTTAAACATGTTGTTTGAAATATGATGTAAAAATCAATGTTAATAAATTCTTTAATAAAAGAACAATTGCAAAAGGGCTGAAGGCAAGGCTCAAGTGGTAGAATACCTGTCTAACTAGCACAAGGCTCTTCAGTTCAAACACAAATACCTCAACAACAACCACAAAAAGGAGAAATAAAAAAGAAAAGAAGCCAGGTGCGGTGGCTCACGCCTATAATCCTTGCTACTCAGGAGGCTGATATCTGAAGATTTTGGTTCAAAGCCCACTAAACTCTGTGGGACTCTTTATCTCCAATTAACCATTAGAAAACCGGAAGTGACTCTGTGGCTCAAAGGGTAGGGTGGTAGCCTTGAGCTGAAGAGTGCCTAGGCCCAGAATTCAAGTCCCACAACTGACAAAAAAATAGGTGAGAGGACCAAGGCAATGAGTCTCACACCTGTGATCAAAGCTACTTGGGAGGCCATAAAAGAGAGGGATATGGTTCAAGGCTAGTTAAGCCCCATGACCGCCACCCCCATAAAAAAAGAAAAGAAAATGACTGAGTGATGAAGAAATAGCTCAGTGGTAGAGGTCTCACCTGGCATACATAAGACATTGAATTTTGTCTCTAACCCTTTTGGAAGAAAGATGACATTAGTGTGGAAAAATAAAGTAGTTGATTACTCCATAGACATGAGATGCAGAAATCATTGCAGGGCCAGGTGCCTATGGCTCACTAGTTACTCAGGAAGATCTGATCTGAGGATCATAGTTCAAAGCCAGCCTGGTCACAAAAGTCCATAGGACTTTATCTCCAATTAACTACCAAAAAAGTCAGAAGTGGAGCTGTGGCTCAAGTAGTAGAGCACTAGCCTTGAGGATGAAAGCTCAGGGCCAATATTCACACATTGGTTTCAAGCCTCAGGATTGGCATACACAAAAAAAATATCATTACAAGACAGCCAGGGAAAGGAATAAGCAAACAGTATACCAGAAAGTCAATTTGCAATCAAAAGGAAGGTTATGAAGAAAAGGGAAGCATGGTGAAGAACTTGAGAGTGCTGGAGTGAGGCAGAGAAGAAATGCTTCTGAAGAAGGGACATTTAAGTGGATGCCCAATATGGGCCCAGAGTACCACGAAGGGGCCAGAATGTCTTTGGCCAAGGCAGGTAGATAATGTGTATAGGGTTCCTGCTCCTTGCTCATCCTGATAGTTGTCTCTGGGCTGAAGCCAAAGATTTTCTTGCCCTACTCAAGGGTCAGTTCTTTTCTTTTCATTTTTCCAGTCCTGGGGCTTGAACTCAGGGCCTGAGCACTGCCCTTAGGCTTTCTCAAGGCTAGAACTCTACCACTTGAGCTATAGCACCGTTTTTGCCTTTTTTTCTATGTATGTGGTACTGAGGAATCAGGTCTTTGTGCATGCTCAAGGGACAGTACTTTTCTCCAGAGTGCATCTCTCTCTCTCTCTCTCTCTCTCTCTCTCTCTCTCTCTCTCTATCTCTCTGTTAAAACAAATATATGTATATGTATTTAACGTTTAAATTTTCCAAATTAAACTATTTTCAATAATATAGTTAGTGCTTTTGGATCTAACACCAAAATAAAACGTATGATTTTAACATTAACTAATCCATGCTGGGAGCATAGCCTAGTGTTAGAGTGCTTGCCTAGCATGCACGAAACTCTGGGTTCGATTCCTCAGTACCACATACTCAGAAAAAGCTGGAAGTTGCACTGGGGCTCAAATGGCAGAGCACTAGCCTTGAGCAAAATGTGTCCAAGGAGAGTGCCTAGGCTCTGAGTTCAAGCTCCAGGACTGGCAAAAAAAGATTAAAAAAAGTAACATTAATTAATCTCCACCTATCCCAGTTTGTTTCTCTCTCCCTCTCTCCCCCCCTCCCCCCTCTCTGTCTGGTGGTACTATATACAAAAATCCTAAGTCATGTTCTTTATATTAGCGGCTTGTATATATATATATATATATGTATGTTATGCTTTATTTATATATTTTTGTACTGATACTAGGAATTGAACTTAGGGCCTCACGTTCTCCCTTAATTTAGTTTTCTTGTTGTTGTTCAACACTGGTGATCTATGTGCTGTGTGTGATATAGTCTTTTGGGATTACAGTGTTTCCCCTTAATTTTCCTCCATATTAAGTGCTGTCCTGTTTCATTCACTCTGACTCATTTTGCTGTTGTAAATAGAAATATATATCTTGGTTTCTTTCACTAGAATCTTGGATTTACTCCTAAAACTACACTTACTCGATTGGGAAGCATGTGAATATTCACTATTAAGAGGGAATGGTGTAAGCCAAGCTCAGAGAGACAAATAGCACATGTTTTCTCTCATATGCAGAAGCTAGATCGAAAATACACTGGGGCATAATAAATTATTCAGGACTTTAGGTATTCATACATACTGAGACGAAAGGGGAGGAACACAAAGGCATAGTGCCTATGTGTCTCTAATCATACAAAATAATATTGACCAAAATAAATTCAAGGAAATGTATGGGGAAAAAGAAGGAATAGTTAACTATCCTTTGGTGTGTGCTGGTACCAGAGCTGGTACTCAGGGCTTTGTGCTCTGGCTTGCCCTTTTCATTCACAGTTGGTGCTCTACCATTTGAGCCAGACCTCCAGTTTGGCATTTTTTGCTAGTTCTGGAGCTTAAACTCAAGGCCTTAGCACTTTTCCCTGAGCTCCTGTGCTCAAGGCTAACACTGTAACACTTGAGCCGCACTGTGCCACTTCCAGTCTTCTCTGTGATTAGAGATAAGAGTCTCACAGACTTTCCTGCCTGGGCTGGTTTTGAACAATGTTCCTCAGGTCACAGCCTCCTGAATAGCTAAAATTACAGGCATGATCCATAAGCACCCTGCCAATCTTTTCATTTTCATTTTCATTTTCTTCTTCTACTTATGGGCTCTATTGTTTTTTTCTTTGAAGCAGAATTACTTTTTCCAACGTATGTATAGTGCCATTATGATTCTCAGAAGCATTAACAATAATTCCTTGCACTCTATGTATTCATGTCATATGTGATTCCACTGCTTCTGTTTTTTCTCATCTATTCAACAAATATTGATATAGACCAGGGGTTCAGAAGAAGAAAGGCAATCTAGGACCATCACAGCAAAGGCAAAAATGCACTCAAGAGTATAAAATCTGCCTTGCCATTCAGGATGTGAAAACAGACACAGATAAAGCCAAAAGCAAAACAAAGAGCAAACATTTGTTTAGAAAATTATGTCTATAATGCCATAAAGAAACTTATTTTTAGTGACTACTGTTCCAAGAAGGGCCTCTTCCTCTTCCTCCTCCTCCTGTTCCTCCCCCCTCCTCCTCCTCTTCCTCCTCTTCTCTCCTCTTCTCCCCCTCCTCCTCTCCCCTTCTTCCTCCTGCTCCTCCTCTTCCCCTCTCTCTTTTGGTCTTTTCTGTTTTAGTACTGGAGATCAAATGCAGGATGTTGCACTTGTAGGCAAGGACTTTGCCACTGAGCTACATCTCAGCTCCTCTTCTTTTGGTGATACTGAGGTTTGAGCTCAGAACCCTATACTTGCCTCGACAGGTACTCTACCACTTGAGCCATGTCTCCAAAAAGAGGTTTCTTATGGCAGTACTATGGTCATTGGGAAACTTTCTTTTCTACCATCAGAAAAACTGCTGTTTGAAATAATATCGGTAAGAACAATAATATGTGACTCTTATAGGAGATTCTGCAACTTAGACACAGGAAAGCCAGCCTTGATTTCCAATCCAGGTGCACAGCTCCAGATATAAAATTTTTAGGTGTAATGCCATACCTTAAGTGTTTCCAAGGTAATAGTGCTTTGGAATCATTTCACAGACCAGCTCTGTCTGGTGCTCCTCCAAATACTGCTTCATTTAAATCTCACCTGAATTATTACACTGTTCCTCAGAAACTTAAAGGATTTCAATTTTTTCCTCTGCTTAATGACCTGCCACATTGCTTCTCTGGTGTATCTTATTGATGGATGAATCTGTCAAACTACAAATTAATTTCTGATGGTCTTAGGCCAACTAGGGTAGGATACTCCATGTATTACAGTTTGTTAAATCCAGGCCCATAGGGGTAGATGGAACGAGAGCTCTAGCAAGTCTTCCTTTCAGCCTGGCTCAGGGAATATCAAACTACTTTCCTCAGCTGGATGCTTGTGACCGGCTCATGCCTATAATCCTAGCTGCTCAAGAGGTTGAGATCTGAGGATTACGTTTTGAAGCCAGTTGGGGCAGAAAAGTCCCTGCGACTCTTATCTCTAATAAACTACTAAGAAAAAGGCAGAAGTGGCACTGTGACTCAAGTGGTAGAGTGCTAGTCTTGAACACAAAGAAGTTCAAGGACAGGCCCAGGCCCAGTTCAAGTCCCAGGATCGGCACCCCCCCCCCAAAAAAACCCAGTATTTTTCAAGCCAGGTGCCCAGATGCCTTTCATCCTAGCTACTCAGGAGGCTGAGATCCAAAGCTCCTGGTTTGAAGCAAGCCCAGGCAGGAAAGTCTATGAGACTCTTTATGTCCATTTAACCACATAAAAGCTTAGGGACAGAACCCAGGCCCTGAGTTCAAGTCACAGGATCAGTACAAGCACATGTGCACACACACACACACACACAAGCACACATTACTTTTTTGACTCAAGGATTTAGGAAAGCCTCAGCCAGGCACAGAACCTTCTATTTAGAGGATTCCCTGAATGGGGACATACTGGAACTTGACCTGGAACTTGAACTCAAGTCCTAGGCACTGTCCGTTACCTTTTTTCCTCAATATTCCCAATACTGCCACTCTGCTATTTGAGCCAGGGCTCCACATCAGGGTCGATGCTAGTTACCTGGAGCTAAGAATCTCACAGACTTTTCTGCCTGGGCTAACTTTAAACCTCCATCCTCAGATCTTAAGTCTGCTGAGTAACTAGGATTACAGGCATGTTCTCTCAGAAGGACAGGGGTGTCTCCAGATTCCACATTGAAGATAAGAAGGGACAGCAAACTGAAGATCTGAACCAGTCTTATATTTAAAACTGCATCTGTAAAGTAAGAGCCTTATTGCTTCATAGATAGATTGCCCTTTCATGGGGAGAACCGTGCTGGGGAATTGAACTCAGGCCTTGCATAGGTTAGGTATTTTATTCTACCACTGAGCTACATCTCAGCCCTTGGGTTTTTGAATCAGAGCCTCATTATGCAGTTCAGACTTACCTTGAATTTGCTATATACTAGACTAGTGAAGATTCCAGTTTTCATAGATTTCACTTCATGATGGAATTTTAAAATGGGGGATTTTCTTTTTGGGTGCTGTTGCTGCCACTTGAAATCAGAACCTAAGTGCTGTTCCTTAGCTCCCCGCCCCCAGTGGTAGGATTTTACCACTTGAATCACACACAGTTCCACTTTTAGCTTTGTGCTGCCTAATTGGTGTTAAGAATCTCATGGAAATTTTTGCCTGGTTGGCTTTGAACCACAATCCTCAGATCTCAGTCTTGTAAGTAATTAGTATTACATATGTTTGCCACTGGCAAACTGGCAAAAGGTTTTTATTGGTAGATCATTAAAGATATATGAAAATTATTATTAGCACATACTGTTATTTTAGTTGAGGTAGACAGAGGAGAAGATGAAGTCGATTATGGGAGATTCAAACTCCACAGCTATGCCCCAATTAGCACAGCTCCTCCTGTGATATCTTAGAAGGCTTACTGAACCAAAAATACTTTTCCATTTCTCTAAGAGGCTTTCAGTTTGTCGAAGTGTATTGCCCAGATCTGTAGAATACAAATTCAAAGACTCCCTTCTTCCTGCAGTGAACCAGCCTAGAGAATGGTGTCCACTCCTGCTCCTGGCTGCCAGTTCTACACAGCCCCATACCTTTGCCTTGTAAGTGTTGTAAGCATCCCATCCTCCGTACGGAATGATCCGCTTCCAATATGGCGTTCCCCATGGAGCTCGTCAGAATTGGGCGCGGCCATGTTCCCTGCCTAACAATGCTTCTGAGGGGCCGCCAACTCTCCAAAAACCCTGACTCAGGAGCAGCTGTGTGGAAGCTTGATTTTGCGCATGCGCTGATCATCCTTTAAAGCCTCGGCGCAAAGCCTCAGATCCCGAGAAGGGGCGGTCCTAGGGTGGTGACCGGAAGCAGCGGCTTGATAGTTATCAAGCCAATTCAACTCGGTGGGGAAGGATAAGGAAATGATGAGCGGCCTTGGAGGGTGAGTGCTGTGGGACTCTCTGGGATCCTGGGGTAGTTGGATGATTGGCTCATTATTTTTCAAGCTTTTTATTTAATAATAGCAACCTAAAGGTCTTAAAGTGAACTTTAAGACCCACTAGTTTGGTGCACTATTTTCAGTATTTTGAAGAGTTAACAATATTGTTTAACGAGGAATTATTTGGAATTGTGTTTCCATCATCTGAAGTTTTTATTTCTGATGAATGGGGGCTTGTAAAGTATCCAGGCTAGCCTTGAACTCAATATCGTCCTGCCTCTGTGTATTGAGTGTTGGGATTACAGGCTGGAGCTACCCCACTCAGCTTTCTAAATTTATCAGTTTGATGGCTTTCTAATCTTAGTGTTCTGTGTGAGGAAAAATGCCTATATTTAGCTCATTCTTGATATAAGAGATTTATGGCCTAATCTGTGGGGAATTTTTAGCAATGTCCTTCATTTAGTTCAAAAACAGTGTTTAATTATGTTGATTGTGGCATGCAGAATTTAGAACTTTTTTTATAATCCATTTCATCCATTACTAAAAAAGGAAAGAGATTCTCTACCGTGATGATAATTTGTTCTTTCTGCTTCCTTTTGTTAATGATACTTGAGTTAATTTTTGTATAATGTAAAATTTAGGTTTCCACATGCTTATTTGCTCATGGATGTTCAATTGTTCAAGCTCTAGTTACTGTAAACATTATCCTTCCTCTATTGACTTACCTCATATCTTTATAAAAAATAAACTGGTTGCACCTTTGTATGGGCTCTTTCTGTGTTCTCTGTTCTGTCTCGTTTATATGTATGTCCTCCTGTCAATAGTTCCAACAGTCTTCATTACTGTAGTTATTAATAAGTCTTGAAATTGGGTAGAATGTGTGGGCTGGGACATATCTCAATTGATAGACGAAGCCCTCATACTCCGGGTTCAATTCCAGAGCTTGAAAAGAAAAGAAAAGAAAAGAAATAAAAGGAGGGAAAGAGGGATGGAAGGAAAAAAGAAATTGGGTGAACTGATTCCTTCCACTCCATTCTGTTGCAAAATTGGTTTGCTCTTCTCAACTACCTACACATCTTCCTGGGGATTTTATAGGAATTGCATTAAATTTACATATCAACTTGATGGGAGAGAAAAGAGAGAGAGAATGTCAGTCCTGGGACTTGAACTCAGAGCCTTATGCTCTTGCTTGTCTTTTTTTTATATTCTACGCTGACACTACCAAGTGAGCCGTACCTCCACATCTAGCTTTTTGCTGGTTAATCTCATGAATGAGTTTCAAAGCCTAGGCTGGCTCCAAACCAGTTGCTAGGATCATAGGCCTATGCTAGTGGGCTAGTGTGTGATGCTAGTGTGCTAGTGTGTGTGTGTGTGTGTGTGTGTGTGTGTGTGTGTATGTGTGTGTATGTATGTATTCTAATATAATAAAGCCTGCTCATTTAAAATATACAGCTTAGTGCATTTTAATATATCCAAATTGTACAGTCTTTGCCATGATATAATTTCAGAGCTTTATTACTACCAGGGCTTGAACTTAGAGACTGTGTTTGCTTAGCTTTCTTACTCACAGATGGCCTTCTGACACTTGAGCCGTACCTCTGATTCAACATTTTATAGTTTAATTGGAGACTGTGTCTCTCAAACTTTTCGCCTCAGTCAGCTTTAAACTGAAACCTTGAGTAGTTAGGATTTCAGGGATGAGGCACTGATTCTCAGAATTCTTTACCCATTTTTAAATTTCTCTTATTTCTTGTTTCTTCTTTGGCAGAACTGGGATTTGAATTCAGGGGTTTGAGCTTGTTAGGCAGGTTCTCTACTATCAAGCCATGCCGCCATGCCCCACTTCTTCTGGTGAGATGGAGATAAGAGTCTCTCAAGCTTTCTTGTCTGGGTTGGCTTCAGACAATAGTCCTCAAATCTCAGCCTCCTGAGTGGCCAGGAATATAGGCATGGATCATTAGCACCTGGTTCTCAGCAAATTTTTGAGATAATTTAAACATTTTTGTTTCAAGTTGCTATTGTTTTGTTTTAGTGTTTTAGTGTGTCCCTTCTATTTCAAGAAGTTATACTTAACTTCTTTATAGTATTGTGGTTTGAATTCTTCTTTGGCAGGCATTCTACCTACCACGTGTGCCATGCCCTAGCCCAAGCAATTTTATTTTATTTCAGTCATGGGACTTGAACTTTAGGCCTGGGTTCTGTCCTTCAGCTCTTCAACTCAAGGCTACCACCCTACCCCTGGAGCCACAGCACCACTTCAGGTTTTCTCGTGGTTAGTGGAGATGAGTCTTGCAGACTTTAGTGCCTGGGCTGGCTTTGAACCACAGTCTCCAGATCTCAGCCTTCTTTTTTTTTGCCAGTCCTGGGTTTGAACTCAGGACCTGAGCACTGTCCTTGGACTTTCTCAAGTCTAGAGCTCTACCACATGAGCCTCAGCACCACTTCTGGCTTTTTTCTATGTATGTGGTACCAAGAAATCGAACCTGGGTCTTCGTGCATGCTAGGCAAACACTCTACCACTAGGCCAAACTCCCGGCCCAGATCTCAGCCTTCTGAGTAGCTATGATTACAGGCATGAGCTACCAGTGCTCAGCTTAATTTATTTTTTTATTCCAAATTCCTAGTCATATTTTTAGCCTCTAAATAGGACCATCTTTATTTTGGGCTCAATATGTTACCAGCATTGTGTTTTATAAGGTTGACTGTGGATATGAACTTGGAGTCAGGAAGATTCAATTTAACTTGTTACCACTAAACCTCTTTCTGTATACATAAAATGGAATAATAGTTATATAACAAATACATAATAAGATTACTGTGTGGATGATGTGAGACACTTGCTTTGAATTTTACATAGTTCCTTAAGATAGGGTGAGTTTCCCTTATCTGAAGTACATGGAGCAGAATGTTTTGGTTTATGGAGTATTTACATACATAATGAGATAATCTTGGGAATAGACCCACGTGCATATATAACATTCATGTGTGTCTTCTTTATACCTCATATGCTCAATCTGAAGGCAGTAATATTTTAGGATATTTGTGTTTGGACTGTGATCTGTCACATAAGGTCAATGATAGAATTTTGTCCTTGTGGCATTGTATCAGTGATCAAATTTTTGGAGAGTCAGGTGCTAGTGGCTCATGCCTATAATCAGAGGTACTCAGGAGGCTGAGATCTGAGGATTGCAGCTCGAAACCAGCCCCAGCTAGAAAGTCCGTGAGAGTCTTATCTTCAGTAAACTACTCAGAAAAAGTGGGGAATGGCACTGTGGCTCAAATGGTAGAGCACTAGCTGTGAGTATAAAAAGACTCAATAACAGGGCACAGTACATGAGTTCAAACCCCAGGACCAGCAATAATAATAATAATAATAATAATCAGAAAAAATCCTTGGATTTTGGAGCATTTTGGATTTGAGATTTTTGGATTTAAGATACTGACTCAGCTTGTGTGACAATCCTCACTATTGATTGTTAAATATTTCCACTGAGCCATCCCCATTCTAAGTGTCTTGTAAATACTATTCTGTTTAATTTTCACTACTGCTACTTGAGATAGTTTCAAATATTAAAAAATAAGTAAATCAAGTGAGTTTGTGTGTGCCAGTAGTGGGGCTTAAACTCTGGAACTCCATACACACACACACACACACACACACACACACACACACACACACACACACACACACACACTTTTTTTCTTGCTAGTCCTGGTGCCTGAACTAAGAGCCTGGGCATTGTCCCTGAGCCTCTTTGTGTTTAAGGCTAGTGCTCTACCACCTGAGCCACAGGACCATTTCTGGCTTTTTCCGAGTAGTTTACTGGACCTAAGGGTCTCACAGACTTTCTTGCTCAGGCTGGTTTCAAACTGAGTTCCTTACATCTCAGCCTTTTGTGTATCTAGGATTATAAGTTTGAGTCACCAGTGCCCAGCTAAGAGACTCGTGTGTGTGTGTGTGTGTGTGTGTGTGTGTGTGTGTGTGTGTGTGTGTGTGTGTGTGAGAGAGAGAGAGAGAGAGAGCTGTAGGGCTTGAACTCTGGACCTGGGCTCTGTCCCTGAGCTCTTCAGCTCAAGACTAGTGCCCTACCCCTTGAGCCACAGTGACACTTTCAGTTTTCTGGTGGTTAATTGGAGATAAGAGTCTCACAGACTTGAGTGGATTTTAGTGCCTGGGCTGGCTTTGAACCGCAGTCCTCAGATCTCAGTCTCCTGAGTAGCTACGATTGCAGGCATGAGCCACCATGCCTAGCTTAGAAACTGTTTTTGTTGTTTTCCAGTCCTGGGACTTAAACTCATGGCATGTGCACTGCTTTTGGGCTTTCTCAAGGCTAGTGCTCTACCACCTGAGCCACAGCACCACTTCTGGATTTTTCTCTTTATGTGGTACTGAGCAATTGAACCCAGGGCTTCCTGCATGCTAGGTGAGCACTCTACCACTGGGCCACGCTCCAGGACCGAGACTGTTTTCTTAGCCTTTTCTGCTCAAGGTTAGTGCTCTACCACTTGTGCCACACCTCCATTTCCAGCATTTTGTGAGTTAATTAGAGATAAAAGTCTCTCTTATTTGTCTGCCTGGTCTGGCTTCAAACTGCCATCTTCAGTTCTCAGTGTTCTGAGTAGCTTGGCTGATAGTTTTGAGCCACGGGTCTCTGACTCAAGGGCACATTTAATAGTCTCATAGCTAACAGTTAGTGGAACTAGAATTTAATCTTTTATTAATGTAGTACAAATGTCATTATCTTGGAACTATTTAATTTGGAATATACAATGTATGTTTCTGATACATTGTCTTCCACACAATATCCAGCTGTATTTTGAGGTCACCAGAAAGGGCTTGTATGGTATATTTTATGAGTCTGGCATGTGTACTCTGTCTTTCAAGGTTGCTTGGAGTCTCTGAAGAGTCCTTGGCTAAGACCCCTTAGTGAAGGCTACAGGATCTTCCTTCAGACCCCAGCAACTTCTGATTGAGACCACGGATTCTAAAGGCTTGAAGAACCTGGGAAATGTGGAGTTATCAGCAAGAGAGCCCCAGAGAGAGATCCAGCCTGAGCATGGAAGCCTCTACTGGGAACTCTTTCCACCCAAGGGGACATGGTAAAGCCTCTGAGGTGAGGAAAGGGAAGAGGTAACAACATCAATAATTCATCCAGACTTTCAGAGTCTGAAGGAAAGATACTGTTTCTTCATTTTACTTTGTAAACATCCTTCCTTCCTTCCTTCCTTCCTTCCTTCCTTCCTTCCTTCCTTCCTGTCCTGGGGATTGATCTCAGGGCCTAGGCACTGTCCTTGGACACTTTTTGCGCAAGTCTAGCGTCCTTCCACTTGAGCCACAGCACCACTTCTGTTTTTTTCTGAGTATTGATAATGAGGGATCGAACCCAGGGCTTCCTGCATGCTAGGTGAGCACTCTACCACTAAGCTATGCCCCGGCCCCCCTTTCCTTTCCTTTCCTTTCCTTTCCTTTCCTTTCCTTTCCTTTCCTTTCCTTTCCTTTCCTTTCCTTTCCTTTCCTTTCTCCTTTCCTTTCTTTTTCCTTTTCTCTTCCTTTCCTCTTCTTTTCCTCTTTCTTTTTTTCTTCCTCCTCTCTCTCTCTCTCTCTCTCTCTCTCTCTCTCTCTCTCTCTCTCTCTCTCTCTCTCTCTCTCTCTCTCTCCCTCTCTCTCTCTCTCTCCCTCTCTCCCTCCATCCCTCCCTCACCTTTTTTTTTGCAGTGCTGGACGTGGAACCTGGGGCCTCTCATTCTACCATTGAGCCACACCACCTGCATTTGGCCACATTAATTTAAAAATTTTCAAAAAAGCCAAAGCATTGCTGATATATATAATATGTATAATCCTAGCTATTTAGGAGATTGAGATTAGAGGATTATGAGTTAAAGCCAGCCTGAGAAGAAAAGTATATAAGATTTATCCCCAACTACCCACCAAAATGCTGAAACTGGAGCTATAGTAGAGTGCCAGTCTTAAGTGAAAAAGCTAATGGATAGCACCTAGGCTATGAGTTCAAGCCTCAGTATTAGAAGGAAAAAAAATCAAGTCAGTGTCTTCCCCAAATTAATCACTTTATTTCCAGAATTTAAACAAGGTGTACACATTACATTTTGTTAGTATGTACTTTTGAAGTGTCCTGCATTTCACTCTATTTGCAGTTCAACATGTTAGCCTGCCTCAGTGTTCTGGATGCCAACAAAATATGTTAAACTCTTGGATTAGAGAAGAAATACTTCATTATTCATGCCAGTAGTAGTAGTTAGCATCTTGGCATTTTGTTTAGCTACCCAAGTCCTGATTCCTATAGAGTGACAGAATGAGGAGGACATGACAAATGGTGGTTTGCTTAGATGACCTTAATTTTTTTTTTAAAATTTGTATTAGCACATATTAGCTGTATAGGGGAATTTCACTTTGGCATTTTTCCATATAAATACAATGTAAGTCAGGCACCAATGGCTCACGCCTGTAATTCTAGCTGTTCAGTAGGCTGAGATCTAAGGATTGGGGTTTGAAGCCAGCCCAAACAGAAAGGTCTATGACACACTTATGTATAATTAACCACCAAAAAACTGGAAGTGGTGCTGTGGCTCAAAGTGGCGAAGTGCTAGCCTTGAGTGTAAAAGCTCAGGGACAATGCTCAGGCCCTGAGTTTAAGCCCCACAACTACAAAAACAAACAAATGAAAACCCCAACAATATATTCTAGCCAATCTCCTCCTCTTTCCTTTACCTGCCTTCCTGCTTCCCTAATAGAATTTCAGGTGCTTTCATTGTTCTATTTTCATCCATGCTGACAATCTGTTTTGATCAAATTCCAAATTCATACTGAACCCAATTCCCTCTAGACTACCCACCCACTCCTAACAGAACCTGTGATCTTAATCTTTTTTGTTTAGTCTGTTTGTGCTGGTATTAGGGGTTGAATTCAGGGCCTCACACTTTCACTTGGCTTTTTCTTTCATGGGTGGCACTCTACCACTTGAGTCAGACCACTAGTCTGGCTTTTAAAATCTGTTGGTTAATTATAGATGCGTCCAAATTTTCTGTATAGTCTGGCTTAGAACTTTGATCCTTAAACTGTATGCTCCTGAGTAGCTAGGGTTAGAGATAGAAGCAAATAATCAAACTTAAACTTTTCTCAGTAAGAGGATGTGAACCATTCTAAGGCTGGTTTTGCTATATGAATATCCTTGAATAAATAGCCCAGAACAAAGGGCAATGTGTGGTCATTACAAAAATCTTTGGTTTTTACCCTATATTCCTAGCACAGAACATGGAAAATTCTTAAAATTTCAAATAGCCTCTGGCTCCAGTTCTCACAGAGCTTCTAATGAAAAATCTTCAGATCTTCACATATACCTAGTAGGTCATTACTATCAGTTTTCTAAAGCATAGTGTCCTTTCCTTTGAGCTAAGTGATTGGCTCCACTTAGCCTATGATATTTCTCCAAGTGGGGTAGAAGGTATTGGCTGTGGTGTTGATGCCAGTTTAAGAAGCAAGAACATTACGGTCTATACTAACTTGGGCCAGTGAGTTTCAACTTACTTATTGTGCTTCTAGGGTAGAAGTGCCTGCAGGGAGAATCGTGGCTTTCTGAAATTCTCCCAAATAGCCTGTATTTACTAGTTTTGGAGTGGTTGTTCAAGTTTCCAGAGAGACATGTGGTTCACAGATGGGGTGATAGTTTTCCCTATCTTGAAAATCTTGGAAAAGAGAAGGCTTGGTGTGTGGAAGGCAAGTGTAGGCTGGCTGGCAATGTACCATGTAGTGTCATTGGGGGTGGGGGTGTCACAGACTGTTTTTGTAGTATAGAATATATTAATGATGGTTGTAGTTAGCCATGAAGTTGCCCCCTCTGGTGGATCAAGCCTCTATAGAATTGGACATAGCCTGTAAGGCCGGCTGAAAAGTGGTGGAGGATGAGATGGTACCAATAAGAGATAAAACTACTGCTAGCTATGTAGGGGCAGGCTCAATGAATAATTGCTTTGTGGCAGATAGTTCCTCATAAAGGATCACATACAAGAATTTCTTTCTTTCCTTTTTTTTTGTTGGTTGTGGAGCTTGAACTCTGGGCCTGGGCACTATCCCTGAGCTCCTCAGCTTAAGGCTAGCACTCTACCACTTGAGGCACAGCACTACTTCTGGTTTTCTGGTGGTTAATTGGAGATAAGAGTCTCACGGACTTCATGCCTGAACTGACTTTGAACTGCGATCCTCAGATCTCAGCCTCCACATTAGCTAGAATTAGGGGTGTGAGCCACTGGCACCCAGCTATGAGTCTTGTTGTTGTTATTGCTATGTTTGTTTTCTTTTCCTTGTGCTTTGTTTGGTCATTCATCTGCCTTTGGGCGAGAAAAGGGAGGCTCAGAATGGAGGAACAAAGGGGGAACAAATACAGCAGGAGCACTCACTAGGCACTATGATGAAAATGAACTATACAACTTGTGGATGGAGACCAGGAGGAAAAAGCTAGGCGAGAGCAAGGGAAAGGGGTAACATTGTCCAAAAAGAAATATACTGATTACCTGACATATAGCTAGCTATAGCCCCGCTGTATAGCACCTTTATAATAGCACAAAAAAGAAAACCAGAACAAAAGAGATTGACAGAAAGAAAGCAACTTATATTTTGGTCTCTTTAGTTTTTTTATTCTGAGTTGAAAGATTGAACTTGGGTCCTTACACTTCCTAGGCAAGTGATCTTCCACTGAGCTAAATCCTCAATCCCTGGAGGCAACCTGCTTTGGTAGAAAAGATGACTCGTCTGTCTGTCTGTCCTTTTATTTCAGTCAGCAAAAGCTGTTGACATTCCTTTTGTCTTGGACACAAACAAATCCTGCCTCTCTTACTTACAAAATGACTCCTCTCTGTCTAGGTTCTAACAGGCTCATTCACCTAGGTTGATTCTAGTTTTAACCACAGTAATGTGTGTTTCACAGAGAAACCTAGGAACTGTGAATGATCATAAAGTGGCTGTGATACTAATATTTTATAAGAGCAGATTAGCAGATTTTATGAATATTCATCTGAAAATTCACAATTAGGTGAAATGGAGGGCAGGAAACTGGCTAGGTTGGCATATATGGAGGTTCCAGATGAGAAAAAGATGTGAAGTTTAGTTTGTAAAGGAGTACGAAGAGGAGGATCTAGGAGCACAAGATTAACTTTTTTTGGTGCCATTTCTGAGGCCTGAATTCAGCACCTGGGTACTGTACCTGAGCATTTTTGTTGAAAGCTACTACTTGAGCTATAGCTCCATTTCTGGCATTTTTGCTGGTTAACTGGAGATTAAGAGTCTAATAGACTCTTTAGATCTCAACCTTCTGAGTAACTAGGTTTAAAGGCATGAGTCATTGATGCCCAGCTGTGAAGCTGTGATATATATATATATATGTATATATGTATAATATATGTACATATATACACACAAGTGTGTGTGTGTGTGTGTGTGTGTGTGTGTGTGTGTGTGTGTTCAATGGATATAGGATATATAGTGATAGCAATCCTTAAAGACAACTTCTTGTCTATCTTTTCTCATCCCAAAGTGCTGATCCGTTGCCTTGAACAAGACTGTTGTTACAGGTCCCAGTGTCATTTGAGGATGTGACTGTGGACTTCAGCAGGGAGGAGTGGCAGCAACTGGACTCCACTCAGAGATGCCTATACCAGGATGTTATGCTAGAGAACTACAGCCACCTACTCTCAGTGGGTAAGCATAGCTATCCTGTGGGGTCTGCCATGAGCCTATCATAGCCTAAATTGTATCCCTGAGAAAACTTCAGTACCACAGAATGTAACTTTATTCGGAAATAATCTTTACAGAAGTACTCAAGCTGTATTGAGGAAATTAAGCGGATCTAATCTAGTCTATTTTTCTTATGAAAAGAGTAAATGTAGACACATAAACACACACAGAGAAGAATGATAGTCCATAGACATATTTAGAAGAAGACAGTCTACTACCTATGACACATTGGAGTTTATTGGAAGCTAGGTGAGTGTGGAACATTTCCCTTCTTATTGATTCAGGGGAGCCTGGACTTACCTCTCACACCTTGATTTTGGACTTTTGATCTCCAGAACTGTGATACACTAATTGTCTGTTTTAAGCTTCCTACTTCATGGCACCTTGTTACAAAAGCCCCAGTAAACCATCACAAACTTTCATACTTGGAAATAGGTTACTAATGTGACCACTCAAAACTAGCAGTGTTCAGTCAGATATCAGTGACTTTCACCTGCAATTCTAGCTGTGTAGGAGTCTGAGATCTGAGCATGCTGGTTCAAAACCAGCCTACGCACACAAATCTAAAACACTCTTATCTCCAATTAACTAGAATAAAAGCAGAAGTTAAGGTATGTTTTAAGTAGTAGAGCCCTGGGCTTGAGTGAAAAAGTCAGCCAAGAGCACAAGGCCCTGGATTCCAGCTCTAGTCCTAGTTAGTGCATGCATATATATGTGTTGTACATGCATACACACATGCGCGTGTGTGCACACACACACCCCCCAGAAATATTTAGCAGCTGTTTATATATCATAGTAAATGGGTCATGGTAGAAAATCCAAATAAGGAATTTTTGCTACCCAAGGCCTCAGAGGTCCAGTAACAAAGTATGCCTTTGTGTGTGAAAAAGGGCCAGATACACCAGTTTATCCTTCTTTCTAGAAGGGATGTCTTTTTTTTTCTTTTAAAAAATATTATTTTTTAATTTTTTATTTATTTTCATTTTTTATTTTTTGCCAGTCCTGGGCTTGAGCTCAGGCCTGATCACTGTCCTTGGATTTTCTCAAGGCCAGAGCTCCACTTGAGCCTCAGCACTACTTCCAGATTTTTCTATGTATGTGGTACCAAGGAATTGAACCTGGGTCTTTGTGCATGCTAGGCAAGCACTCTACCATTAGGCCAAACTCCCTGACCCTTAACACTGATTTTTACATCATATTTCAAATGTCATGTTTAACAAACAATTATTCAAGAAGGAAATCTTTCATATGCAATCACTGGCACAAAGAGTTTAGAACATAATTAAAATTGGGTTGTATTGATATACCCAACACCACTGGACCCCTAGAAATTTCCATGAGGTAGAAAGTCTATTTTTTTGTCACATTTACCTCCATACCATTAGATTTTTCTGTCCTCTGGTAAGCAGATGTCTTAAGCATAATTCTAGAGTAGTTGCTGCTTGCTGCTCAGTAGGTTCATTTAGCGTAAGGAGCCAGCTGGAAGCTGTCTTTAATGACAGGTACCATAAAAATGTATTTGTTGGGTTCATTGTGGCATACTGGGTACCCATGGTACCCAGTTAGTTTTTTTCAGATGACCAGTGGCTGCAGGTAGAGGCCCCAGTTGGTTAAGTTCATGATGTTCCTCTGGCATCTTCTGCATAGGTCACATAGGCAAGATGAACTGAGGAAGTGATAGGAATCCCCAGCTCTCCCTTTTCAAGTCCTTGATGGTAGTACTGGTCTCTGAAATCACTCTAGGAGCATGGTATGGCTTTGGCTTTTCTTTGTAGTTTTTAGTGGCTTCTGCTTGGTCTATCCCACCAGCAGAGCCCTTATGTCACATGTTAGGGAGCCAGTATGGCAATTTTGCCATTGCTGAGACTGTAGGTTCCATTTAATATCCTGGAAATGGAGAAATGACCACAGGACAGGTTCAAGGACACCTGGGTCCTACTGGGATGTGACCTGAGCTAAAACTCCATTCATTGCTTCACTTATTTGTTTTTGTGGGTTGTAGGGCTTGGTCTCCAGACTTGAGCACTGTACCTGAGCTCTTTTGTTTAAGGGTAGCAATGTACCATTTTGAGCCACTGCTCCACTTCTGGTTTTCTGGTGGTTAATTGGAGACAAGAGTCTCACAGACGTTCCTGTTTTAAACCACAAATTTTCAAGTCCCCTGATCAGCCAGGATTACATACATGTGCCTTCAGCACCGAGCTGATCCTGGTGTTGGAACTCAGGGCCTAGGGGCTGTCTCTGAGCTATTTTGCTCAAGAGAAGGTCTTTAACACTTGAGTCACAGCTCCACTTCTGTCTATTTAGTGAATAATGAGTGATAAGAGTTCCATGGATTTTCCTGCCTGAGCTGGCTTTGAGCCACAGTCCTTAGATCTCAGCCCCCTGAATAGCTAGGATTGATTATATGCATCAGCTACTGGTGCACATGCAGGAGAATCAGTAAGAGAATCAGTGACTGATAAAGTGGACCAATGGGAGAATAAGCACTGTGGCAGTTCTTTTCAGTTGCTCACCTACAGAGGGATACTCAGAGAGCTATACTACTTAGCAGTTTTCTTGCACAGTCATGGTCACAATTATTGCACTCTGATGAGTAGATCTTACATGATGAATCGGCTATAACAGTCTAGGTTCCCTAATGTTTTAGATACATTTCTTTCCAGGATACCAGATCATTTCTGGTATTTCAACTTTGTTTGGTGTAGGTCAACTTTTGACCCATATTTTAGCTAGCCAACCAGACTTCTAGAGCTTGCTTGCTTGCTTGCTTTCTCGCTTTCTCTCTCTGTCTCTCTGTCTCTGTCTCTCTCTCTCTCTCTGTCTCTCTCTCTCTCTCACTCTCTCTCTCTTTCTTTCTTCTTTTTTTACAAGTCCTGAGGTGGAACTCAGGGCCTAGGCACTGTCCTTGGACACATTTTGCTCAAGGCTAGTGCTCTACCATTCAGGCCACAGCACCACTTCTAGCTCCTGGCCCTACTAGAGCTTTTTCTGTACATAATTAATTCACTGTGATACTATATTTTATTCCTTCCACTATTATCCCACTTCCTCCTATTCTTCCTCTTCCTCCCCCTTTTTCTTCTTTTAGTGGTACCTTGAACTCAGGGTCTCATACTTGTTAGGCAGGGACTATACTACAAAGTCAGGCCTCTGGCCTTTAAAAAAAATACTGGTGGGGCTGGGAGTTTGGCCTAGTGGTAGAGTGCTTGCCTAGCATGCATGAAGACCTGGGTTCAATTCCTCTGTACCACATACATAGAAAAGCCAGAAGTGGTGCTGTGGCTCAAGTGGTAGAGGGCTAGCCTTGAGAAAGCCAAAGGACAGTGCTCAGACCCTGTGCTAAAAGCCCAGGACTGGCAAAAAAATACTGGTTATTTTTTGCAATAAAATCTCACTTCCTACCTAAGCACATGCCTGGGCCTTGACCAGGATCCTTGATTTGTCTAAGGTCCTTCATGTGCTTTTTACCTCTGATTATTGCACTGTTCCAAAGAAATGTACTTACTTTCCAAAGAGCAAATTGAAAACAATTGTCTGAATCCAATCTTTTCTCATCTTCTCTTGACAGGGTTTGAAGTTCCCAAGCCAGAGGTCATCTTCAAATTGGAGCAAGGAAAGGAACCATGGATGTTGGAGGACAAAGCCCCACATCAGAGCTATTGTGGTAAGTGTGAATCAGGCACAGAGATGAGTGTCACTATCATTGCTACTCTTTTTCCTGTAATACTGGAGATTGAACTCAGGCCCCCATGCTTGTCATTTAATCCATGGCTTCAGTCCTTTTGCTTTTAGATTCCTCATTTCTCTCTTATCTTTTGACTTTATGGTCACTGTCACTTAACCAAGTTTCTTTCCTATTTGACAGTACTTGTGATTTGAACTCGGTGCCTCATACTTGCCCAACTGACATTCTATCCCTTGAGCCCTATTTCTAGTCCTGCTTTTGGCTGGTTGTTTTGGAGATGGAGTCTTATGGACTTTTCTACTTAAGCTAGCCTCAAAATGTGATCCTCCAGATCAGAGCCTCCTGAGAAGCTAGGACTACAGGTATGAGCCACTGGTGCCAAAATCATTTTTTTTCTTTTAAAATTAATGTTAAAGTATAATTTATATAAAATAAAATGTATCCACTTAGACTGTATACTTTGTGCTTTGGCAGCATATATACTAAAGAACTGGATCAAAAAGAGATTAGCATGACCCCTGTGCAAGAATGACATGCAAATTTATAAAATGTTCCCCAAATTAAAGTGTACACTTTGATGTATTTTGATAAAAACACACCAGTATAACAACCCACTGAGACATGTATGTGACATTCCATTACACAGAATGTTTCTGTATGCCCCATGGTCTTGGTACCCAGAACCACCTTGGTTTTGGGCAACCACTGACATGCTTTTCCTCCCTGCAGATAGGATTTGTCTTTATTAGGGCTTCATGTAAATGGAATCATATCCTGCGTACTCTATTGAGCCTGACTTTTTTCATTTAGTATAATGACTCTGTAATTTGTTCTTGTTACTGAATATGTCACTAGCCTTATTCTTATAAATTCTGAGTAATAATTCATGGTGAGAATACACAGGTTGCACACCACTCATTCAAAAATTAAAAACCTAAAGCCTGGTGGGCTCACGGTGGCTCACTCCTATAATCCTAGCTACTCAGGAGGCTGTGATCTGAAGATCGCCCATAATCTCCAGTTAACCTCTAGAAATCTGTTTTGAATTGCTTAATTATTTATTAAGTAGAGATGTTTTAACTGGTAAAATCAATACAAATTTTCTAAAAGAAAAAGGGGGAAAAAACCCCAACTCTGGAGACTCATGTCTTCAATCCTAGCTACTCAGTAGGGTGAGATGTGAGCATTCTAGTTTAAAGGCAGCCTGGGTAGAAAAATCATTTAGACTCTCTCTAAAAACTAGCATAAAGCTAGAAGTTGAGGTATGACTTCTAAGTGTTAAAGCATCAGTCTGAATGAAAAAGCTAAAAAACAGTACCTAGGCCTCAAGTTTAAGGCCCAGTACTGGCTTATAATTTGTTAATCTACACATGTGGGTATGTTATTAAAATTTGGTTATTATAAATGAAGCTGTTTCAGTGAAGTTTGGTTTGGTGGTACTGGAGTTTGAGCTCAAGTTCCTTCACTTGCTTGGTACTCTACCACTTGAGCCATGTTTCCAGCCCTTTTTGCAATTGTTATTTTTGGAATAGGATCGCTTACTTTTTGCCTGGGGCTGACTTAGATTGTGATCCTCCTACTTCTGTCTCTGCCTAACTTATTCTAACACAACCATTCCTGTTACTTTTAAATTTTTGTTTGTTTTTATGATGGTATTGAGGTTTGGAATTAGGGCTTCATGTTTGCTAAGCAGGTGCACTATTGTTTGGGCCATGCCTCTAGACATTTTAGCTCTGGTTATTTTATTTTTTTTGTTTATTTATTTATTTATTTATTACCAGTCCTGGGCTTGAGCTCAGGGCCTGAGCACTGTCCTTGGACTTTCTCAAGGCTAGAGCCCTACCACTTGAGCCTCAGCACCACTTCCAGCTTTTTTCTATGTATGTGGTGCCGAGGAATTGAACCCGGGTCTTCATGCATGCTAGGCAAGCACTCTACCACTAGGCCAAACTCCCGGCCCAGCTCTGGTTATTTTTGAGATAGGGGTTCTTTTATTAAGTGGGCCAGCCTGGACCACAACCCTCCTATTTACACTTCCTGCTGTAGCTAAAATGACAAGCACATGCCAGTATGCCCAGCTTTCTCTATTGAGATGGGTTCTTGTGAACTATTCTTTTCTTTTTCTCAGGCTGGCTTATTACACACCACCCAGTGACATGCTTTCTTTAGTTAGGCCCCAACTATTCGTTACCTTCCAATAAAGCCATTCTGTAATGAACATATCAACAGATTAATCCATTGATAAGATTAGAGCCCCCAGGATCAAATCACTTCACAGAAGACCATCAGCTTGCAACCAAATCTCCAGTATGTGAACTAGGGAGGTATTTTATATCCAAACCATAACAGTATATTACATTTCCTCTGGGTAAATTCCAGAGATTGGACTGGCTGACTCGTAAAATACATGTACGCTGCCTTTTAACAAAAGATTGCCAAACTGCCAAATAAGTTATACACAAGAGCGGTTCCCATGAGCAATAACATGGTCATTTCTATTGCTTTACATCCTTCTCAACATTTGCTAGTATCAGTCTTTAATTTTTCTTATACAGCTATATACACAATAGCATTACAGTATAATTTTAAGCTCTGTTCCTTTGATAAGACAAAAGGTGCATCTTCCATATATTTGTTAATGACATATCTCTTCAGGTCTCCTGCTTTTACAGGGTTGTTTGTCTTTGTCTTATTATTGAGGTTGTTTTGTTTTATTTTGGAAATGAGCTCTTTCTATGTAGTCTAGACTGGCCTTAAATGTTCAAGGCTGTGTACTCTCTCTCAAGTGCTTGGATTACAGGTGAGTTCCACCAGGCCTAATCCATTTTTTATCATATTTTTGTTTTAAATGCATAATATTCCTTTTATATATGTATGTGATGTAAGGACCAGGGCTCTGTGTGTGTGTGTGTGTGTGTGTGTGTGTGTGTGTGTGTGTGTGTGTGTGTGTTTGTGTTTGTGTGTTCTAGTCAACTCAGGCCCTGAGTGCTGTCCCTGAACATTTTTTTTTTGCTCAAGGCTAGCACTCTACTACTTGAGGCACAAGCTCCACTTCTGGCTTTTTTATTTTTCTTTTTTGTTGCTTAATTGGAAATAAGAGTCTCATGGACTTTTCTGCCCAGGCTGGCTTCAAACCATGATCCTCAAATCTCAACCTCCTGAGTAGCTAGGTTTAAAGTTATGAGCCTGGGTAATGTCCCTGAGCTCTTCAGCTCAAGGCTACTACCCTACCCCTTGAGCTACAGGGCCACTTCCTGTTTTCTAGTGATTAACTGGAGATAAGAGTTTTATGTTGTTCTTTTGTGCCTGGTCTGGCTTTGAACCGGGATCCTCAGACCTCAGCCTCCTTAGCAGTTAGGATTACAGGTGTAAGCCACCATGTCCAACTGCTGACTCATTTTTTTTTAATTAAAGAATTCATTAACATTGATTTTTACATCATATTTCAAATGACGTGTTTAACAAACAAGTGTTCAAGAAGGGAATCTCTGTATATAATCACTGGCACTTAGATTTTAGAACATAATCAAAATTAAGCTGAGGGTTTGTATGTCATAGATACATATTAATCTATGAAATAAAACATTATGTCTATAGAGTCATAAGTTTTTATATCTATGTAGTTGTGTTTACATTTCCAATACCATGTCCATAGCATTGGGTATGCAACTTTTGAGTCCTTGCTATTGTACTGTTTGGATCTAATATCCACATATTAAGGATACCATGCGTCTTTTGTTCCTTTGGTCTTGACTTGTCTCACTCAACATGATTTGCTCTAGATTCATCCACTTCCCTGCAAATGCCATTATTTTATCTTGTCTGTTGGCTATGTAGAATTCCATTGTATGTGTGTGTGTGCGTGTGTGTGTGTGTGTGTGTGTGTGTATATATATATATATACTGTGTGTATATATATGTATATATATACTATGTGTATATATATATGTATATATATATATATATATACACCACATTTTCTGTATCCATTCATCTACAGTAGGGCTATTGTGAATAGTGCAGAGATAAACACAGTAGAGGTGTCCTTATCATATCTTGGGTTATGATGTTCAGGGTAGATGCCCAGGAATGGTATGGTGGGTTCGTAGGGAAGGTCAGTTTTTAGTTCTTTTAGAAACCTTCACACTGCTTTCCAGAGTGGCTGAACTAATTTACAATCCCACCAGCAGTGCAGTAGGGTTCCTTTTTCTCCACAACCCCACCAGCATCTGTCATTGTCTGAGGTCAAAATCTTGGCCTTTCTTGTTGGGGTAAGGTGGTATCTTAGGGTTGTTTTTATTTGCATTTCCTTTATGACCATGGATGATGAACATTTTCTCATATGTTTTTCTGCCATTTTAATCTCTTCTTTTGATAAGTCTCTCTTTAGTTCCCTTGCCCATTTAGTGAATGGTTTGTGGGGTTTGGGGGGATTAGTTTCGTGAATTCCCTGTAGATACTAGATATTAAGCATTTGTGAGATGTATTATTGATAAATATCTTTTTTCCCAGTTGGTTGGCTGTCTCTCTACTTTTGCGGCTATACTTTTATCTGTGCAGAAACTTTTTATTTTTAGGTAGTCCTATTTGTTAAGTCTCTCTCCAATCTGTTGTGACCCTGGGATTCTGTTCAGGAATCTTTTGCCTGTGCCTATGAGTTCCAGTGTCTCTCCTACTCTATCATGTAGCAGTTTCATGGTTTCTGGTCTGACATTGAGGTCTTTGGTCCACTTTGAGTTAATGCTTGTGTATGGGAAAGGCTAGGGTCCATTTTTAGTTTTCTGCATGTGGCTGCCCAGTTTTGTCAGCCCAATAATTGAATAGACTGTGTTTATTCCACTGTATATCTTTGGATCCTTTGTTAAATACAAGTTCACTATAGGTATGTGGTTCTATTTCTGGATCTTCTATTCTGTTCCATTGATCTGGTCTATTTTTGTGCCAATACTGTGCTGTTTTTGTTATTTTGGCTATAGAGTAGAGTTTGAAGTCTGCTATTGTAGTACTATCAGCATTGCTCTTTTTGCCTAGAACTGTTTGGGCTATTCTAGGTCTTTTCTTGTTCCATATGAATCTTTGGATTGTATCTTCTATTTCAGTAAAGAATGTCTTTGGAATTTTGATGGGGATTGCATTGAATTTGTTTATCAATTTTGGCAGTAGAGCCATTTTCACTATGTTGGTTCTCCCTAGCCATGAGCATGGGATGTCTTTCCATATCCTAGTGTCCTCTTTAATTTCTTTTGTTAGGCTTTTATATTTTTTCATTAAATAATTCCTTTACATCTTTGGTTAAGTTAATTCCTAAGTATTTTATTCTTTTGGAGGATATTGCGAATGGGATTATTTTCTTGATTTGGCCTTCTGTTTGTGTTTTGTTGGTGTACAAGAAGGCTACTGACTTCTGAAGGTTAATTTTGTATCCTGCCACTTTGCTAAAGTGGTTGATTAATTCTAGGAGATTGAGAGTGGAGCTTATTGGGTCACTCAAGTAGAGGATCATGTCGTCTGCGAATAGGGATACTTTAATTTCCCTATGTGGATCCCTGTGATGTCCTTTTCTTGCCTTATTTCTCTGGCTAAGGGTTCCAGCACTGTATTGAAGAGAAGTAGAGAGAGTGGGCATCCCTGTCTACTGATTTTAAGGTAAATGGTTCCAGTCTTTCACCATTTAGTATAATAGTGTCTGTAGGTTTGTCATAGATAGGTTTGATTATTTTAAGGAATGTACTCCTATTAAGACTCATTTTTAAACATTTGTATCTATTTGTTTTACATTATTATATCATTTCATTGAATTTCCTTGGCATGTTTCTTCTTTCTTTCTTTTTTATGTGGGGGCGGGCTTGAACTCTGGGCCTTGAACTCTTCAGTTCAAGGCTACCGCCCTAACTCTTGAGCCTCAACCCTACTTCCGGTTGAAAAGAGAGTAACAGATTTTCATTCCTGGGCTGGCTTTGAACCGTGACCCTCAGGTCTCAGTCTCTTGGTTAGGATTACAGGCGTGAGCCACCTGGCTATTGGCATGTTTCTTAAAACTGACTAATTTTCTGAACTGTTGGTGGGATTACATCCCAATAATCACATTATAGCTGCAAATTCAAGCCAAGAATGCATGTAATCCACGAACCTACTACAGTTTTGTTCAACTGACTGTAAGGATGAAGTTTAGGGGAATTGACATCTTAAACATAGCATAATCCTGCTGTCATTAAGGTTTTTAATGCCTTTCAGCAGAGTTTCTTTCTTTTCAATGTAGAGGTCTTGTATACCTTTCATTAAATTTATCTCTAAGTATTTGACAGTTTTTTTCCATACTGTTATAAATCTCTCTGAATTTTCATTTTGTGAGATTGTTCAATGCTAATATATACTAACAATGTTTTAAGTTATTTTTTTAATTTTCAGCTTGTTGGTTTAAGCAGGTAATTGATTTTTATACACTGACTTTGTATGTTACTGAATCTACTGATTCATTTTCTTGTAGGCTCCTTGGAACTTTTTCATCTAAGTAATCATTATTACTTAAAAATAGAGACACGTTGACTCCTTTTCCAATCTCATGTGTTTGATTGCTTTGCCTTTCCTTTTTTAAAACTAAGACCAAAGTACAGTTGAGCACAGTGAGCGTGGGCATGCTTTCTTTGCCTGTTCCAGATATTAGGAGGGAGAATCAAGTTTTTTCACCCTTAAATGTTATATAAGATGTGGGGTTTTGCTAGCTATCCTTTATGAGGTTATGTAAGCTCCTTTCTAATCCTAGCTTGTTGAAGTGATTCTTCTTATTTTTATCAGGGTTAAGTACTGCTTTTTTCTCCAGTACTTCCTTTTTTTCTCATTATTTCTGCTAATATGGTGGTTTTGTTTCTGGGATTTTTTTAAACTTTTGTTCCTGGGACTTGAAATCTTAGCCTGGGCTTTGTGCCCTGTGCTGTTCATCTCAAGGCTACCATCCTACCCCTTGAGCCACAGCGCCACATCTGGTTCTCTGGAGGTTAATTGGACTTTAGTGCCTGGACTGGCTTTAAACCTTGATCCTCAGATCTCATCTTCCTGAGTAGCTAGGATTACAGGTGTGAGCTACTGTGCCTGGCCTGTTTTTGGATTTTTAAACTACTGAATTACCTTGCATTTATTAGATCTATACTAGTTGGATTTGCATTACTCTCCTTATTGCATAGTGTTGGATTCTATTTACTAATATTTTGTTTAAAACATTTGCTGTTTTCATGAGGGGTTCTGGTTTATAGTTTTTGTGGGGGTTTTTGGCAATATTTTTGTCTTATTTTGAATTTAGGGTCATACTGGCCACATAAAATGAATTGTAAAGAGTTCCCTTTTCTTCTTGTTAAAATATATCTATAAGATTATTATTTTAATCTTTGTACGAGTATGGAATTCTCCAGGAAAACAATCTAGACCTGAAGTTTCCCTCCCTCCCTCCTTCCCTCTTTATCTTCTTCCCTTCTTTAACACAACATACAGAGATTAGTATGTTGCCTAAGCTGGACCCAAATTTACGGTCTTATTGTCTAGGACTCTTGAGTGCTGGGATCTAAAATTTTCTTGATGAGATTTTTTTGTGCCAGTCCTGGGGTTTGAACTCAGGGCCTGGGTGCTATTCCTGAGCTTTTGTGTTCAAGGCTAGCACTCTACCATTTGAGCCACATAGCTCCACTTCAGGCTTTTTGGTTCTTAATTGAAAATAAGTTTCATGCCCAGGGTTGGCTTCAAACTGTGATCCTCAAATCTCAGCCTCCTGAGTAGCTTGGATTACAGGCATGAGCTACCTTCACCTAGACAGGTTATTTTATTCTGAAGTATCTCATGTTCTTGTTGTAGCAGTCAATTAACTATGTTGGACTCAAACAAGAAACACTGTCTCACAGTAAGTGGTAGCACTGAGCTCTCAGTGCCCTCTTTGCTTTCTGTTTGCCCTGTAGCATTGGGGTATCAGGCAAAAACTCAATATAGAATTTGTATATGGTATTTGGGGTTTACACTCCTTATCCTTTATTTGCTGATTGTTCCTTCTATCTATAGTCCTTCTGGGCACCCTGTCCTTCTCCTGATTCCCCTGCCAAAAAGATAACATTTCAAAGAAATATCAGTGGTTTCACACTATTGGTAGGAGTACAGCTATTCCACAGAAACTCATGAAAAGTAGGAAGTAATTGCATATTGGTCACTTCCAACTTTTGACTCCTCCAAATTTTGCCTTTTGTTTGTAATTTAAGACATACCATAAGAAAGATAAAACTTGGTTCTGTGATGAGCTGGGGGTGTAGCTCAATGGTGGAGTGCTTCCCTAGCATATGCAAGACCCTGGGTTCCATCCTCAACACCACAAAAACTTGATTCTTTAAAGATCAATACTATTAATAACTGATTATTCAAGAAAGAAAAAGAAAGCATACATTATCAAGGCTGTAAATGAAAGAACAAGCATTATTTTACATTTGGGGCGTAGGCACACCCTCTTAGCTTTTATGTGCTTAAGGCTAGTACTATCCCAATTGAACCTCAGCTCTACTTCCAGCTTTTTGGTTTTTAAGTAGAGATAAGGATCTCACTGAGTTTCCTGATGCTGGCTTCAAACCATGATCCTCAGATCTCAGCCTTCTGAGTAGCTCACATTGCAGGCATGAGCCACTGGTGTCCAACTTATTTTACAAATTTTATAGACCTTAAAATGATACTAAATGGATGGGGTTCAGAGATACTAGGGAGAAATGATGGGAGGGATGACATTGTTCATAATGCATTGTTCTTATAAACTGACATATTAAATTGAAACCCCTTTGTGCAACCACTTAAAGATAATAAAATTATTTAAAATGATATCAAGGATCAAGTGTGATGTGCAGGCCTGTAACCCAGGAAGAAGAGCTAAGAGAATCTCAATTCAATGCCAGCCCTGGTAAAATTAGGGAGACCCTGTAATAAGGGGAAAATACAAATAAAAGGGCTGGGCCATGGCTTAATCCAATCTCCAATTCTGGAAAAAGAAAAGAGAAGGTTCTAATGTACCTCATAGAAACATCCATAGTCTTGAAGAGAGTACTGTATGAATTATGTGAAAGTTAATTTGCAGTAATGAAGAGATTATGAGGTACATTGATTTAATTACTAAGTAAAATTATTTCTCTTACGGAGAACCTTGTTGCTTATGTTTATCCTAGAATACAGGCGTCTTCAGTCCACTAATCCACCATCTCTTATATTTTTCTAGACTCTACCTACTTGAACTTGTGTTGCTGCCAGTTCCATGTTCCATTGGGCATTAAAGTAGCACACTTGCCTGATGTCCCAGTGCTCTAGTTTGAAAGTGAGAGCATCATCTGCTCTCACATTCCGTTGCTGTGAATGCTATCACATAGCCATAACAATCTGCAAAGGAGGCTGAAAAAAATGTTTGATTAGGCAGCCATATTCCTGATAACTATTTTGTCAATGCAAACAAATGAGGAGATACCCTATTGGACAGCTATCTATCTGTCACTACCACAGATGGATTCTCTTTTTCAGTACTAGGGCTTGAACTCAGGGCCTCATGTTCTTGCTTGGGATTTTACTCAAGTCTTAGCCACATCTTTACTTTGGCTTTTTTTTCCTGGCTAATTGGAGATAACAGTCTCACAGACTTTCCTTCCTAGGCTGATTTTGAACCCCAATCTTTAGATCTCAGCCTCCTGAGTAACTAGTATTATAGGCATTAGCTACCACACCTGTCCTAAATCTTTGTCTTATCCATCATTTATTCAACCTATTTGATAGCCAAGCTTCCTACCAACACAGAGATAAGCTCTTAAGTTGAACTCCAGTCTCCACTAGTTAATAACAAGGTATGTTGGTGAATCAGATAGCAATTAAGGACTTTACTTTCCTTGTCTACAGAAGGTGGACAAGGAGAACTTTGGAAGGTATTATATGAATTCATATGTATATGTTTTCTGGAACAATGCCTGAGCTAGGAGAGGAGTCACTGAAGAGGTCAGCAATAAAAAACTACTCCATATATATAATTCCTATCACCTTTCCATTGTCACTGTCATTATTATCTTTTTTGACTTTCAGGTGTTCAGTTGGGATTTGCTTATAGGTACTTATTTTTAGATAGTCTTCACGTCAATGTTACTTTTTCTCTTCCTCTTTAGATGGGATCAAGAACTCACAAAAACGAGTTTCCTGCCAAGCTCCATTTTGTAGTAAAATGGAAATTGACAATGGGAGAGATGTCCCATTGTATTCCATTTTAGAAGACCTATGGCAAGATGCTGAGCAGATACAAAGGCGTAAGAATAACCAGAATAAGTCTTTGAGAAGTGCTGCTTTCCTCACTAAGAAAACATTAAGTGCAGAGTGGGAATTTGAATGTACAGACATGGGGAAATATGTACTTCCAAACCCAGACCTTCCATCTGCACAGGAGAGACCCCCCAAGCCCAACTCATTGGGGAAGCATTTTAAACATAATTTAGATGTCCATGTTCGTAACAAAAGCAATTCAGCAAAGAACTTAGAAAAACTTATTGAGCAAGGTCAAGTTTTTACCCAGGGCACTTCTTATACTACCAACCATGGAAATTCACCTGCAGGAGGGAGGTTCTATGAAAGTAATCCATGTGGAAATGTCTCCAGCCCCAAACAAAACGGGAAGCCTCCTATTGGGGAGAAAACAAACACATGTACTGAATTTGGGAAAGTCTGTACCCCCAAATCACGCTTCTTCACACCTCCAAGAATTCACAGTGTGGAAAAACATCATGATCTTAGCAAATGTGCAAATGGTTTACCACAGAAGCCACTGCTCAGCATATACCTGAGAGTCCAAAGAGATGAGAAACTGTACATCTGTACAAAATGCGGAAAGGCCTTCCTCCAAAATTCGGAATTAATGGTGCATGAGAAAACTCACACACGAGAGAAACCCTATAAATGCAGTGAATGTGGAAAATCATTTTTCCAGCCATCATCTCTCCTCAGGCACCAGACAACGCATACCCGAGGAAAAATCTATGAGTGTAGTGAGTGTGGGAAAGGCTTCTCCCTGAACTCAGCCCTCAGTGTCCACCAGAAAATCCATACTGGAGAGAGGCACCACAAGTGTAGTGAGTGTGGGAAAGCCTTTACCCAAAAGTCAACACTCAGAATGCACCAGAGAATTCACACAGGGGAGAGGTCCTATGTGTGTGCTGAGTGTGGCCAGGCCTTCATCCAGAAGGCACACTTGATTGCTCACCAGAGAATTCACACGGGAGAAAAGCCCTATGCATGTAGTGACTGTGGCAAGTCTTTTCCCTCCAAGTCCCAACTCCAGATGCATAAGCGAGTCCACACAGGAGAAAAACCCTACGTGTGCACTCAGTGTGGAAAGGCTTTCACCAACAGGTCAAATCTTAATACTCACCAAAAATCTCATACCGGAGAGAAGTCGTATATATGTGCGGAATGTGGAAAGGCCTTCACAGACAGGTCCAATTTCAATAAGCACCAGACCATTCATACCGGAGAGAAGCCTTATGTGTGTGCTGACTGTGGGAGAGCCTTCATCCACAAGGCAGAGCTAGTTGCTCATCAGAGAATCCACACTACTGAGAAGCCTTATAAATGTCCTGACTGTGCAAAGTCCTTTTCCAAGAAACCACATCTCAAGGTACATCAACGAATTCACACAGGGGAGAAACCATACATATGTGCTGAATGTGGGAAGGCCTTCACCGACAGGTCCAATTTCAACAAACATCAGACCATTCATACTGGAGAGAAGCCATATAAGTGCAGTGACTGTGGGAAGGGCTTCACGCAGAAATCAGTGCTCAGTATGCATCGCAATATTCACTCCTGAAAGTAAACCCCGTTTCCTGAAGAGAGAGAACCATGACCTACATTGCACCTTTCACCTGAGGCAGACCCTTCATGAATACGTTGTCTGAGAAAATGTCCATCAGCTTGTCTTACCTGAGATAAGGAAAATGACAGAGAAGGGACCCTCTAAGAGTACATCAGAAGAAGGGCAGTTTCCATGATTGCACAGTCTCATAAAATATAGTTGGCTTTATAGGCTTGATGCATAAGAAAAGCTTTTATGAAGCATAACAAGGCGAGTTGTTATCAAACTCTGTAGGAAGAAAGATGCGAAAATCATGTAAAACCATGCAAAATCAGGACACATGTGTACTAGTACAACTACTTTACACTATATACTTTATAAATAATAGCAAATTGATCCTTTAAAGTACCAGAGAAACAAAAGGCAGAATGAGAATAGAATGTATTTGATGTGTAAACCTCTCAGTTACGTAGAGTATTTATGGCAAGACACACTTCATAACAGGAGGAATAGTTGAAATTCTTTTTGTTCTAGATACAAAATATGCAGATACGATTTTCCATGAACATATGATTGTAATTACAGTGGAAACCTTGACATAGCATTCCTATCTCCTTTCAGTGTGGATGTGAAGAAAATTCTCCACAGTTTCCCCCCAACCCTTTGTGCATGAGCCTTTTCAATGTCAGTTTGTTTTTCATGGTAGCCTCTTTTTTTCTGCTCCTTACTTTGGACTTAGCTACAAAGTTTACTTTGGCCAATGATCATTAGTGAAGATTTAAGAAGAGGCTTGATTATTTAGAAAATAACACAGCCCTTACATTTTTTGGTATCTCTAGCCCCCAGTGAGAGCCACATTGGACTTTTGATTTATGGGATGCTAAATAATATATCTGTGCTGTTTTAAGTCCCTAAAAAAAGGAACAGAAATCCCAAGCTGGACGCCAGTGACTCATGCTTGTAATCTTAGCTACTCAGGAGGCTGAGATCTGGGGATCGTGGTTCAAAGCCAGCCCTGGCAATAAAGTCCGTGAGACTCCGATCTCTAAATAACCACCAGCAAATTGGAAGTGGTGCTGTGGCTCAAGTGGTAAAGTGCTAACCTTAAGCTAAAGGGCTCGAGGACAGTGTCCAGGCCCAGAGTTCAAGTCCCATGACCGACCCCCCCAAAGAAAAAGCTGCCTTGCTTACCCTTTCTTACCTTACCAAGCCAACATACAGACAAATAAAATAACTGTTGTTTTAAATAGTTATACTTTGGGCTATTTCATTATTACATGGAAATGCTAAGCAGTAGTAAAAGTATAGATGTATAAGGGCTGGAGGTATGACTCAAGTGGTAAAGTAATAGCTGAGTAATAGCTGGTAAAAGTGTGAGACCCTGAGTTCAAACCTCAGTATGACCACCCACCCACCCCCCAAAAAGGAAAAATATAATGTTGCCAGGAACTAATGGCACACATTTGTAATTCTAGCTATTCAACAAGCTAGTATCTGGAGGATCATGTTTTAAGGCCTGCCACGTGTAGTAAAAGCCCGAGACTCGATTTCCAATTAACCAGCAAAAAGCAGGCTGGATATATGACTCAAGTGGTAGAGTGCCAGCTGCAGGCAAGCAAGCTGAGCAAGCTTGAGGATCTGATTTCAAACTTCAGTAGTAAATATGTAACAGGATCTGTGTGTGGAGAATATTGTACCAAAATATAATATGGCACTGTCTTTGGGAGACCAAGGAAAACAGTAAAGAAACTTAGCAAGGAAGCCTGTAGTATATAGTAAGGGGAAAATGGCTAAACAATCACTATCCTTGTTGGAACACAGACAATTAACTAAATGGAACTTGTGGATCTGACTGAGGAGATTTGCAGTAGAATACAGAAAGGGTCAGCTTGCTTCTTTTAGATGTACATGATAAAATATAGAAGGAGAAAAAATAAGTAAATAAATTCTACTGGCAGCAGAATCAGAAGAAATGCAGAGAATTCAGGAGTTTCTAAGTTGGGAAATAAGTTTCACATAATCTGTTTCATTATCAAAATATTCTCCAAGTTAAAAATGGCCTCAGTGTAAAGATCAATCATGAGTCTATAAGACACATTGTGTGAAATACTGTGTTGTGTTGGTGCTTGAGGGAGTTAGTAATTAATGAGCATTTAAGAATAAGCATCTAGAAAGCTTCATTACAGCCAGGCACTGGTGGTTCACACCTGTAATCCTAGCTACTCAGGAGACCAAGCAAACAAAAGACAGAAGTGGAGCTGTGGCTCAAGTGGTAGAGCGCTAGCAAAAAAGCGCAGGGGTAGTACCTAGGCCCTAAGTTAAAGCCCCAAGGCATAAAGCAAACAAAAAAAATCTTTCTAACACTATCCCACAGAGCCTTCCCTACTGCTGTATGTAGGAGTCTTGTCTTAAAAAATTGTTAATGTGACATTTGAAGCATGGATCTATCCAACCAGACTCAGAAAAATGTGCACCATTTTAAATAGTTTACCAGTGGAACTACCTCCAGATTGGCCTCAAAGAGACTGCAAATGACCTCTGGGCTCTCCTCCTTAGCCTCTATGAAGAGGATTCAACCCAGGAACTTTTCTCAACTGCAAAGATGGATTATTGTAGCAAATATAAAATATCTCACAGAAAGACCTAAGAACAAGAGATGTACATGGACTGGGGAAACATTCCCAGGGATAACTGTGCCCTAAACAAGAACACTCTCAGCTTCTGGAGAAAAGAATCTGCTAGATTACTCCATGACTCTGGCCAGGTAATGGTAAATTGCTTGCCTAACATGCACGAAGACCCGGGTTTGATTCCTCAGTACCATATTCATAGAAAAAACTGGGAATAGTGCTGTGGCTCAAGTGGTAGAGCTCTTGCCTTGAAAAAGCCCAAGGTCAGTGCTCAGACCCTGAGTTCAAGCCCAGGGAATGCAAAAACAATTACTCCATGGGATTTCAGAATTCTCTTACTTTGAAACAGTGACCAATATTCATCTTTTAGTCCTCTTTTGAATGGGAATGTGTACCGTAGCTATTCTGTCCCAATATTAGTATATGTACAGTATGTGTGTGTATTCAGAAGCGGTTTCTTGTAATGTTTCATTTAGCTCACAGGTGTCTGAATCAAGAAACTGAGAAATTGTGAAAGGAGCTTTAGTCACCTCTAAACCAAATACAGGTCTGACATCCAAGATTTGAGCCTGATAAAATTTTGGATGAGATATTTATATGTCATGGAGTAGGAGTGAACATATTTTGTATGGGTTGGCAATGTGAACAATTTTTGACCAGAAGATTTACCCATGTAAGCAAAATGCTAAAGAGCCGGGAACGTAGCCTAGTTGGTAGAGTGCTTGCCTAGCATGCACAAAGCCCTGGGTTTGATTCCTCAGTACCGCATACACAGAAAAAGCTGGAAATGGTGCTGTGGCTCAAGTGATGCAGTGCTAGCCTTGAGCAAAATGTGTCCAAGGACAGTCCCAGGTCCTGAGTTCAAGCTCCAGGACTGGCAAAAAAAAAAGCTAAAAAAGTTTTCCCATGATTTTAAGTATGTCCCCTTTCAATTTTTATTTCTGTTTCAATTGGGATAATTTCTATTAGTCTACCTTCAAGCACAATGATTTTCCCCTCATCCTGGTTCTATCAAGTCTACTGACAAACTATGTCAGTATGTTTCCTTTTTTATTTTTACTATTTCTACTTGACACCAATAGTCTTCAAATTCTTTCTTTCTTTTGTTCTCTCTCTCTCTCTCTCTCTCTCTCTCTCTCTCTCTCTCTCTCTCTCTCTGTCTCTCTCTCTCTCTCTGTCTCTCTCTCTCTCTCTCTCTCTCTCTCTCTCTCTCTCTCTCTCTCTCTCTCTCTCTCTCTCTCTCTCTCTCTCTCTCTCTCCCCTTTTGTGCAGGTCCTGCAGCTCCAAGTGAGGTCATGGTGCTCTCCCTGATTTTGTGCTCAAGATTAGTGCTCTACCAGTTAAGCCACAGAACCACTTCTGGACTTTTTGGTGATCAATTTGTGATAAGAGTCTTATGGACGTTCTTGTCCAGGCTGGCTTTGAACTGAGATCCTCAGAACACAGCCTCCTGAGTAGCTAGGATTACAGGTATGAGCCACTGATGCCAGCTTCAAATTTGTGCTGAAATTCTCATGTTACTCATGTATGCTATTCCACTTCCCAACATTTCTTTTGTATTTGCTTGGACTACTGTGTCAAAGTGCTGCAGATTGTGGGATTCTAAGCAACAGAAAATTTCTCCTTGATGTGCTGAAGGTAGAATATCTGAGATAGGGGTTCCAGCATCGTCACACACTGGTAAGAGCCCTTTTCTGAGTTGCCCAGTACCAACTTCTCATTTTACCCTCACGTGGCAAAAACACAGCTAGAGAGCTTGGTAAGGGCACTGTCTCGTTCATGCGTACTCCATCCAGTGACTTAACTAGCTTTCAAACGTGCCATCACATTGGGGAATAGGATGTCAGCATACAATTTATTTTTGCCAGTCCTGGGCTTGAGCTCAGGGCCTGAGCACTGTCCTTGGACTTTCTCAAGGCTAGAGCTCTACCGCTTGACCCACAGCACCACTTCTGGCATTTTTCTATGTATGTGGTACCGAGGAATCAAACCCGGGTCTTCGTGCATGCTAGGCAAGCACTCTACCACTAGGCCAAACTCCCAGCCCCAGCATACAAATTTTGAGAAACACCAACTTCTGTAATACCCTCTAATACTTTAATTATTGCTATTATAAGTTTCCAGTTTGATAGTTCTCAGTTGTTGGGTTTGAGCTCATAGTCTGGGTACTGTCTCTGAGCTCCATTTGCTCAAAGCTAGCGCTTTACCACTCTGAGCCACAGCACCACCTCTGACTTTATCTGAGTAGTTTATTGGGGAGAATAGTCTCACAGACTTTCCTGGGGCATGATCCTCAGATCTCAGCCTCCTGAGTAGTTAGGATTACAGTCGTGAGCTATGTTGCAGCTTTGAATCTAATGATTTTTGACCAAATGATAGGTATATGTAGGGTAAGAAAAACTGGTAAATTGTGTTAATTAATAGAAATAGGTATGGTTGCCCTTTTGCTAGGCTGTTAGCATGGTGGGATTGAGTCAGGATTTGGGCTGGCTTTGGGTTTTGTTGATGCTATTGTACTCAGACTGCCATGGACTTCAGATCCCTCTAATGTTCTCTTGGGTTTGTGTAGACATTCACTATTTTCCCCAGAGATTTTTTTTATCTCAGTATATTTTGACCACACTTACCTTTAGGTCATTCCTGTGGGCCTCGATCACAATGAGGGGTTCTCTCCATATTTTCATTTCTCTTAGTAGTACTAAGAGAGAGTACTTGGTTCTTGCTGATCTGGTGTGTGTTGGGTGGTGTGCAGAAATGACCTGTGCCCGAGAAGTTCTTTTTGGTTTTCTGACACAGATCCTCACAATGAAGTCCTGGCTGACCTAAAAGTCCCAGTGTTCCTGCCTCAGATTCCAGGTTTGCCCTCCCATATCTAGCTCTGGTACACTTACTGGTTTGGTCTGGGCCCAGGATGGTCTCCCTTTAATCATGGAGAGTGTTTTTTATCCTTTTCCTTTTTTCTTATAATGCATCTTCCTGGAGATAACAGTTTGCTGGTCTGCATGTAGTGGCTCCAGGTGTTAGTTCTGTAGGTTAGCCCATTAGCTTTTGTGTGCTTTTATCAGCAGCTGCCTCCTCACTGGCCTACAGCCTAGAGGATTTTTTCAAGTTTCCCATCAGAAGAGTTCTGATTTTTTCATGTCAGTGCTGAATCTTCCAGTTTCTTTTTTGCCTACTTTTCCTCCCCCAGCTACTGATATAAAGTGTGAATGGTCTAATTACTATTTTTAATAATGTGTTCCATAGTGGTTATGCTTTCTCTTTATTTTTCCCCAGTCCTGGAGCTTGAGCTCAGGGACTAGACATAGTTCTGGAACATTTTGCTCAAAGCTAGCACTCTCCTGCTTGAGCCATAGCTCTACTTCTGTCTTTTTGATGACTAATTATAGAGTCTCAGAGACTTTCCTGCCCAGGCTAACTTCAGACCACGATCCTCAGAACTCAGCCTCTGGGGTAGCTAGGATTACAGGTGTGAGCCATGGGTGCCTGGCTGGTTGTGCTTTCTTGATGGATAGACTTAAGTATTATTTCCCTGAGAATTTTTTAGTTGTTATAAAATTGAGTGATGCCATTGAGAAGTTTTGAATTTTCTTTCTTTCTTGCATATAGCATATGCATATAACATACGATTCTTTCTATTGTTCTTGATCCTGATGTTTGAGTATTAAAGTTACCTGGGCTATGAGAAGTCATGCAAAAAGTTCAGCTCCCATATGACCAAGCAACTCCACTACTTGGCATTTACCCAGTCATCCAGAAATAAGGACATACTAAATTCACTAGCTCAACTATGTTCATTGCAGCACTATTTACCATAGCAAAGATATGGAACCAACCCAGATGCCCCTCAGTTGATGAGTGGATCAACAAGATGTGGTATTTATACACAATGGAATTCTGTGCTGCTGTCAGAAAGAATGGCATCACCCCATTTGTAAGGAAATGGAAAGACTTAGAAAAAAATCATATTAAGTGAAGTAAGCCAGACTCAAAGGAACATAGGCTGAATGGTTTCCCTCATTAATCATAAGCAGTAGAAACCTTGGGCTCTCCTAGCAGAGATTTGCAATAGAACAAAACGAAGATTCATAAGGCCATATAGAATGACGCTAAATGAAAGGACCTCCAGGATATAGAAACAAAAGCCATATAAGGAGTGATGGTTGTCCTTAATGTACTATATTATCTCTCATATCTTTTGCTGTCCCTTGGTTATCTCATTATTACAGTATTTCACCTGGTTATCTGATATATTGTATATATGCATATTTGGTTATTTGAAGTTGGATAGGGAAGGGAGGAAAACAAGATAAAGGCTGGGGGTGGGGGGAGGGAAATGGGGACCAAGACATGAGAAAGGTATCAATGTATGTGAAGTAATGCACCTTCTATCTGGTGAATATAATGTAACCCTTTATTAATTACAATAAAATATATGAAAAAAATTCAGTTCAGGTAAATTTAATTTTTCTTAGTAATTTTTCTGGTCTGCTTTTTCTCTTCTTTTGGAACATCAGCTACTCATATAGAAAATATCTTTATTGGGCCAGGAGCATAGCCTAGTGGTAGAGTGCTTGCCCAGCATACACGAAGCCCTGTACCACATACACAAAAAAAGCTGGAAGTGGTGCTGTGGTTCAAGTGGCAGAGTGGTAGCTTTGAGAAATCCCAAGAACGCCGGGTGTGGTGGCTCACACCTGTAATTCTAGTTACTCAGGAGGCTGAGATCTGAGGATCAAGGTTCAAATCCAGCCCGGGCACAAAAGGACCTGACACTCTTATCTGCAATTAACCTCTAGAAAATGGGAAGTGGGGCTGTGGCTCAAGGGTAGGGTGGTAGCCTTGAGCTGAAGAGCTCAGGGACAGTGCCCAGGCCAAGTTCAAGCCCCATGGCCGACAAAAAAGAAAGTCCAAGAACATTGCCCAGGCCCTGATCTCAAGGCCCAGGACTGACAAAAACTATCTTTATCAATTTCTGTGTATCTTTGGTACAACTCTGCATTCATTTCATCTCCCCATTTTCTTTTTGGTTAGTCGTAGGGCTTGAACTCTGGACCTGGGCCCTGTCCCTGAGCTAATGCCCTACCCCTTGAGCCACAGTGACGCTTCCTCATCTCACCATTTTTTGTGCAGTCCTGGGCCTTGAGCTGAAGGACTTTTAATTTGGCCTTTTTGTTCCCCTCCATGTCTGGTATTGCTGGTTAATTGGAGATAAGAGTCTTTTAGACTTTTCTGCCTGGACTGGCTTCAAACTGCAATCCTCAGATTTCAGCCTCTTGAGTGGCTAGGATTACAGGCATGAATCACTAGTGTTTGGCTTCCTATCATCATTCTTTTTGGTTTTTGAGTCTAGACTTCTGGTGGGAGACAGTTCTATATGAATTTCTAATGCTTGCTTTTGTTTATCAACTTAAAATCAATTTGTACATATGTACTTACATTCTTGGATATAAAGAGGAAATGTCTTTCTCACTGGAAACATTCTCAGAGTAGATGTGGTTCCATTCCAGGATAGTAAAGATGGTTCTGATCTGAAAAAGAGGTTAGGCAATAAAACAGTCACGTAGTATTCTCCTATGTATTGTTTTATGTATATTTTCAATAATGTAGAGCTGTTTTGATTGAATATAATACATATCCATGTAATTTCCATTTAGTTTAACAATGCATATCTTTACCCTTTTTCTTAAATATCAGTGATACAGTATAACATCACACCCCTAACTAATTCAGCATCAATCTCTTATAAATCTCTTATTTATAAGAGCACATAACTGGAATATCATCATCAATTTCATTTTATTGTGTGCCAAATCTAGTTTACGTTCAAATTTCTCCCATTTTCCCCAATATATATTTTAAGGCTTTATTGTACTATAATTAGCACATGAAGGACAGAAGTGTGGCCTAGTGGTAGAGTGCTTGTCTAGTATAAACAAAGCACTGGATTTGATTCCTTGGTACCACACGCACAGAAAAAGCTGGAAGTGGTGCTATGAGCTCAAGTGGTAGAGCACTAATCTGGAGCAAAAAAGCTAGAGAACAGTGCCTAGGCCCTGATTTCCAAGCCCCAGGAGTGGCAAAAAAAATAACACATGATTAATGGAATTTTACTTACCAAAGTATTGAGTTTAAACAACTTGATGAGTTTTGGTCATTTGGGTGCCCCTTTCAAACCATCACTACAATAAAAATCACATATGTGCCCATTATCACAAAAAAGCTTCCCTGGCTCTCTGTCCTCTAGCTGTGTTCCCCTATACTCACCCCCACACTAGTCTTATTTTCTCATAAGGTTAGTTTGCATTTTCTCTAACTTCATACAACTAGAATTATACTGTAAACCTTTGTGTTTGACTTCTTTCACTCTGCAAAATTATTTTGAAATTTATACATGTTGTTATCTGTATATTCATTCCATTTTGTTGCTAGATTTTATTTTATGGTATGAACAAAAATCTTTTGTCCATTCATGTACTGATAGAAACTTGTGTTTATAGTTTTGTCTACTACAATTAAAACTGATGAAAAAACATTTCAATGCAAGTCTCTGTGTGGACACAGTTTGTATTGATCTTGGGCAAATGCCTCAGAGTGAATGGTTCAGTCACACCCCATCTTAAGTGTACTGTTAGCTCAGTGATTTAATTCACACTTCCTAAATAACTCGTACTATTGGGTATCTTTTCATGCATTTATTTGTCATATACCTATTATTTTGGATGATATAGCTTTTAAACTATTTTGGTCATTTTTTTTTTGCCAATCCTGGGCTTGAGCTCAGTGACTGAGCACTGTCCTTGGACTTTCTCAAGGCTAGAGCTCTACCACTTGAGCCTCAGCACCACTTCCGGCTTTTTTCTATGTATGTGGTACCAAGTAATTGAACCTGTGTCTTTGTGCATGCTAGGTAAGCACTCTACCAATAGGCCAAACTCCCAGCCATTGGTCATATTTTTTTACCTTTTATTTTTGTTTTTGGTGGGTCATGGGGCTTTAACTTGGCCTGGGCACTGTCCCAGATCTCTTCAGTTCAAGGCTTTTGTTTTGTCAATTATAAGGCTTGAACTCAGGGCCTGGGTGCTGTCTCTGAGCTGTTTTGCTCAAGGTTACTGCTCAAGCTACAGCTCCACTTCTGGGTTTTTGGTGCATAATTGGAAAAAAAAAGAGTCTCATGGACTTTCCTGCTCGGGATGGCTTTAAACTGTGGTCATCAGGTCTCAGCTTTCTGAGTAGCTAGGATTACAGGTGTGAGCCAGCAAAGCCTAGTGGTCTCTTTGTTCTTTTATTTTGTATCTTACTTAGTTTACTTTTTTTCTGAGACAGGCTCTTAGTATATAGGGGACACTGTTCTCAAATACAAAATCCTGCTTCCTCAGTCTCCTCAGGGCTGAGATTGCAGGCCAATATCATGATTCATGGCTCCAGCTACCTTCTAATGTTCCAAATGTGGCAAGAAATTACCTTTTTTTTTTACAACATAAAGTCCTGTAAGATACTTCAGTATAGCTAGCTCAGTATTAGAATATGTGCTTAACACATAGAGATCCTGGACTTAATCCCTAACAATAAGAAAAAAAATCAATAAAATAAGGCCAGCATTTAAATTTTATTCATTAAACAATCCATATATGCCCCCCCAAAAACTATGAAAAACAGAAATCTCAACTCAGAAGTACAAGCAGGCCTGAACTCAGGGCCTGAACACTGTCCTCGGGCTTTCCGCCAGGCTAGAGCTCTACCACTTGAGCCACAGCACCACTTCCGGCTTTTTCTATGTATGTGGCACCAAGGAGTCAAATCTGGGTCTTCGTGCATATGAGGCAAGCACTTTACCACTAAGTCAAACTCCAGGCCCCAGAGAAGAACCTTTTGAGGGAGAAGGAACCAGGGAGAGGGATGGGATGAGGAGGCAGCAAAATTGCTGGCTTACAAAATCTTTGATGACCTATGGGTAAATATGCAGTAGGCAGCCCATTCAGTAGAGTGGGTAGATTCTGGATGCTTTTGGAGCTCATGGAGGATGCTCACATGATCACAAAGAGCTCATGGAGAATGCCACAGCTCATGTGAGAAGGAAGTGAGATCGGCTGCCTGGATTTGTTCCCTGGAGAGGCTGGACTCAGGGGATCATGGTCAGGAAAGAAGGTTCACCTAAGACTAGCAGGGCTATAAGTGAAGATTGAGCCCAAGCCATGAAACTCTGGAAGAGCCAAGAGCTGGTGACTTGCACCTGTTATCCTAGCTCCTCATCAGGCTGAACTCTCAGGATCATGGTTTGAAGTCAGCTTGGACAGGAAAGTCTGTGAAAATTTTATTCGCATTAAATGTCAAAATCCAGAAATGTATGTGTGGTTCAAGTGGTAGAGTGCCAGCCTTGAGTGAAAAAGAAGCTATGGGACAGCAACCAAGTCTTGAGTTCAAGCCCCGAGACTGGCACCACACACACACACACACACACACACACACACACACACACACACACACACACACACACAGGCATCACACACACAAAATACACCAGGGAAAAGGGAAGAGGAGGGGAGGGAGGGAGGGAGAGAGGGAAGGAGAGAGAGAGAACAAAGCATATCCAGGTAGGGAAGATTCCAGGAGACACTCACTGATAAAATCTGTCATATGGCTCTTGAAATAACCTCGCGCAGGTAAGTAGATAGAAGAATGAAATGAATAATAAATGAGATTGGCCTAAATGATGTACATTATACTTGGAGTTTGCATCAAGATTACAGACTTGCTGGCTGCCTGTGGCTCACACCTATAATCCTACTCAGGAGGCTGAGATCTGAGGATCTCAGTTCAAAGGCAGTCTAGGCAGGAAAGTTTATGAGATTCTTATCTCCAATTAACCATCAGAAAATTGGAAGTGGCACTGTAGCTCAAGTGATAAAGCACTAGCTTTGACCTGAAGAGATGAGGGATGGTGTCCAGGCCCAGAGTTCAAGCCCCATGCCCCAACAAAATTAAAAAAAAGATAGCAGACTTCACCAAGTGCTGGTGGATCACTTCTGTAATACTAGCTGCTTAGGAGACTGAGATCTGAGGACGGCAGTTTGCAGGAAGCCTGGGAAGAAAAGTTTACAAGACTCTTATCTCTAACCACCAAAAAAGCCATAAGTTAGCTGAGCACTGGTGGCTCCCGCCTGTATTCCTAGCTACTCAAGAGGCTGAGATCTGAGGATCAGAGTTCAAAGCCAGCCCCAACACAAAAAGTCCATGAGACTCTTAACTCCAATGAGTAAAAAGGTAAAAGAGAACATCCAGGTTCTGAGTTGAACCTCCAGGACTGGCACAAAAAAAAAAAAAAGAAAAGAGAAGGAAAAGGAAAAAACAAGAGTGCAGACTTCTCCTCTTGGGATAAGCAGCTGACAGCAATAGCAACAAGAAAAGCTTTGGAAAATCTTTAAAACCAAAACAAAAATCTTAATTCTTTTTTTTTTGGTCTGTTGTGGGACTTGAACTCTGGGCCTGGGTGTTGTCCTTGAGCTCTTCTGCTTAAGGCTACCACCCTGCCCCTGGAGCCTCAGAGCCACTTCCGGTTTTCTGGTGATTAATTGAAGATGAGTCTCATGGGCTTTGTAGTGCCTGGGCTGGCTTTGAACTGCAATCCTCAGATCTCAGCCTCCTGAGTAGGTAGGATTACAGGCGTGAGCCACCAAGCCCAGCTCAAAAATCTTTTTTTAAAAATTATTGTTTTTTTTGATCTCTCCTGACCACTTCTCCCCCCCATCCCAGCATCTGTTGTTATTAGATTTCTAAATCATGGCCATTGTAACTGGCGTGAGGTGGAAACTCAGAGTTATTTTGATCTGCATTTCTTTTATGGTCAGAGATGTGGAGCATTTATGTGTCTATAGGTCATTCTTATTTTTTTTCCCACTTGTAGCTTTTTAAAAAATTTATGTTTATTTTTAATTAATAGGTTACAGTTATATTCACTAGATAGAAGGTACATTACTTCACAAACATTTATACCCCTTCTCATGTTTTTGTCGCCATTACCCTCCCCCCACCCCTTCCCTCATCTTGTTTTCCCCTGTCCTTTCCTATTTAAAATAAACAAATAAACATATATACAATATACCAGATAACAAGGTAAGATACTGTAACAATATGAGAATAACCAAGGGACAGCAAAAGAGATGAGAAATAACATAGTACATTAAATACAACAATCACACATTTTATAGCTGTTTCCATATCCTGAAGGGCCTTTCATTTAGCCTCATCCTATATGGCCTTATGTATCTGTAAAGTCTGCCGAAAGGAAACAACACACAATTCAGGAGAAGAGAGTTTATTGTGTGAGGAAAGAGCAGACTCCTGCCACCCAAGATGGAGTCGGGCGAGCAAGAGAGCTTATTGTGGGAAGTGAGAGATTATGTAGGGGGAGGGGTATCGCCACAGTGGAAGTGGTTGTGACCTCAGAGGATGGGGAAATACCTCAGTGGGGACCTCTCACTGCACCCAGGCATGCCAGTTGCCAGGGTTACAGGTGCTGGGCGGAGATTTCCAGGGTGCGGGGGAAAGAGCCAAGGGAAGAAGTCATTTCTTCCAGTCAAACCTAACATTCCCGACTTCTGATAGTTGTAAAGGGGCGTCGACTCTTTCTGGCTACTTCCTGCTGACAAGGGGTGTTGACATTGAGGGTAGGAGGCAGGGATGCTGTCCATCAAGAAAGAGCAGTAATAGTTCCATGGTAATGAAGGTGCATATGTGTCCTTGGATGAAATTCAAAAGAAGTCTTAAGAGGCAGGGGTGCCATCTTCTTCAGGGATGTGAGACACCTTGGAGTCATAGAAGGGGCAAGAGCAGGAGCCTTTTTCATTCTTGACAGAAGAAACCACTGTGGCTGTCCATTGAGCTAAACTGCAGTGGGAGCGGTCAGCAGGACCTGAGGAGGGCCTGTCCACTTAAGATGTAATCCAGACAGATTAAGGGTCTTAAGAAAGACTCGTTCCCAGGCAAAATTGGGGGAGAAGGAAAAGGGCTTTAAGGGGATAAGGGAGCCTTGGATCTGGGATAGCGGAGTAAGATTAGAAAGGAATGTAAAAAAGGAAAGTTATTTCTACATGGGTAGTTACAGAGCAAGTAAGAAGGACATCTACACCCACCACTGAGATCTGGGAGGGAAAGACAGGCTGGAATACTCAGGTAACAATGAATAACTGGCTCCCATATCCAAAAGAAAGGATACAAGTAGCTTGCCTGCAACCTGGAGACATAACCTAGCTCCTCCACTGTGATGCTTGTGGGATCCAGCAGCCCAGGGCACCATCACACTTCTGTTGCTAAGTTGAGCATCTCAGATAAGTTGGGCTCTTCCCCATGTGTGGGGGGTATGGGAGGGACTGGCTCACCTTGTAGAGACGAGGAGGGATAGTCGACTCCCCAGTGTCCCGGCTGCCCACACTTTGGCAGGGTCCAGAGGGTGGTTGTAGAGTAGGGCAAGCTCTTGCCCAGTGGCCTTCCTTGCTACACTTAATGCATGGTCTGGGTGGTGTGCATTGGGCGCTTCTTCTTTGAGGAGCCTGAATGGCATTAGCCAGGAGCTGGCAATTTTTCCTATTATGGGCAGCCTTATCAGCTTTTTTCTGTTCCACTCAGTTGTTAAAAACCTTAAAGGCCATGCTCACCAGCCAGAGCTCCTTGGGGGGGTTGAGGGCCATCCTCAGCCTTTTTCAACTTTTTTTTTAATATTGGGCAATGAAATGGCTATTAAGGACCACTATACCTTCTATTGACTCCGGGTCCAGCTTACTATAACGCTGGAGTGCCGCTGTAAGGTGATCAGGAAATTCGGCCGGGTTTTCAGTGGGTCTCTTGGTAACCTCCTTTAGTTTATCATAGTTGACTGCATGGTGGGCTGCCTTCTGGAGGCCAGCTACCAGGCAGGTTACCACCCTGTTTCTGCTAACCCTTCCAGGTGCATTATTTTCATAATTCCATTTGGGCTCTTCCCTGGGCACAGCCGTTGCCCCTACTGGGAAAGTATTGTCTAGGCGGTGGGTTTCATCAGCATGTTGCCTGGGCTGCAACCCAAACCCTTTCCTTTTCCTCAGAGGTAAGGGTAGAGGACAGGACTGTATATAAGTCATGCCAGGTGAGGTCATAAGTCTGAACAAGGTATTTAAACACTTTGGTATAATTATTAGGGTCTTGGGAGTAAGATCCCAGTCGCTTCTTGATCTGGGAAAGATGGGTCATTGAAAAGGGGGCCTGTTCACAAAAAACTCCATCCGCCCCTGCCACCTCTCACAGAGAAAATAAGGGGGCTGCTGGAGGCTGTGAGCCACCAGTGCAGGATTGGGTGTGTGCTTTGGGAGGTGAGGAAAAAGATGAAGCGGGAGAAGGAAGGAAGGAAAGGTTCAGCTTGGGAAGGAGAAGCAGAGTCTTCAACGTTGAGCAGGGGATCAGGCACTTTAGGTTTAGGAAGAGGCTCCAGGCTCTTAGGTGATTTGGCAGGGACAGACTGCCCCTGGCCAGGAGGCTAGGGAAAAGTGAACAGGATTGATAGAGAGAAAGGCAAGCATGGAGAGCAAAGAAAGCCTGAACATATAGAACCTCTGGCCATTTACCATTGCGCCACAGAAACTGTCTAAATTCCTGAGAATAGTATAATCCAAAGTCCCATTTTGGGGCCATTGAGACCAATTGTCTAGCCTATACTTTGGCCAGACACGATGAGCCGTTTTGGCTTTATGGAATCTCTAAGTAGAAGAACATCTAAAGAGCATAAAAGATAACCCAGGGGGTGTCCTGGCCTGGGTGAGACTGATGAGACCCCATTGTAATAAGAAACGCTAAGAAGAAGTGAAGTCTGTGAAGATGCGGGGTGGTCAGTGAGGAGATAGGGGAAGAGTTAGTGAGGACATGGGGGGGCCCAGTCGTTGAGTATACCAGGGAGGGGTGGAGTCAGTGGTGACTGGGGGTGGAGTCATTGAGGACGTCAGGGGGTGGAGTCAGTGAGGACATAATTGGGTAGAGTCAATAAGGATGTTGAGTGTGAATCCAATCTCACTAGAACAGATTGGGGGTGGGGGGTCTTGAACTAGACACAGGGAGAGAGCTCTAGGCAGGGGTGGGTTAAAGGAGACAGAAAAGAGGCCTGCAGGCAGGAGTCACTCACCAGGTGCAGATAGGAAACATTGTAGCGAATGAACCGCCAACAATGGGGGAATGGAGTTTCCTTTCTCTGGTGGGGGGGGGGCAGAAGGCGGATTGACCCTTGAGAAACAGAGGGGATCCAGCCACTCCTGACCCTCTCCCCCATCCAAATCAGGCACCAAATGTAAAGTCTGCTGAAAGGAAACTCCACGCAGTTCAGGAGAAGAGGGTTTATTGTGTGAGGAAAGAGCACACTCCTGCCACCCAAGATGGAGTCGGGAGAGCAAGAGAGCTTATTGTGGGAAGTGAGAGATTATGTATGGGGAGGGGTATCACCACAGTGGAAGTTGTTGTGACCTCAGAAGATGGGGAAATACCTCACTCGGGACCTCCCACTGCCCCCAGGCATGCCAGTTGCCAGGGTTACAGGTGCTGGGCTGGGATTTCCAGGGTGCAAGGGGAGACAGCCAAGGGAAAAAGTCATTTCTTCCAGTCAGACCTAACAGTATCTAGGTTTTGAGCTACTGTAATCCTCTGCTAGGAGAGTCCAAGGTTTGTACTAATTATTACAAATGAGGGAAACCATTGCCAGCTCAAAAATCTTAATTTTTAAGGACCAAAAAGAATTATGGGGTGTCTTAGGAGAAATCCAGATAAATACAATAATCACAGGTCTTCAATAGCCCCACATCTGCCTACATGAAGAACTGAACTCTGCTTTCGGGCCTCAGCTAGAGTGCTGGGCAACCTCCCTTATTGTGAGCTCAGAGAGCATTGGCCAGATCTGAGTTAGGAAGGAGCCTGATTTGTATTATCTGGTAATATAAATATAACAGGCCAAATAGAGTATTATAGCTAGTTTTGGTGGAAATGTGTCTTTGTTTTACTGTATGGTCAAAGCCAATGTGCAACATGGGTAGATTTTTTTCCTTTTTTTTCTTTCGTGTGTGTGTGTGTGTTTGCCAACACTGGGGCCTGTACTCAGGGCCTGAGCACTTTCCTTGGGCTTTCTCAATGCTAGGGCTCTACCACTTGAGCCTTTTCTGGTACCAAGTAATTGAACCCAGAGATTCGTGCATGCTATGTGAGCACTCTACACCTAGGCCATGCTCCCAGTTCCTGGGTAGACTTCAATACAATATTAGGCATAAAAAGAATTAGTTTTATTATGATATTTTCATATGGCATATAACATACTTCAGTGATATTTACTCCTATAATCATTTGTCATCCCTCATACCTCCTCCTTCCCCCTTCCATATTCCTAATTGTCAGGGTTTTACATTCATAAACTCATTTCCACACTAAATTGCACATCTGAGAGAAATCCTACCACATAAAAGTAGGGAAAACCAGCCAGGTGCCAGTCGCTCATGCCTGTAATCCTACCTACTCAGGAGGCTGAGATGTGAGGATCCAGGTTCAAAACCAGCATGGGCACTAAAAGACTGTAAGACTCTTATCTCCAATTAACCACCAAAAAACCCCAAAAGTGGTACTGTGACTCAAGTGGTAGAGTGCTAGCATTGAGCTGAAGAGCTCAGGCCCGGTGTTCAAGCCCCACGACAGACAAAAATAAAACAAAAAAGTAGGGAAAACCATGGAAGAACTTAACACTGGACTGTTTTCAGCCTTTATTCACCCTGAGATCATAGAGTTTGTTAGATAGTCTTCATGCCAAGTATTAGAGGCCCATGCCTATGATCCTAGCAACTCAGGAGGCTGAGATCTGAAGATCACGGATTGAAGCCAACCCAAACAGGAAAGTCCATGTGATTTTTTTGGTCATTAATGGGCACTGTTTCTGAGCTTTTCTGATGTAATCCTACTGTGGTAGCTGAGATCAGGATTCAAAAACCAGTCCAGGATCTGAGATCAAGCCTCAACACAAGCATATGCAAACAACAACAACAACAAAAACAACCCATCTCCCCACACACAAATAAATAGAGGTTTAAATGTGGTTCAGTTGGTAGAGTACTAGCCAATGAGCAAAGTGTTGGGTACTGAGTTTGAGGATCTTGGACCTAAAAAAGAAAAGTCAAACAAATAAATAAATAAAAGGAAAAAGAAAAGGGGAAAAAAAAGAAAAAGAAAAACCAAACTGACAATCAGAACCCAATATGAATGGCCTAATAAGACATAAAGATGTCCAGTGCATACATATGGTTTTGTTAGAATTTAAGTGCTAGTTTACTTGTATTTGCTTATCTGTTTTTGAGTCACATAAAATACCTTTTGTAATAATGATTAGAAATGTGTCATCAAAAAAAAACTGGAAGTAGTGCTGCAGTTCAAAGTAGTAGAGTGATAGACTTAAGCTGAATAGTTCACAGATAGCTCCCAGGCCCAGAGTTCAAGCTCTATGATGGAAAAGAAAAGAAATGTGGCCAGGCATGGTGGCTCACACATATAATCCTAGTTACTCAGGAGACTGAGATCTGAGGATCAAGGTTCAAAGCCAGCCCAGTCACAAAAGGACCTGAGAATATTATCTCCAATTAACTTCTAGAAAATGGGAACTGGGGCTGGGCTCAAGGGTAAGGCGGTAGCCTTGAGCTGAAGATCTCTGGAACAGCACCCAGGCCAAGTTCAAGCCCCATGACCCACACAAAAAAAGGAAATGTGTACAAATATTAAACTCGTTCAGGATACAACAAAGACACTTTCATACACCTATTTATTGCTGCATTATTGACCATAACCAAGTTATCAAAACAGGGAGGCAGATAAATGATGACAGGAAGAGTGGAAAAAATAGAGCATGCTATAAAATTTACATAAGTAAAATGGAATTATGTAATTTGAAGGGATGGATGAGGTTAGGATAAATAGGGGTATAATGGAAGGAGTGATATTAATCAACTTGCATTCAGCTCATAAACAGACATGTGATATTGAAACCCCTGTACAACTTCTTAAAGTTAAATTTTAAAAAATCCAGCCAAGCCGTGGCTCACGCCTGTAATCCTAGCTACTCAGGAGGCTGAGATCTGAGGATCAAGGTTCAAAGCACAAAAGGACCTGAGACTCTTATCTCCAACTAACATCTAGAACATGGGAAATGGGGCTTGGCTCGAGGGTAGGGCAGTAACCTTGTGCTGAAGAGCTCAGGAACTCTGCCCAGGCCCAGGGGTAGGATGGTATCCTTGAGCTGAAGAGCTCAAGGACTGTGCCCAGGCCGAGTTCAAGCCCCATGACCCACAAAAAAGTCCAACTAGAAAACTGTACACAATAGCATATTTATTATAGCAGAAACTAGAGACTAATACAAATGAGTTAAATGCAAACTTGAGACTAATGCAAATGAGTTAAAGTACAATTTTAGTTTATTCCTGTATATTCCTGCATATTCCTTCCCACATAATAGCTGATGAGTTTAAGCAGAATATCCCTTTTCATCCTAAGCACCATAGATTTGTACCTTAGGTGATAAGTCAGGGAGAAGTTGCTAGCCTAACATGCTCCTTTCCTAGATTGGCCAACAAAGGGTCCCTTTGGTGCAGGCAGCTGATAACCAGCTCCCTCCTCACCTTGAAGTAAAATTCAATTTAATTAGTCACAGCCATAAGTGGTAACAGTAGGCCCCCTTATCTACTATTTGGGCAGCTGCCATAAATCTTGGCCTTCTACAATGGAATACTCTGCTCTCACATTCTCTATGAAATCTAGTCCTTAGCCCCTCTATATTACAAAAACCTACTTTAGATAAAGACAAGTGCTGTTACTCTCTCTCGAGTGAAAGACATAGCTTTGTCAGCTCCTCTGCTGACAATAAACCTCTTTCTCTGACTATGATCTGTTTCCATGTGGTTTTCTGGGATGGTGCTTTCTTGGTGCTGTGACTCTGATCTAGGCTCCCCAGTGAGTTTTGCTCTTCCCCTCTTGAGAACCTGAGCTTTGATTGGGGCCTGGTACTAAGCTCAGGCCCACCCAGACAACCACCCAGGTGAATTCCTTCTGACTAAGCACCTTTCTTCCTTCAACACCAGATGGTTCATCCCCTCTTCAGTGGTGAGTTCGGGGCTTGGGACACCAGGGACACCAGTTCATTCCAGGAAGCCAAGGCTGCTTGCCACCCATAGGCCAGGGATCAAACAATTGTTTGGTGATGGCCCCTCTTGTTGCTTCCCTGTGTGTTTGGGACCCAGCAATTCCAAGTGAAGACCCTCTTGCTGCTTGCTCCCTCAGTCATTGAACGAAGTTCTTCTGGGGACACCCATGGAAGATCTAGCATCAATTTGCAGCACTCACCAAGGGAAGGGCCACACCTAAAATTCCTCAGGATTCTCCTCTAGGTTGTCTTTTACATAATTTGTACTCTTAAAAACTCCTGTCTGACCTTAAGCCTCACAAAATTATGTGCTTATGCAAGCAAATTTGGCCCCAATATTCACTGGATAATGAGTTCATATGGCCCGTCATAGGACACTGAACCCTGATATTTTATGAGACCTATATATAAGCATTCAGGCAAGTGGAAAAAACACCTACATTCGGCTTCCCCTGTTTGTGCCCTTAAGAAGGGGTTCCTGGAAACCCCCTCTCTAGGTTCCCTCTCTAGGCTAGCCTCCTACCTTAAAATTCTTAGCTAAGATTAACTACATTCTTCCCCTTTGCAGCTGGTTCAGATTCTCTAAGTAAAAACTGTCTTTATGATCTAAGCATCTCATACTGGGAGTGGTTAGATAGCATACCTAAAACAAACTAGTCGTTTACTTTCCTGAGTCTACTCCCTGCAAAATCTGGATTCTTAATTTCTCTCTTAAAGCAAAACTCATGTAAAAGGCTGCTGTAGGCCACATGGAACCTCCCCCCGCCCCCATTCTCTCTGTGAATCCTGGGGATTAACACCTGCCTAGAAAGAAACAAAGGCCACATGGTGTTATTTTTTGCCAGTCCTGGGGATTGAACTCAGGGCCTGAGAACTGTCCTTGGGCTTTCTCAAGGCTAGAGCTCTACTACATGAGTCACAGTACCATGTCCAGCTTTTTCTATATATGTGGAACAAAGGAATTTAACCCAAGTCTTTGTGCATGCTAGGCAAGCATTCTACCACTGGGCCAAACTCCTGTCTCATGTGGTGGGTTTATTATATAACCCCCAATCTTCCACCAAACTTACTCTCATATGCTATAATGTTTAAAAGTTTTCTGTTCTGATCAACGTTTAAGTATGGAGATTCTGTTAATTTCTGCTTGTTGTTGGGTAAATCTTAACTTTTATCTTACATTTTGTTTGGTGTTGCCTGCTGTTTTAGCATTATACTAATGGTTCTAAACCTATGGGTGATTTTCTTTTTCTTATTTTTTTAAAAAAAACTAAGTGTGCCTTAAATTTTTTTGCACAAGTGTGTGTATGTGCGGGTGTGTAAACATGTCTAGAGTAATCTCATTGCAATATGTAAAAACTGCCATTGTGGTGTGAAAATGATTTGCTTTTTGACTAAGTTGTAACTAATATAAATCTTGTGTTAAGGAGTTAGCTATCAAGTGTGCTGCTTGTTAAAAAGAAAAAAAATCTATGTTAATAAAAGCTGTAATGTGAGATGAAGTCTAGCAAACTGCTTTGCCCCTACAGCCTAACTGTTGGTGGAGTCACAGTTAAGTGCCTTGAGACAGGCTAGAAGAAAGAGGGTGGTTTTAAACACAAACCACAAAGCAATTCATCAGATTTGGATACAAACAAATGTGTCTAAAAGTTATGGCATTATTCTAAGTGCTATTTGAGTTGAAAAGTTTCATTGAAAAAGCCTTGGAAAATGAATTAAAAATGGTTTCCTTTGTATATAGAAGGATTTTTTAAAAGTAAAAACATCTTACAAACCCAAAAGGTTCAAGTATATAGCAGATGATATGAATATGTCATGAAGTTCTAGATCTGTTCCCCATGAGGTCATGAAGAGGTGGATGATATAGTTTGTTCCTATCTTAGAGTATCTTTCAAGAGATCTACGGTTGGAGGCTGACAAGGCTGGTCTGGAGGGCTATGACTCTGTTCGTACAGATGTGTATACCCCCAAACCTTTTATTGGAACTCTCTCGTGCTTATTGTTAAGGCTATGGAAATTCCTACTGTTGACTTTGGAGGGCAGATAATAGACAGGTGGCCCACGCCAAAACCCACCACTGATTCCGCTACACTCACTCCAAACCTAGTCATCATGAGGCTCCACCAGCCTCCCTTGTCACACTTTTCCCAAAGACTCCATCAGACTTCAGCAGACTACACCAAAAGATTCCTTTAGATTTCGGCAGTATAGCAGTGTGTATATGTGTGTGTGTGTGTGTGTACACGCATGCATGCATATATATATCAGTGTCAGTTAAGACCCCCATCAGTCTTCTGCAAACCTTGGCAGACTTCGGCAGGTATCAGCAAACTCCTCCCACTCTCATCAGTCTTTGGAAAACATTGGCAAAATCTATTAAACTCCTTGCAAAGACCCCATCAGATTTCGGAAGATTTCGGAAGATTTCGGCATATTCCGCCCCGTCAGATTTCGGAAGATTTCGGCATATTCCGCCCAAAGACTTCCCTCACACTTCGTAAGACTGTTGCAGACTTTAACAGACTCCGCCCAAAGATTCCCATCAGACCTTGGGAGACACGGGCGGACTCTGCATGCTCTGCAGAGTTCTCCGTAAAACTCCTGGTAAAAATTCCTCTGGAAAACTCCAGCAGACTCTTCAGATTCATCTGGAAGACTTTGGCAGACTTCTTTCAGAGATTCCGCCTAAAAATCCAGTCTGATTTGGGCAGATTCCTGCAGATGTGGACAAAGGTAGGAGAGGGGAAGGGAGCGTTTGGCGGCAAGACGCAGGAAAGGCAGCAGTATGTGGGAAGCGCAGCAAGAAGGGCGGAAAGAAGTGGGAAAAGCGGCAAGAAGCAGGAAGGGGCAGGGCAGAGAGAGATGAGAGACAGAGAGACAGAGAGAGGGAGGTAGAGGGAGGGGAGAGGGGGGAGGGGAGAGAGGGGGGATCTAAGAGAGAACGCGCAACCAATTTAGCACGCGCATGTGCGAGCAAGCCAGAACGAGCCGCAGTGAGCAACAAAAGGAGTGCGTGCGCGCGCCATCCTAACGTTCGGGTTCGTTGGTAGTAACAAGTGATGTGCTCCTAGTGAGAGATGGTGGGATTCAGGCGTTTTTATTTACGATGCCCCTTCCACAGGCTCCGCCTCCACGCGGTTCTCGCTGAAGGTGTCCTGGTCCCCTTGCTGTTTGTCCAGGACTGAGAACCTGCTGGTATAAATAGACTCCTTGGCACTTGAGGCTACGCAGAGGGCTGAAGGAGTCCACACGTTCCATCTCTACACAGCTCCTGCCAAAAGTGCCCTGGAAGCCATACTTTTTGTTTGTGACTGAGAACTTGCCGCAACAGTCTCAGATAGCTACTCGGAAAGCCGAACGAGTTCACAGACCCGCCTCTACACGGCTCCCGTTGAATGTGCCCTGGCAGCTATTCTGCTTGTTCCTGATTAAGAACTTGCCGCTTATAGACTCCCTGACACCTCAGCTACGTGGAGGGGCTGCCATAGACCTGCACCATGCCTGTAGACTGACTGTTGGACTTCATAATTTTGAAGCCTCAAACAAGGTACCATGGCTTCATCAGCCATTTCATTTTCCGAAGATGAGGTGCTGCCCCCCAGGGACGGTTGGGAAATGCAGTCTAATCAGGGCCAGAAAAGCCAGGGCCCTTACAGAGTCCGTAGACATTCGAGGGCTGCAGGGAACAGCCAAGGCTGGGTGGAGCAGCCCCCAAAGAACACTTGGTTACCGGGCTGGAATTGGAGGCAGACACAGAATCCTGAGGACAACCTTGGTGGGAATCTGTCCTACAGTGATCAGGCAGAAAACCCTCCAGGGCCCCATCCGCTTCCTGGGTCTCCCACCCCTTCTCCCTGTCCTCCTTTGCCTGTATCTCAGTCCTGTAGCAGCAGCCAGTCTGTGGTTTGTACAGGAACACAGGCATTCCTTGCAGAGCCTGTTCTTGGCAGTATCACCATGCCAACAGCCACACCAGCTGATGATTTCTTTTTGCATGAATCTGTGTCAGATTCTGTTCTGCAAAGTCATGTATCTGCTCAAGGTACTGATCTTCACAATTGTTCCACCTGGGCAGTTTCTGATCTGGGCATCACTAGTCAGACAGGTGCACATATGTGCAATCAGGCTAATGGACAGTGGTTTGAATCTCACTCAGATCTTGCAGTCCAAGATCTTTGTGATTGGGAGCCTTTGCCACGCCGGGAACGAGGCCTCCGAAGGGGCACATCAACATCTGCCTCTGATATCTGTAGTCTAATTGAGCAGGAGGGCTTTGATCAAGGCAACCTCTGTGACTCTTTTCAAGCAGTTTCTGATGACACTTACCTTGCTGATCTGTCAGATCCTGATGTCCAGATGCCGTTTACCCAAGATCAGGATCTTTGCAGCCAGGAAACTGGAGAAGGCCTCATTTTTAACAACAGTGCATCTGGGTTCCACCCTGATGTCCTCAGCTATAATATGTGGTCCGATCCTTATCTCTACAATTCTGCTCAGTTGGCAGACATAGGTCTCCATAACAATGTATCAGAGTTTGATCCTGATCTCTATGGCCAGGCCATGCATGCAACTCTAGATTTCCATTATCCAACTGTGATAGGCACTGATCTTTATGACAATATTACCCAAGCAGGCCTGGATTTCTACAACCAGGCCAGTCAACAAGGCCTTGTTCTCCAGAGCGGTGCATTAGGATCTGATATCCATAGCCAAGCCATCCAGGAATGCCCTGATCAAGGATTCCTCCTTGACCCCACCAGGGTAGATCCTGGCCTTCTGAATCAGGCTACTCAAGAAGACCATGTGTTCCTAAATAATGTTTCTGGGTTTCAGCCTAATGTGCCTTATCACGATACCTGGTCAGGTCCAGATCTCCAGCAATGGGCTGTATTACCAGGCTATGTTCTCCAGAGCAGTGCATCTGAGTTCCAACATGATGTCTATTATGGTACTGCCTGGTCAAGTTGGTATTTACCATGCCAGGTCACAGTGCCGGATGATGTTTTCTGGAGCATTGCAATTGGGCCCCAACCTGATTTCCAGAGCCATCTCATCTCAGATGGCCAGAATATATACAGCCTAGCTGAGATGCCAGGCTTTTGTCCCCAAGGCACTGCATCAGGGTTTGGCCCAGAATTTGATGGCTCAGTTAAGCAGGAAGGCCCTGATTATGGCAACTATTGCCACCCCAACTACCTCTGCCATTCTACCCACAGAGGTTCTGATTTGTCCTGCACTACTATGGCAGGTCCTTATGCCCTAAACAAGACCACTCAAGTAGACCACATTGGAGCTGAATTGCCAGGCTATGTGCTCAAGAGCAATGCACCTGGGTCCCACCGTAATAGCTACCCTGGCCGTGGCCGCAATCGCCACTGCTATAGCCATGGCTGGAGCAATACTAGTCAAACAGGCCTGGATCTCCTTAATGAGGCTGATTTGCAAGGCCTTGCCCTCAATAGTGGGGTATCAGGGTCTCCCTGTGATGGCCATTGCAGTCATAGTAATGGGGCAGGCCCAGATCTCGATAACCAGGCTGATTTACAAGGCCACACCTGCAAGAGCAGTGCATCTGGGTCCCACTGTGATTGCTTTTGTGGCCATACTACTGAGACAGGCCCAGATCTCCATAACCAGCTCAATTTGCCAGGCCAAGCCCTCAGGGGCAATGAATCTGGCTCTCAGCATAATTACCAATGCGGTCTTACTATGAGGGCAGGCTCAGATCTCCACAATCAGGTCGATGTGTCAGCCTGTGCCCTTGTGGACAATACTTCTGGATCCCAAGGCGATGGCCTTGGCCGTAGCCGTCGTCGCCGCCGCCGCCATCGTCGCCGCCGTCGCCGTACTACTCAGGCAGGCATGAATCTCAGCAATGGGGCTGAGTTGCCTGAGTGTGTCCTCAGGAGCAGTGCATCTGGGTCCCATAATGATAGCCAGCACCATAGCCATACTACCCAGGCAAGCGCTGATCTCCACAACCGAGCCAACTTGCCAAGCCATGTCCTCAGAGGCAGTGCATCTGGATCCCACCATGCTGCTGTCCGCTGCCGCCGTCGCCGCCGTCGCCGCCGCCGCCGTCGCCACAACCAGCCTGAATTGCCAGACTCAGGTTCGCCTGGAGGCCACCGCGCTAGCCGCCACCGCCGTCGTACTAAGCGGGTAGTCCGGAGGCTCCTCAGGCCACATTAATTGTCCCTGGACAATGCGTCATAATGTCTGGCAGGTTGTATATCAGCAGTTCAACCACACTGCCAAGACATTTATCCTTACTAGGTGCTGATCTTTGCAACTTCAGTGCCCTACTGGTTCACTTCCCCACAGCAATATGTCCAACTATCATTTTATTCTTTAACAATGTCCTGCATCCTTGATATGTCCTGTTGTGCAATGCTGTATCACCCCAACAGGTACTCCTCTACAGTCAGGCAAAATCATCAAATCCTACATGAGGCAGGCATTCAACCAAGGAAGATCTATCATCCTAAACCACCAAATCTTGTGCTTTCCACTTATGTCACACCCAGTCCAAGTTCTCCACAGCCCAAGTCCAAATCACCACCAAACCCAAACTCCCAGTCCCAATTAGCTAAGTCCAACCTTGCTTTGGCAGCCAGGAAAGAACATCAGGACCCGTCATTCAGAGTCCTCAGCAAGAACATCTCTCCCTAGCCAGCCTGGCCAGATTAGCTGTACAGCAAGGCAAAACACCAAGTATAAATAGGGTGGAAAAATCCTCTGCTGATAGACCACTCTCTAATTACACAAAGGCACTGGGTCCTACCCACACAGCCAGAACAAACCACCATACGATTTCATCCATAGCCAAGCTAAACCAGGAGGCCCTATACTTCATAGCCAGGCCAAATGAACATGCTTTGCCCTTCAGAGACCCCATGGAAGGACAGGCTCTGCCCTTCAGAGTTTTGCTATATTTTGCTTTGCCACAACACCGGCTCCCACCATCTTCAGTCCTGTCTACCCTAGGCTCCATCCTTAATCGTCATGCCACTCAGAAAAGGTGGCCTGGGCTTGATCTCCACTCAGCCCTGCTAGCCTCAGGTGAGCCTTCTCCCTGACCATCGTCCCCTTAATCTAGCCTCACCAGAGACCAAATGTAGGGAGGGAGCAGGTCTCCTTCCCTTCCACACCTGAGTGTGGCCCTCTGTTGAGTGTATTCCATGAACCCCCAAAGCATCAAAAAATCTACTCACTATACTGAATGGGCTCCTCATTTCATAGTTACCTATAGGTCATCAAAGGTTTTCTAAGCCAGGAACCATTCCCCTGAGCATATTTGAAGCCTCTTCACCCCATCACCCAGGCTTCTGCAACTGATGACCCTTGATTCCTGGCTCCTCCCCCAAATGGTTTTGCTTGTGCCCAGAGTTGAGATTTGTTTTCCATGTTTTATTTTTTTGCTATGTATGGATTGTCAAATAAATGTTAAATGTTGGTTTTATTTGTTGTTACACTGAAAGTTTTTTTTTCTTTCTGCTAGGGATTGCACCCAGGGCCTTTTATGGGTTAATAAGCACACATTCAAACACTGAACTACACTGCAGTATATATGGGAGTATTCATTGTGATAAAAATGGCTGTATTTGAAGGATTAAAAGATAGCAGTAGCAAGGCATGGTGACACAGGCCTGTAACCTAAGCAGTAGGGAGGCTGAGGTAGGCTGACCCACAGAGAAAATGGCCAGCATAACTCCTGGAAAACCCTATCTTAAGTCACCTGTCTGGTAGATCTGCTGCTTCATGCTGTTTCTTTAGGGTTGGTAGTTAGCCTTGGGGCTTGGGCTCTGTATTGTTCCCCAGGCCCATGCAGTGGTACTTAACCTGGGCCAATCCAGGTTTTGTTTCTTTTGTTACATTGGAGAATTTTATTTTTTTATCGGTTGTGGAGCTTGAACTCTGGGCCTGGGCATTGTCCCTGAGCTCTTCAGCTCAGGGCTACTGCCCTACCCCTTGAGCCACAGCGCCACTTCCATTTTTCTGGTGGTTATTTGGAGATGAGTCTCCTGCCTGGGCTGGCTTTGATCCACAATCCTCAGATCTCAGCCTCCTGAGTAGCTAGGATTATACTGTGCCCAGCTACACTAGGGTTTTTTTTGTTTCTGCCAGTCATGGTGCTTGAACTCAGGGCCTGGTCACTACTTGGGCACTGTTTGCTCAAGGTTAGCACTCTACTTGAGCCGCAGTGCCACTTCCAGCTTTTTCTATGTATGTGGTACTGAGGAATCAAAGCCAGTGCATGCGAGGCAGGCACTCTACCACTAGGCTATGCTTCTGGCCCCCACTGGAGGAATTTTACCACTAGAAAGGGAATCTAAATTCAAGTCAGCCCTTATGATTTGACAGCAGCTTTTAAAGCGAAGGGGCTTGATGAACTGCTGAGTACAGTGTCACATCTGAGTATGTGGGAACCAAGTAGGGGTCAGTTCCTTTGAGGTGCAGGAAGTCCCAGAAGAAGAGCTGCCAGATATGGCAGAGGCTGTGATTCCCCTGAGAGATAGGAACTGCTCCCTGCAGAGCTAGTCTTCAAGAATGTCCAAGTCTCCAACAAATCCTTACCTAAGAACAGCTTCATTCTAATTACTTTGTCTTTACTTGGTAAGGGGATTTACTATAAAGCAATGAAGGCATAGATATGGAATTTTCAACTACCACCCTTGTTACTTGCAAACAAGATCCAATTAGGAAATGGAACTAAATATTCTTGATATTATTTGAGTAAAGGAAATGAGAGACTTGGAAGGGAGTAGAACCCCTGTTATTAATCTGGAACAGGAACAAGTCAACTTATTCTAGCCAGGAATGCCCTGCCTATAATGGAAGGGACATGTAAATTGGAGACCAGCATTCCTCATGGTCCCAATTCATGCCTTGGTTGTGTTCTGTGCATCTTCTGGGAGCTCTCCTGATTACAGATCAATGGAAATCTCCAGACACAGATTGTTACTAAGTGAAACCACCTGTAACAGATAGTTGAATCCACAATATCTTCTGTAAGTGGTTTTAGCTTCAACAGTAATTCCCATTTCCTTGCAGCCAATTAATTATCAAATATTTTTAGACAGATATGCTTTAGAGAAGAATCTGTGGTCAAAAAAGAGTAAGAAAAGGATTTCTTCTGAGGTGGGGGAGCTGGGCAGAATTGAGTACAGTTCTGGAAACATACTGTTCATAATCTTTTAGATTACCGGTTGGTTGGGACAAGGAACATGATCCCTACAAACAAGAGTCCCATGTCTGGATTTGGACATCTGCATACCCACATGCACATCTAAAACTCAGGTTGAGGACAATGAAAATATCAAGGAGAAAGTAGCTATTGTTATTTTTTATTGTTATTTTTTTTGCCAGTCCTGGGCTTGAGCTCAAGGCCTGAGCACTGTCCTTGGACTTTCTCAAGGCTAGAGCTCTACCACTTGAGCCACAGCATCACTTCCGGCTTTTGTCTATGTATGTAGTACTGAGGAATTGAACCTGGGTCTTCATGCATACTGGGCAAGCACTATACCACTAGGTCAAACTTCAGGCCTTATTGTTATTTTTTTAACCCAATGTTTTCCATATCCAGTTGGAACATCTCTTCTCTGCCTAGGAGAGGGATGAGTGAATACTCCTCTGATAGAATAGCTTGGTTAAATGATTTGGCACATAGAACTTAGCTAGAAGACCCTGAGAGGTGCATAGATTATGATTTTGAAAGAATACTAAGAGAACTCCTAGTCTGGCATCAGGATCCTGATGCTAGGATCAGAATATTGGCTCCACTTTGTCAAGCTTATATTATTCTTCAGGGTTAGGATTGAAGCCTGATCCATTTGTCCACAAATAGCTAGCAGATGTAGCACCTGAAAGGTTCTACCTGATGAAGAAGATAGTGTCCATTTGGCTACATCTGGGGAGGCTTGTGGAGAGGGTAGTAGAAGAGGGGACAATGGACCCTGTTACACAGCTGGCCTTCTTCCTAGGAAGGCCCCATGTTATCATGCCAAGTGGGGTTTGCACTGGGTGGAGGAAGGGGCCATCTAATAGGAGGCCACATATAGATCTTGGAGATCTCCTTCAGGACCCTGATTGTCTCTTGGGTTTGCCAGCAAGGACAGCAGCTGGCAGCAGGATGCAAAAGCTTGGAACCTCAGCGGAAACCTCCAGAGGAGCAGGTATGTTTAGCAAAAGGAGAGAAGGATGTAAGTTTGAACCTTTTGCCCAACTAGTGCCTGAATATGCAAATACTAGAGGAGGCAGAGATAAGCAGCCTGCTCTATTAATGGCTCTACCTTTGTAGGCTATGAGGTGTAGGAAGAGAGAAGAAGCTGTAGGAGATGAATGGGGTTGATGGAGGAAAGAGTGAAGCATGGAGAATGAAGGGAAACAGGCAGGTTGGTCTTTACCTCCTTCAAAAGCATGTATGAATGCTGCAGATTTATCTTTTCAGTGGATTCAAATAAAGAGAAAGCATATTTGACCCAAGTCTTTGGCAAGGAGAGATTCCAGTCAGAAACAAGTAGAAAGCTAGTTCCTGTTGGCTCATGCCTATAAACCTAGAAATTGGGAAGATTGAGAGCTGAGAACTGAGGTTCAAAGTCAGCCTGGGCAGTCAAATACATGAGAATTTCATCTTTCATTAGCCAGCAAAGAATAGAAAAGAAAGGAAATAGAGCAAGAAGTGGAGGTTTGCTTTAAGTAGTAGCCTTGAGAAAAAAAGGGATAGGAAAGGGACTTGGCCCCGAGTTCAAGCCCTAGTACCACTACAAGAAAAAAAAACAAGTAGACCAGGTTAAAGGAAAGTTCTTGAAGCATGGAAGCAGTTTAGATTTTTTTGGTCGGTCAGGGGCTTGAACTTGACGACCTGGGCACTGTCCCTGAACTACTTACTCATGTCTAGCACTCTGCCACTCTGAGTCACTTCCACTTTTCATGGTTAATTGTAGATGAGAGTCTCTCAGGCTTTACTGCTTGGTCTGGCTTTGAACCATGATCTTCTGATCTCAGCCTCCTGAATATCTAGGAGTACAGGAACAGGCCACCAGCACTCAGCTTTCAGTTAGCTGCGTTTGAGTCTGAAAAACTAAAACTGCCAAGTGCTGGTAGCTCATGCCTGTAATTCTAGCTGAGATCAGAGGATCGTGGTTCAAAGACAGTCTGGGCAGGAAAGTCTGTGAGACAGGATCTCTAATTAATCACTAAAAAAAGCTGGAATGGAGCTGTGGCTCAAGTGTTAGAGAAATAGCCTTGAGTAACAAATCTCAGAGAGAGAGCCCAGGCCTTGAGTTCAAGCCCCATGACTGGCACAATATTAAAAAAGCAAGCAAGAAAAAAAAGAAAAGAAACCCTTCAATCAGGTTCTGATCCATGTTCAAGAATGTGTCCATTGAAAAAGAAGGATAAGCAAATTGGCAAGAGTTCCTGGGAAATAAAGGTAAGCATAGCACCTGCCAAAAAGAAGCAGGTCTGAAGGGAAGATTGCTTGCCTGTGGTGGGTTGTGCAAGAGTTAATAAGGCATCTCTAGGAGAAAGCTATGTGACTCAACATCATTTAGGTAGCCATAAGGCCATATAAGTCCTCAAACAACATAGAAGCTCCTTGGACTCCCTAGGAGAAGAAGCAGCACCAAAACAATATGTGTTATGAGCAGAAGAAGGAGCGAAAAACTGCTGTATCATCACTAACAGGAGTAGATACTCTTAACAGTTTTTCTTCCCCAGTGAGTAACAAAGGGTTATAGGCATCCCTTTTGTGAACAGAAAAGAAGACAGCATCCTGTAGTTCATCCTTATCTCCTCCCCTCTAGGTCTGTGCTTTAGTTACCTCCATTTGCCAGTGTGTGGCCCACTAGCTTGCATATGTCCCAGAAAGCAGGACTCCAAATACATGACTGCAATCCAGCCCCCAGCCCACTGAACTGTGTTCTTTACTAGTCCTGACGCCTCAGGAATATTGTCTATCTGTAGGCAGATAAAATAATTGTTTTCATTTGCTTTGGACATACTCCCTAGAATACACCAAGAGCAGCAAGTCAGTTCACTTCAACTTCCCTCTTCCTGGACAGGCACTCTCTGAGAAATGTTTCACTTTCAGAGTTTATTATAAAGCAGAGGCAACTGAGCACCAGTGGCTTACCTCTGTAAGCCTATTCAAGAATCCAGTGGGGAAAAGAAAGTGTCGGAGCTGTTGTCTTAAGCATGAAAAAGCTAAGGTTCCCTGCCCAGGCCTTAAATTCAAGCTTCCGTAGCTTTGAGGGTAGGCATTGCCCATGGTTCATTTTTTTTTCTTTTTCTTTTTTTTTTGCCAGTCCTAGGGCTTGAATTCAGGGCCTGAGCACTGTTGTTGAGATTTTCTCAATGCTAGTGTCCTGCCACTTGATCCACAGCGCCACTTCCAGCTTTTTTTTGTGTGTATGTGGTACCGAGGAATTGAACCCAGGGCTTTGTACATGCTAGGTGAGCACTCTACCACTAGGCCACACTCCCTGCCCTTCATTTTCTTTTTTGCCAGTCCCAGGGCTTGAACTCAGGGCCTGAGCACTGTCCTTGGGGTTTCTCAAGGATAGAGTTCTACCAATAAAGCCACAGCACCACTTCTGGCTTTTCCTATGTATGAGGTACCAAGTAATTGAACCTGGGTCTCTGTGCATGGTAGGCAAACACTCTACCACTAGGCCAAACTCCTGGCCCCCATGGTTTATTTTCTTTCAGGATAATTGAGGTATAAAAACAAATCCTAGGAAGGTACAGACAGGATCACAGAGCTAACCCATGTGTTTTGATAAATGTAAATACTGTCTATTCCCTAGGTTTGGTGCAGCCTACCTTGCTCATTTCCACCAGAGCTGGCCCCAATGTATAATCATGCTACCATGAAGACCACTATAGAGTAATTTACAAGCAGGTCTTGTTCTGCTGCAAGGGTCCTTTTATGAGGTTGTTGGCTGAGGCCATTCAGACCAGGTTGTTGGTGGCTGAGGCCATTCAGACCATGGGACTAAATCTTGTCTCTCACCTTGGAAAAATATGTGCCATCAGCAGTATTATGTCCTTAGGAGAGAGATAGACTTCAGTTCCCCTCAAGATTCATGATTTATATCTCTTGTAAAAATGTGTATACACAGAAGTAAGGACTCAAATCTTGAGATAATGGTAAAATCTAGTCATTTAGCCAGGGTTTTGATTTTCTTTTCAGGCAAGAAAAATAGTAAACTGAGAAAGAAAGGTCATCCGATAGATAAAAAAATCATCAAGAGTAAAATTATCCAAGAAGCCATCTTACCTACAAATATAAAGTTGCTATAGGTTTCAAGCATCACATCTTTATATAGAGTCTTCTGTGAAGGGCTCAGGTATTGCCACTCCTCTTGCGTGAAATCCACAGCCACATTCTCAAATGCTACTAGTTCCTGTAATGACACATTCATTTTATTCTAAATGCTGACCACAGGGTCATGAAGATAGAATATAAGGGAATTTATGATAGGGTTTCCAGTTTATCAAGATAACAATATAGGATGTCTAATTCAGTTAGCTGGTGATCTATTTTGTGGAGTAATCATAATCATGAGAAAAACTATTCTATTAAGTAATAAAATATTCTAACATTAGCCCAAGGATAGACATATAGTACAGTTGAACAACAAAAAGAATCCAAACATGTGTAGGCATTTGATTCATGACAAAGTCAGCACAGTAAAGCAGAGAGAGGAAGATAATTTATTTGATTGGTCATGGGGCTTGAACTCAGGACCTGGACATGAACAGCGAGCTCTTTGCTCAAGGCCAGTGTTCTACCAGATTGACCCACAGTGCCACTTCTGGTTTTCTGGTAATTAATTAGAGATAAGAGTGCTACTGATTTTCCTGCTGCCCATGCTGGCTTTGATCTCAGGTCCTCAGACCTCAGCCTCCTGAGTAGCTAGGATTTACAGGTGTGAGCCATTGGTGCCTGGCTTGCATTGATTATTTTTGAGGTATGGTCTTGCTTTATGCCCCCCTTGCCCTCTCAAATACAGAAAAAGGAGCAAATAAGACAACCCCCCCAAAAAAACAACAACAAAAAATAAATCATCTTGTTTCCATTTTCTGGAGTTCCTTTTTATAAATATTATTTTATATGATCAGATACACATAAGCATTCTGCCTTTGTATTTGAGGAGGATCTTTTTTTCAATAAATGTGAATGGGCTATTGGATATCTGTATGTGAAAACATGAACTGAACCCTTTTCATACACAACAATTAACTACAGATGTGAGAGGTAACACAATTAAGTATCTATATTAAACAGCAACAACAACAACAACAACAGGACTGGGAGTATAGCCTAGTGGTGGAGTGCTTGCCTAGCATGCATGAAGCCTTGAGTTTGATTCCACAGTACCGCCTACACAGAAAAAGCCAGAAGTGGTGCTGTGGTTCAACTGACAGAGTGCTAGCCTTGAGCAAAAAGTGTCCAACAACAGTCCCGAGTTCTAGCTCCGGGACTGGCAACTTCCTTCCCATAAAGGTGTTTTGGGTGCTGCCTACAACACTGAATGATAGTAGCCTGACATTGGATCAAAAAATTTTTAAATGAACTCTATACCCTCTCACCCTCACTCTGGACATCCCTTTTCCTCATCATCCCTTTTAAGACTATTGCAGCCCACTTTAAGTGGGTCACCTGATATCCAGCTTCTTTCTTTGGAATCCCAGCAGGCTCTATCTCCAGGTGATTTGGGGTGGTTCCTTGTGAGAACTTTCTGCTGCCAATTTTGAGGCAGTTCTAGCTTTGAGTTTAGCAAGACAAGATAATAATAGAGAAAATGTTTTCATATGCTTAGGATAGAGGACAAATGCTAAAACAAGACAGGAAAAGAGCTTACATAAATGAGGACTTGTGTTACATTAAATGCATGTCTGTGAAGGCAGGCACCAGTGGCTCATGCCTGTAATCCTAGGTCCTCTGAGGGTAAGATCTGAGGATCATGATTCAATGTCAGCCCGGGGCAGAAAATGCCTGTGAAATTCTTATCTTCAACTAACCACTAAAAAGCCAGAAATGGAACTCTGGTTCAGGTGGTACAGGACTAGCCTTGAGTGAAAAAAACTAAGAGACTGTTCCCAGGCTCTGAGTTCAACCCCCCGGTACTGGCATAATCACACAAAAAATATAGCAGTGAAAAGGCAAGCCACAGATGAGGAAATGATGTTCCATAGTCACGAGTGATTAAGTGATCTTGTCTCTTTTGCGTCAATAATAAACATACAAACAATAAGAAAAATGGACAAGAAGTAAGGAGTAAGGAAGTATTTCACTAAAAAGGAAAACCAAATGATCTATGCACATCTACTTGACTTCAGTTCTCAAGTGAACTGAAAAGTACTCCTTGTAAGCAGGCAAGTAAATGAATATGCAAGCCACAATGAAATATTGCAAAGCACCAGCCAGGAAGGTTATACTTAAATATCCTAAATACATCATAATGGTATACTAAAATGAGAACCCTATTCCAATAAAAGGGATAGCCTAGTCTGGTCACTTTACGGAGCATTTACTGAGTTGCTGATTTTCATAGGATATGACCCAGAAGTTCTCCTAGGTGAATACCTACACTGGACTGCAGTGTGGAGATGAAAATAAATGATCTCCAAATCCACGTGTGAAATAGCTTCTCTGTTTTCTCAGGTAATTAAATTTGTGAGTCAGGTAGAACAGAATGCCCATACAGACAAGTGACACGGAGTGAGCTTATCCTCTTGTATAGATAACAAAAGACAAGACAAGCCAGGGATCTTTGGAGTTGGTGTCCCAAAACTCAGGAAAGCTGCTCAGGGGAGAAAAACGTCTTATCTTTGAGTGTTGCACATTCCTCTCAACAAAGTTGAGAAGACCATGGAATACATCCATCACACAGTGTTTCATACCTAGGGACCAAATGAACCCCTGACAAAAATCTCATTTTTAGGGGAGGACTAGTACAGAGCTCAAACGACACTGACTAGAGTCCTCCTTAGGATATTATCTTCCTTGTGTATCTCACCACTATTCTTAAAATATACAAGTGATGACTGGGGCTATAGCTTTAGCAGAGCACTTGCCTGGCAGGCTCAAGATTTTGTTTTGATTTTTAGCTGAAAAAAATCCAGTGTCCTTGATGGTACATATCTGTAATTGCAGCACTCCTAAATCAGAGGCAGAAGGATCACAAGTTTGAAGTCAGTCTGGGCTATAAAAATAAATAGATAAATAACATACATATATAAATAAACAAGCTACAAGTGAAAAATAGGTAAGAGGCGAGGACTTCAGTCTGAAGCCATTCAGAGAAATGTTTTGCACATATGTAACAGGAAAATATCATAGGTATACTAAATGAGAAAAAAAAAAAACATGCTGAAGCCGGGTGCCAGTGACTCACGCCTAAAATCCTAGCTACTCAGGAGGCTGAGATCTGAGGATCCTGGTCCAAAGCCAGCCCAGGCATGAAAAGTCCATGAGACTCGTATCTCCAATTAACCAACAGAAAACTTGAGCTGTGGCTCAAGTGGTAGAGCACTAGTTTTGAATTGAAGAGTTCAGGGACAGTGCCCAGGCCCAGAGTTCAAGCCCCCAAACCAATAAAAAAAAAACATGCGCAAAACTAAACATACTGCACGTTTCTATTTATACAGAGTAAGAGAACAAAGAGGTATGGTTAATCCATGTTGTTAGAAATAGGACAGTGATTACTACTGTGAATGTCAATTTAGGGAGAGGTCATGGTGGAGGGATTCTGAGCTGATTATGTCCTATATTTTGTCCTGTGTGATTGAGTATGTCTGCATTGTGATAACTTATCTAGCTGTATATTACAAAACTGTACAGTTTATGTATGTATACTGAAATGTATTCATAAATTTTATTTTCAACAGAGGTCAGGATGTAGTTCAATGGTAGAATCCTTACAAAACATACATAAGACCTCAAGTTTGAGCTCTATTATTGTGGAAAAAATTCTGTCAGGAACTAGCAGCTCATGCCTGTAATCCTAGCTACTTAGGAGGCTGAGATGGAAAGACCATTGTTTGAAACCAGTCCAGGTAGAAAAGCCTGTTATTGTCCAAAAACAAAAACAAAAACCAGGCTGTAGCTGGGTGCTGGTGGCTCATGCATGTAATCCTAGCTACTCAGGAAGCTAAGATCTGAGGATCGGGGTTCAAAGGCAGCTCAGGCACAAAAGTCCATGACTCTTATTTCCAATTAACCACAAGAAAATCGAAGTGGTGCTGTGGCTCAAATGGTAGAACAATAGCCTTTAGCTGAAGAGCTTAGGGACAGTGCTCAGGCCCAGAGTTCATGCCCCATGACCAACAAAAACAAAACAAAACAAAACAAAAAAAACAGGCTGTAAGCATGATTAAAATAGCAGAGCAGCAGTTGTGAGCTTTAAAGGAAAAGGCCAAGAGGGTATGAGTTCAAGCTCCAGTACTAGCAGAAAAAAAAATGTGTGTGTGTGTGTGTTTGTGTGTGTACAAACAACTTCAATGGAAAAATGACAGATCCTATTTTGACAAATAACTCTGAAACAATTGGATATCACAAAATACCTTCAATCAGTACATCTAATATATATAAAATTAACTCAGAATGGATCATATAATTAAATGTAAAATGTAAGCCTAAATATCTAGAATTTCTGTCAAATATTTTATAGATATGACACTAAAATTCATGTGACACATTTAAAGACATGAAAAAGATAAGACATGGAACCAGGTACCAGTGGCTCACACTTGTAATCTTAGCTACTCAGGAGGCTGAGATCCGGGGATCATAATTCAAAGTTTGCACAGGCAGGAAAGTCTGTGAGACTCATATCTCCAATTAAATACCAAAAAGGCTGGGAATGGAGCTGTGGCTCAAATAGTAGAATGCTACCTTTGAGCAACACTCCCCCCCCCCCGCTGTAGGGGCAGTGCCCAGTCCCTGAGTTCAAGCCCCAGGACCAGACCCCCCCAAAAAAAAAGAATTAACAAAACTAAAAAAGTGGCAAAACATTGTATATCAATGAAGATATACAAATCACACACACACACACACACACACACACACACACACACACACACAAAGCTGTATAGGGCCAAAAGCATAGCTTGCCCAGAATATATAGGGAGCCAAAAAAAAAAAGTCCTTTAAGACTCTTACTGCCAGCAAAGAGCTGGAAGTGGAGCTGAGGCTCAAGTGACAGAGTTCCAGGGAAAAGGTAAGGGACAGGGCTGGGAATGTGGCACAGTGGGAGAGTGCTTGCCTGGTATGCACGAAACCCTAGATTCTATTCTTCAGTACCACATACACAGAAAAAGCCAGAGGTGGTGCTGTGGCTCAAGTGGTAGAGCACTTGCCTTGAGAAAGCCCAAGGATGGTGCCCAGGCCATTAGTTTCAGCCCCAGGATTGGCCAAAAAAAGCTGTATAACATTAGTCATGAGAGTACAAATTACAGCCATAATACTCCTCCACCTATCAACATGGGGGTGGGAATGATAGTACCAAATGGTAATATATATGTTTAGCCATTGGGCTTCTGGTGTCATCAGTAGGAAGGCAAAAGCAGCACAGTCTCTTTGGAGATTGTTTTCCAGTTATTTGTGAAGTTAATAATATATTACCAAACAATCCCGCTAACTTATTTCCACAGGTATTTTCACTCCAGTGAAATGAAAATCATGTAAATCCCAAACCTACAAATGAGCATTTGCATAGAAGTGCATACATGGATCTATATCTATATTTACATATCCAAATCAAATCCATGCTTAGCAAGCACTCTATCAGTAAGCAGCAGGATCACCTTCTAGAAGACCTTTCTCTCTTTTTGATGCTGGTCTTGGGATATGCTCAGGGCCTGGGTGCTGTCCATGAGCAACTTTGCTCAAAGCTAGTGCTCTAGCACTTGAACACAGCTCCACTTCCAGCTTTTTCATGGTTAATTGAAGATAACAGTCTCACAGGCTTTCCTGCCTGGGCTGTCTTTAAACCATGATCTTCAGCTAGGTTCACAGATATGAGCCACAAATGCCCAGCAAGAAGCTCTTCTATTTTTAATCATGATAATCTAGAAATAAACTAAAATAAAAAATGCTTTTCAGTCAGTGAATCCAGAAAGAACCTAGAATCTATACAATGTAATACTCAACAGTAAAGATGAAAGAACTTTCAAAGCCCTAGTGGTTCACACCTGTAATTCTATTTACTTGGGAGGCTAAGATCTCAGTATTGCTGTCAGCCCAGGTATAAAAGTCCATGAAATTATTAACTCTAATGAACAACCAAAAACTAGAGATAGAGCTGTGGCTCAAGTAGTAGAGCATTAGCCTTAGGGGAAAAAAGGCAGAACAGGGACAGTGCCCAGGCCCTGAGTTCAAGCCCTGAGGACAAGCACATAAAAAAGAAATAACTAAGCTGGGCGCGGTGGCTGACACCTGTAATTTTAGCCATTCAGGAGTCTCAGATCTGATGATTGGGGTTCAAAGCCAGCCTGGGCACTAAAGAATGTGAGACTCTTATCTCCAATTAATAACTAGAAAAACAGGAAATGGGGCCTTGAGCTAACAAGCTCAGGGACAACAACCAGGCCCAGGGGTAGGGCAGTAGCCTTGAGCTGAAGAGCTCAGGGACAGTGCCAAGGCCCAGAGTTTAATCCCCATAACTCACCAAAAAAATAAATAAAAAGGAAGAACTAATGCCATGGATGAACTTCATCTGCATAGCCTAAAATGTAGTGAAGCCTCAACTATACAATGCCAAATAAAAGAAGCCTGACTGGAAAGACTACTTGCTGTCTCATTCCATTTATGTAACATTATGGGAAAGGGAAAAGTGCATTATGACAATATTCAAGGTGATTAGGGAGCAAGGGGCTGATTCTAAAGGGGACACATTGGAAGGTGATAAGAACTCTTTTATGTCTTTTGCTGTTGTAGTGGTCATTAGTAAACCGTGTTTGTCAAAATGTAGGGTCCACTTTACTGTATGTATACTCTATTTTTTTATTTAAGAAAGTAAGGATCTTGCAGCTAATGTAGAATAATCGCATGCATATAAACTTAAATCTCTTTATATATCCCCCAAGAAACTAAACATATTAACACAAGAGCACAGAAAAATATATAATCAGCACCTTCAGTATAAACGTGTTTTACAAACAGACATTGAACAAATACCTAATTACCTACAAGCAAAAAACAGGTACCAAATTCTAGCTTAGTTATCTCCCAAAGTCTTGTCAAATATCTTTCTAGAATATAAAAATGTAGAAGAAACTAAAGAGGAGAATGGGGAGACTAAGAGTAAACTAAATTTCATGCTTACAAATAATACCCACTGCTTTTCCTTCCCTAAGTATGAAAGTATTGAAAACCTGGCTAGATATAGCAGAGAACCAGCTACCGGAAAGGGGTTCAGGACCCAAGGTGGGAGTCACAAAAGGTATCACTTCTGAGGGAAAAGAGGGTAATGGCAGAAAAATTTCAGAGGAGAAAATTTAGGTGCAGCCAAGATAAAAATGACTAGAACAAAAACAAAGCAGAAAAAAAGCAGACCATACATAGTCTCTTGAAAGGGCAAGAAGTAAAAGTCATCTATGAAGGATGACCACCTTACTGTCAAGCATAGTACTCTTAAACTAAGAACCATGCCCACCACTCCAACCCCTAATCCTGTCCTCAAAACAAATAGGATATAATGCCCTTTCAATGCTTCTTTAGCAATAATGGAAAAATGAGAAAACATTTAATGACTGAGGCCTGAAGTAGCTTGGTTAGAGTATTTACCTAAGCATATTGTAGGCCTTAGGATCTAGCCTTAACACTACAGAAAAAAAAAACTAATCAGGGGACTGGCACATGACTCAGGAGGTGAAATGCTTGTCTATTAAGCACAAGGCCCTCAATTCAAATCCCAGTACTGTAAAAAACAATAGGTGACAAAAATATTTATTACCATGGTGAACAATAAAATGCTAAAATAGGCCGCTCCAAGCTTTTGCTCACTTACGGGAAACATTTAAAAGAAGCCAGGTGTTGGTGCCTCATATCTGTAATCCTAGCCACTTGAAAGAGTGAAAATGAAAGGATCACAGCTTGAGATCAGAGCAGAGATATTCTTCAAAAATCAACTGACAAAAAATCAATTTCTCAAACACTAAGAGCTTTAAACATGGATGAAAACAAAACAACAGATTTTTTAACCCAGACACTTGTGCTAATATTTAAAAATTGGCTCTCTTGCCAGGCACCAGTGGCTCATGCCTGTAATCCTAGCTACTTAGGAGGCTGAGATCTGAGGATCGTGGTTCAAAGCCAACCTGGGCACAAAAGTCCGTGAGATACTTGTCTCCAATTAACCACCAGAAAATCGGAAGTGGTGCTATGGCTCAAGTGATAGAGCTCTATCCTTGAGAAAAACCCAAGAACAGTGCTCAGGCCCTGAGTCTAAGCCCAGGACTGGCAAAAAAAACCCCTATATATAAAGGGATAAGATACAGTTCAGTTACAAGTAACCTGAGGAGATGTTAACCTCTGACTGCAGGCTAACGCACAGAATATACACAAATGTGGCTGAGTTTTAAAGGAGTAAGCTATCACAGAGCCAATTTTTTTTCAATTGTGGTGCTTGACCTGAACACTTCCACTCAAGGCTAGTGTTCTACCACTTGGGACACAGCACCACTTCCGGTTTTAACCAGTAGCAGAAGAAAAACAAAAAATCACAAATATAGGGAAACTGAATAAACAATGGGTCAAAGACATCACAGGGAGTTTGATGTGGTGACACACTTGTTTAATAATAGCACCTGGAAGCCTGAGGCTGGGAGATGACAAGTTTGAGGCTAGCCAGTGTGGGCTATATCATGAGACTGTGTCTTAAGTAAAAAATGAAAAGAAAATGAAATCAGAAACCACCTTGAGAGAATTGAAAATACAAAATATGCCCAGTGCTAGTGGCTTGCACTTGTAATCCTAGCTCTTCAGGAGGCTAATATCTGTGAATTATAGTTTGAATCCACCTGGGAAGTCCATGAGACTCTTATCTACAAAAAGCAAAAGAGCTAGAAGTGGACCTGTGGCTCAACTACAGAGTCATAACCTTAAGCAGAAAAAGCTAAGGGACAATACCCAGGCCTGAAAAGTTCAAACCCGAGTTTCTCTCCCTCCCTCCCTCCCTCCCTCCCTCCCTCCCTCCCTCCCTCCCTCCCTCTCTCTCTCTCTCTCTCTCTCTCTCTCTCTCTCTCTCTCTCTCTCTCTGTCTCTCTCTCTCTCTCTCTCTCTCTCTCTCTCTCTCTCTCTCTCTCTCACACACACACACACTATGAAACTTAGCAGATGATGTAGAACTAGTACTAAGAAGGAAATTTATAACTATAAACACCTTAAAAAAAGAAAAAAGATCTGGGCCAGGAGTTTGTCCTAGTGGTAGAGTGCTTGCCTAGCATTCACAAAGACTCAGGTTCGATTCCCTTGGTACCACATACATAGAAAAAAAAGCCAGAAGTGGTACAGAGACTCAAGTGGTTTAGCTCTAGCCTTGAGAAAGTCCAAGGACAGGGCTCAGGCCCTGAGCTCAGGGTTGGCAAAAAAAAAAAGACCTCGAAATAACAACTTAACTACAACGCGCAAGTGTCCTTTGTTATTAATGGTGGATCATAATGAAGTAGTTATAGATGAGCTCTTAGACAGTTTATCTAAACAAATGACTCAACATAGGACTGGCAATACCAGACAAACATATAATGTCATCAATGAGTATTTTGGTTGCTGTAACAGAGAACCTGAAACTGGAGAATTTAATAAAATGCATTTATTTAGTTCCTAAATTCTTCTACATAAATCAACTATAAATTTGATGTTTAAATGAATTTAAGATTGTACAAAATAAGAAAATTGTTGACAAATTCATACAAGCTAGGGTCAAACCTATAATCCTAGCTACTTAAAAGGCTGAGATACGAGGATCATAATTCAAAGCCACGCTGGGCAGAAAAGTCTATGAGAATCTTATCTCCAATCAAACTTTAAAATCAAGAAGCAGAGGAGCAGCTCAAATGGTAGAGCACTTGCCTTGGGGGTAAAAGCTAAAGGGCAGTGTCTTGGCCTAAAGGTCAAGCCCTAGAAGAGGCACAGAAAGAAAAAACAATGTCAGTGCAAAAATCCTAAATTAAATATAAACACAGAAGACATGCGTACTGGCTCATGCCTGTAATCCTAGTTACTCAGGAGGCTGAGATCTGACGATCATGGTTCGAAGCCAGCCTGGGCACTAAAGAACGTGACACTAGTTTTATCTCCACTTAACCACGAGAAAACCAGAAGTGATGCTGTGGCTCCAGGAGTAATGTAGTAGCCTTGAGCTGAAGAGCTCAGGGACAGCGCCCAGACCCAGAGTTCAAGCCCCACAACCGACCTCCCCCCCCCAAAAATATATATGTAAACATAGAGAACAAGGCTATAGTGAGACAATAATATAACATGACTAAGTAAAATGTATTACAGAAATACAATGATCTATTAACAGAAAACCCGAAGTATAATTCACCATTTAAATAACAAAAATTAATATGCTTAACAAAAATATTGATAGAAAAATGCTGAAGAAAAATTTATCACTCAATTCTGACTTTAGAAACATTGAAGATGATTAAAATTGAAGGGAAATTTGTGTAAAGTAGAGATGTATAGATACAGATCAATTTTAAAGCCAGCATTTTACTTAATGGGAAATTCCTAGAGGCATTTCTGCTAATATCAGGAAACATTTTATTGTAGGAATGAGCCAGTGTAATTTGATACTAGCAAAGTCATACGAACTAAGAAAAAAGAAAATTACTTGCAAAACACATGTGAATATGTGAAAACTGTAATATCGGCAATAAGACTTAAAATCATTTCAAGTATTCAGAAAAGTAGCACTATATAAAACAATTTTACACTACTCACTTTCATGTATGCAAGCAGATGCCAGTTAAAATAGATAAATAGGAATAAAACGTATCATACCAACAAAGAAAATAAAATAGGAGTAATCTTTTTTAAAAAGTGTGAAAACCTTACATGTAGAAGACCTTTTAAATAATACTGAACACAAAATTTAAAATGATGATTGGGGCAGGGAATTTGGCCTAGTGGTATAATGCATGCCTAGCATGCATGAAGGCCTGCGTTTGATTTCTACCACGTACATAAAAAAGCCGGAAGTGGTGCTGTGGCTCAAGTGGTAGAGCTCTAGCCCTGAGAAAGCCCAAGGACTGTGCTCAGGCATTGAGGTCAAGGCCCAGGACTGGCAATAAATAAATAAATAAATAAATAAGTTCAGAGCTTCCCAAAAAGGGAGAAGATCTTCACTAGTTATACAACAGACAAGGGTCTCACATCTAAAATATACCTACAGCTGAAAAAAAATTGAATCTTTCAAAAATTCTCAAACAACCATCCCATTTTAAGGAGGGCTAAAGACTTAAAGAGAGACTTCTCTAAAGAAGAAATAAAAATGGCATATAGACACATGAAGAAATGTTCCGCATGTCTGTCCATACAAGAAATGCCAATCAGGGGCTGGGAGTTTGGCCTAGTGGGTAGAGTGCTTGCTTAGCATGCATGAAGACCCGGGTTCGATTCCTCGGTACCATATACATAGAAAAGAGCCTAAAGTTGTGCTGAGGCTCAAGTGGTAGAGTTCTAGCCTTGAGAAAGTCCAAGAACAGTGCTCAGGCCCTGAGCACAGGCCCATGACAGACAAACAAAAAAGAAATGCAAATCAAAATACTTTGAGATTTCCACCTCACTCCAGTTAGAATGGCTATGACTAAGAAATCTAATGACAACAGACACTGGCGGGGTTGTGGCCAGGAGGGATCATTACTACACTGTTGGTGGGAGTGTAAACTTGTTCAACCATTATGGAAAGCAGTATGGCTATTCCTCAAAAGAGTAAACATAGAGCTCCCCTATGACCCAGCAATCCCACTCCTTGGCATTTACACTAACGTCTAGAAACAAGGGCACACTGTGCTAGTGCACAGTGATTTTCATTGCAGCACTATTTACCATAGCTAAGGTATGGAATTAACCCAGATGCCCCTCAGTAGATGATTGGATCAAGAAGATGTGGTACTTATACACAATGGAATTCTTTGCTGCCATCAGAAAGAATAGCATCGCCCTATTTGTAAGGAAACGTTAAGACTTAGAAAAATCATATTAAATGAAGTAAGCCAGACCTAAAGGAACATAGGTTCCATTGTATCCCCGTTTGTAATAATTAGTACACATTTAGAATTCTCTTAACAGAGGATCACAATAGCTCAAAAGCTATGTACATATGGGCATACAGGATGAGACTAAATGAATTGAACTTTAGGATATGGAAACAAGAGGTTTATCTTTGGGATTGTTGTTCGTAATGTACTATGTGAAGTTATTTGTTTTCTCTTTTTTTCTCCTCATGTTAGTCTCATGTGGTTACTGTATCTGACTTTGTTACCTGGTATATTGTATGTACATTGATTTGTTTATTTGAAATAGGGAAGGGAAGGGGGAAAACAAGATGATTGGAAGGGTTGTGGGGAGGGAAAGGAGGATAAAAACATGAAGGGGTAGCAACGTTGGAAAAGTAATGTACCCATTACCCATCAATAAAATACAATTGAAAATGGCCCTTGTCCTTGGATTACAGGAGACAGTCTTTAAGACATCATGTCTGATATTATTTTTGTTTGCATGAAGGCATTATCACCATAGCAAGATTCAAGGTAGCCATCCTGGGTCATACCCAAGAGGCTTGAGACAGAGACCAGCCACAGAAACAATCAGGCATGCTCGTATGATGAAGCCCTAATAAAAATTCTGAACACTTATGAGTCAGGTTAGCATCCCTTGTTGACATTACTGTGTACTGTCACACAATGATGACCAAAAAGTCATGAGTCCTGTCAGGTGCTAGTGTCTTATACCTATAATCCTAGCTACTCAGAAGCAGAGATCTGAGGACTGTGGTTCACAGCCAGCCTGAGCAGAAAAGTCCACAAGATTATTATCTCCAATAAAGCACCAAAACAGAGGCAGAAATGGAGCTGTGGGTCAAATACAGCAGTAACTTTGAACATGAAAGTACAAAGACAGAGCCTGAGTCCTGAGTTCAAGTCCTAGGAACCGGCACAAAAAATAAAAAAGGAATGAGTTCTGACTGTACAAGAAGAAAATAAGAACTCCACATGCACAATATTCTTGTACCTTGCCAATGTGCTTCTTCCTATAGCTGATTCCAGTCTGTAACCTCTTACTATACTAGGCCATCTTCATGTGTATAATATCTTTTAGTGCATTCTAAAGTTTTCGAGTGAGTTTCAAACCTAATTGTAGTCTTGGGACACATAGAAATACAGTGTGAGAAGTTAAAGTGGTCTTTTTGGGGAATTGTTTTCTTTAAATTCACAGTTTCCAAATGACAACAAAGTAATAAATACACAATTATCCCTAAGTTAATAGCTATGTTTAATGAGATACCAATAAAATAAGCTTTTAAATAATGCTAATGAAGGCAATACTGGCTAGAGTGTAGCTCAGTGGTAAGACTATGTATTTACAACCTGTAAGGCCTAGGCTCTATCCCCAGTACTAAGAAAAGTAAGCATAAGCTGGGTGCTGTACTAACAAAAGTAAACATAAACTGGTGCCAGTGGCTCACACCTATAATCTTATCCACTGAGGAGACAGAGAAAGAGCTAAGGATCTGAGCATCTAACAATCATAGTTCAGATACAGCCCAATTAGGAAAGTTGGTGAGACTCTTATAACCTGATTAGTAACAAAAAAAGGGTGGAAGCAAACCTGTAATTCATAATTCATGTGGTAGAGCTCTAGCCTTGAGAAAAAAAAGCTCAGAACAGTGCTCAGTCCCAGTATTCAAGTCCCAGGACCATCACACATATACAAAAAATAAGCACAACCAATGACCAGTGAGTGGCTCTTACTTATAATCATAACTTCTTGGGAAGATGAGAATGGGAAGGTGAAGTTCAAGGTCATCTTGGACAGAAAAGTTCTCAAGACCCCTTCCTAACCTAACCTAAGCTGAGTACAGAAGCATGCTTATCATCTCAAGCAGATCCCAGTCCTAGGCCAGCCCAGACAAAAATATGCTTGAGATCCATCTCTATGCGGAAGCTGTACATTGTGGCATGTACCTGTTACCTCAGCAGCAAGGAAGCCTAAAGCAGATAGATCATAGTTCGGGTTCACACCCAGATAAGAAGACCCTACCTCAAAAATAACCAAAAAACAGAGCTAGAGGAGTGGCTCAGGTGAAGTACTAACCTAGCAAGCAAGAGACTCTAAATTCAAACCAAAACACTGACAATAAATAAAAGTATGATATTTAGCATATTGGCATATGCTTGCAGTCCTAGGACTCAGAAAACAAAGGCTGGAAGACTGTGAGTTTAAGGCCACCCTCAGCTACATAATGAGTTTGAAACCACAATAGACTATACGGTGAGACTCTGTCTCCCCTCAAAATAAATAAAAATAAATATAAAAATATACAAGAAAAGCTAGAAAAATACTGGAAAAGAAACACTGAGGGAGGGAACAGCCCTATCACATACAAAAACATACTTTGATACATATATTTTCTTAAAGCACCAAGTGAAAAGCTCATTTTTGGAGGGAAAGGGTCTCACTATTTAGCCCAATCTGGGCTACAGAATCATGAATCTCTTGCCTTAGCCTCACGATTGCTAGTAGGATGGTATGCATACAATACCCCACTCACCTAAAAGACTTACTTTTTAATAAATGGAACTAAGACAATAGGAAAACCATGTTGAAAAGGTTGAATTAGATGCTCATACCATACCATGCTCAAGAATAAATACCAAATGGATCAAAAAGAGTGACTACATACAAAGTTGTAGAAGAAAGCACAAGCAAATACCTCTATGATCCAACCAGTGTAAACCCTGTTTTTATAACTACGAATAAAATGTAGATAGAATAAAAGGTTAAGTGTAAATATCAAAAAGAAAACACTTATTTTTAAAAGACAGGCAAAGATAAATGAAAAATTAGATGAAAAGACATAACATGTTTGAAAGATGAAAGGATAATATCCTTAATTGTAAGAAATATTGTAGAATATCAGGTTAATAAAAATAACTCATAAAAGATATAAAATAGAAAATATACTGGGCACTTGTGGCTTATGCCTGCAATTCCAGCTATTCAGAGATTGAGATTTCAGAATTATGGTTTGAAGCTAGCCTTGGCAGAAAAGTACATGAAAGTTTTTCCCCAAATAACCATTCAACACTCAGAAGCAGAACTGTGGCTTAAGTAGCAGACTGCCAGCCTTGAATGAAAAAGATGAGCAGGCTTGAAGCTATAACTTGAGAAGATATAGCCCTGATACTGGAAAACATAAAAATGAAATATGAAGATACCCAACTTCAATGATAATAAAAAAGCCAACAAAAGTAACAGAAATGCTATTTCAAATGTTAGAAGACAAGGGGATTTGTGGGATCATGATTTAAAGCCATCACAGCCAAAAGGTTAACAAGACCCAATCTCAACAAAACAAGGTGGGTATCGTAATTCCTGTAATTAATCCCCATAATTAATCAATTGATCCCTGAAATCTCAGCTTCTAGGGAGATGAAAACAGAAGAGTTACAAGTTCATGACAGCTAAAGTTAGAGAGACCTTGTTTGAAACAATTAAAAACAAAAGAGCTGGGGTAAATGGTTAAAGTGGAGTGAGGTCGTGGGGCTTGAATTCTGGGCCTCAGCGCTGTCCCTGAGCTCTTCAGCTCAAGGCTACTGCCCTACCCCTTGGGCCACAGTACCTCTTCCAGTTTTCTAGTGGTTAATTGGAGAAAAGTATCTCACAGTCTTTAGTGCCCGGGCTGGCTTTGAACTGGAATCCTCAGATCTCAACCTCTTGAGTAGCTAGGATTATAGGCCAGAGTTACCATGCCGGCTTTTTTTTTTTGCCAGTCCTGGCACTTGAACTCAAGGCCTAAGCACTGTCTTTGGGCTTTCTCAAGGCTAGTACTCTACCACTTGAGCCACGACATCACTTCTGGCTTTTTCTATGTATGTGGCACCATGGAATCAAACCCAGGTTTCTGTGCATGTTAGGCAAGCATTCTACCACTAGGCCCAAAGTGGAGCAAGTTATAAGCCCCAGGTTCAATCCTCAGCACAAGAATGAAAGGAAGGGGAGGGCAGAAACAGTGAGAAAAAGAGAGAGGGTGAGAGGGAGAGAGAAGAGAGAGAAAATAAATGAAGCATAATGACATCCAACATAATTATAAGGAGAGGAAGTTATGCATGGATTCCTTTTTTTCCTTGTGAAAGGAAAAGCCAAGGACATAGCAATAATTTAGTGGTCTGCAAGTAAGAAAGAGTGCCATGAACAGAAATTAAACGAGACAGGATGTTGACATGGGAATTCTGCAAGTCTAGAAATGTGGAAAAAAAGGTTACCTAATTCATTCAATCTGTAGTATTTTATTATGGTAGCTTTAATTGACTAATATAAACTATACTTGTCTAAAAGAAGACACTTAAAATGTAAAAATATAACTAGGCAAAAAGTAAGATCAGTCTAGCATACCTGAGGCCCTGGTTTCAATCTCTGATTCCACAAAACAACAACAACAACAACAACAACAACAACAAATACTATGGAAACAATAAAAAAGTTCTAAGTGGCAAATGACTGTCCATATTCATAAAAGCCAAATTAGCCTCCAGACCAAAAAAAAGGGCACCTCTCATAATGATTGATTCCTAAGCTTAAATGTACCTACCATATAGAGCTTCAAAATGGAAGAAGCAAAACCTGAAGTAACTGACAAAAAGACAAAAAGACAAACCTGGAACTTACAATATGCCTTTCTCAGTAACTAACACAATGAGGAGTCAGAAAATCAAAATCAAACAACACCAACTAACTATAGGCAATTGACATCGATTCCGAGAAAAACAAAATGTACATTTTCTTCAAGTGTATGTACAGTACTACATGAGCCAGAAAACAAGCATCAACAAATTTAAAATAATTGAAATAATACCATGTGTGTTCTCAGATCACAAAGAGGGTAGGGGAGAACAGAAGTAGATAAAGGAAAAAAATCACTGGAAATCATTCTTCTAAGCAGTATACTGGTCAAAGAGAAAGTAAAAGAAAATCAGAAAGTACTTTGAAATAAACAAAAATGAAAATACAACGCAAAAACTTCTACAATATAGTGCTTAGAGGATCTTTTACACTATTAAATTCTCTGCAAAGTAGAAAAAGAAGGGTTGGAGGCATGATTCAATTGGTAGAGAGCTAGCCAATGAGTGAAAGAAGCAATTACTGAATTTGAGTCCCAGTCTTGGACCCCCCTCAAAAAAAATCAGAAAAAGAAAATGAAGTCCCAAGACAAAGAAATAGAAAATAGAAATCAGCAAAATTTGAAATAGAAAAATCAGTGAAACCAAGCGTTGATATTTTAAAAAGGAGACCAACACAAATCCCTCACAAGAATGACAAAAGAAAATGAGAAGAAATGAAATACTAATATCAGGAATGAAACTACAACCCTAGTGACTTAGGAGGCTGAGACCTGAAGGATCAAGTAGGGAAGCCAGTCTGGGCAGAAAAATCCATGAGACCCCATCTTCATTAACCTACATGCCTCCTGATTGGAGTCATGGCTCCAGGTATAGGCTACCAGCAGTAAACAAGAAAGCTGAGCAAAAGCCCAAGTTCCCAAGTTTGAGCATTAGTGTCAGTACATACACACAAAAGAAAGAAGACATTGAAAAGGCAAAAAGGAATTCCATAAAATCCTGAAAGCAAAAAACTGACAATGTAGGTGAAATGGACCCATTCTTAAACCACAAACTTCCAAAACTCACCCAAGATGGATGGTTCTAGAGCTAATCAAAACACATTGAAACCTTTTCTGGGTGTCAGCGGCTAATGCCTGTAATCCTAGCTACTCAGGCAGTGGTGTAAGGATCACAGCAAGAAGCCAGCAGGGGCAGGAAAGTCTGTGAGACTCATATTAAGTCCTAGGATTGACATGCATGAGTGTGCATGTGTTCACACTTGCATGTACACACACGTGCACATGTGCGCGCGTGCACACACACACACACAGCCCTAAATCTGTATTACTGAAGCCAAACTATGGTATTTTTATGATATTCTGAACAGGCCTAATCAGATGTATAGGAGCTGAATGATGAAAATAAAAAAAGTGAAATAATCAGAAATCTAAATAAATATAGAAATACATTATATTCTTAGATGGCAAGTCTCCATGTCAATTCTCCAGCTATTCTGGTAATATAATTTAAAATATATAGGAAAAATAATCTAAAATTTATATAGAAATGCAAAGAGAATGAAACAGTAAGAGTCAACCAATCTTGAAAGATAAAATGGAGATCTTATACTACTTGATTTTATGATTTATACTAGAAAGTGACAATAATGAAGGGATACACAAATCAGTAGAATAGAGAAAATATAGTGGGTACACTTGTTGGTGCACACCTGTAATCCTAGCATTCAGAAAATGGAGGCAGGAGGATCCCCAGTTTGAAAACAGCCTAAGCTACATAGTGAGACTCTGTCACACACATGAAAATAAAATAAAAATAAAAAGCATCAGGTTTAAGCTGGGCTTGGTGGCTCATGCCTGTAATCCTAGCTATTCAGGAAGCTGAAATCTGAGGATCATGATGCAAAGTCAGCCTGGGCACTAATGTCCGTGAGACTCTTATCTCCAATTAACCACCAGAAAACCAGAAGTGGCACTGTGGCTCAAGGGGTAGGGTGGCAGTAGCCTTGAGTTGAAGATCACACAGGGACAACGCCCAGGTCCATAGTTCAAATCTCACAACCAACAAAAGAAAAATCATAAGAGCCTAGAAATAGACCTTATAAATATGGCTAATTAATTTTTTAAGCAGTGGTAGGGATTGGACTGAGGATCTTGCACATATGAGGCCAGCATTATACCACTCAGCCCTTGGATTTTTTTTTCCAGTCCTGGGGCTTGAACTCAGGGGCCTGGGCAATATCCTTGAGCTTTCTTGAGGCTAGCACACTATCACTTGAGCCACAGCACCACTTCTGGCTTTTTCTGTGTGTGTTGTACTGAGGAATCGAACTCAAGGTTTCGTGCATGCTAGGCAAGCACTCTACCACTGGGCCACATTGCCAGCCAGCCCATGGAATTTTGAGACAAAGTCATACAATGCAGCCAAGACTGGCCTTAAATTCTTGATCCACCTGCACTAGCCTTCTGAGCACTAGATTACATGCATATGCCATCATATCCAGCAACTAAATGTTTTTTTTGTTTTTTTTTTTTACAAAACCATGAAATTGATTCAATTGTGGAAAGATGGTCCTTTCAACAAAAGGCTTAGAGCTACTGGGATTCCATATACAAAATAGTGAGAGTTCATCTAATTCACACAACTTACAGAAGAATGAATCCAAAATGGATCAAAATTGTAAACACAAAATTCAAAACTATGTGTCCAAAGTGTGGCTCAATCGGTAGAGTGCTAGCCAATAAGCAAAAGCATCAGGTACCATAGAAAAAAGGAAAAAGAAAAAAAAAACATAAAATTTTCAGAATAAAGAAAGTCCTCATGGCATAGGGTCAAACAAGCTCCAACATTACACCAAAAGCATAATCCATAAATGATTTATAAATTGGACATATGCAAAAGTAACCCACTATTAAGAGAATGAAATGCTTGGGCATTGATGACTTATTGCTAGCTACATTGACATTGAAAGGATCACAGTTCAAAACAAGCCTAGGTAGAAATGTTTGTGAGACTGCAAATAACTAACAAAAACCTAGGTTGGAGGTGTGGTTCAAGTGGTACACTAGCCATCAGCTGTGAGAAGCAAATGAAACTTAGTTTACGCCTCAGTATTAGAAAAAAAGAGTATGAAAGGACATGCAACACACACATGGAAAAAAATATGACAACTCTCAAAACTAGAGAGTACAGTCAAGTATCCAATATATATCCTAAAAATTGAGAAGAATAAGGAAGTTGTGGGCAGGGGAGGGATGGGCGAGAATGTTGAAAGGGGCAACCCGGATGAAAGGAGCGACATTGAGCAAGATACAGTGTATTCATAAACTGCTTGGTTAAATGGCAACTCCTTTGTACATCTGCTTAGAGATAATAATAATAAGTTCATACATAAAAACCAAAATAACAGGCTGGGAGTTTGGCCTAGTGGTTAAAGTGCTTACCTAGCATGCATGAAGACTCGGGTTCGATTCCTCGGTACCACATACATAGAAAAAAGCCGGAAGTGGTGCTGAGGCTCAAGTGGTAGAGCTCTAACCTTGAGAAAGTCCAAGGACAGTGCTCAGGTCCTGAGCTCAAGCCCAGGACTGGCAAAAAAAAAACCAAAATAACTTAAATTTTGAAAAAAATTATATGTAAAAGAATCCAAATGTAAAATAATCAGCTATGACCTTGTTATCTGATATATTGGATATATACATATTTGGTTATTTGAAATTGGATAGGTAATGGGGGAAAACAAGATGAGGGGTGGGGGTGGGGAGAGAGAAATGGGGACCAAGAAATGAGAAAGGGTATCAATATATGTGAAGTTATGCACCTTCTATCTGGTGAATATAATGTAACCCTTCTATTAAAGACAATAAAAATATATGAAAAAAAGAAAAAAATCAGCTATAATTTCAGCTACTCAAGAGGTTGAGCTCAGTAGTTCCAGGCTAGCCTGGGCAACCTAGTGAGGCTGTTTCAAAATGCATACACTTGCCTAGCATGGGCTAAGGCTCTGGGTTTTATCCTCAGGACATAGACACAGACACAGAGACACAGACACAGACACACACAAGCATGCACACACACAGAGAGTTTTGCTGGACATGGAACTACAAATTCAAAGAACTATAAATTCAAAGACAAACTGGGAACAAAACCCATATAACGAGTGATTGTAATCCTTAATGTACTATGTTATCTCTCATCTCTTTTACTGTCCCTTGGTTATCTCATATTGTTATAGTATCTCACCTTGTTATCTGATATATTGTATATATGTTTATTTGGTTATTTGAAATAGGATAGGAAAGGGGGGAAAACAAGATGAGGGGAGGGGGTAGGGAGATGGGAAATGGGGACCAAGACATGAGAAAGGGTATCAATGTTTGTTAAGTAATGCACCTTCTATCAGGTGACTATAATGTAAACCTTCTATTATTTCCAATAAAAATATATATGGAAAAGAAGACAAACTGAGTCATATAACAGACCTGAAAAAACCTATATGAAATATGGTTCAACCACTCTTTAAATAATTTGGCAGATTCTTTGAAAAAAGCATACATTTACCAAATGACCTAGCAATCCATTATCAATCTAGAAAAATGGATACATGTTCACACATTTTCTACTCCCAACTGCTTTACTGGAAATAGTCTAAGTATCAATAGGTAAACAGATAAATACCATGTAGAACCTCTAGGCTGTGAACTACTACTCAGAAATAAAAAGGGAAGAAGCTTAGACACACAACTTGGATGAAGCTTCAGAAAATTGTGTTAAGTTAGAAAAATCCAATCTGGAACACATAGGCATAGGCAAAATCTTCCTGAACAGTCCCAGGGTCACAACAGATTGAGAGAGACTCAACAAATGGACTACCTAAAAATAAAAAGTTTCTGCATAGATAAAAGAATAGCTACTAAAGTAGAAAGACAGCCAACCAACTGGGAAAAGGAACCCTACTGCACAGCTGGTGGGATTGTAAACTAGTCCAGCCACTTTGGAAGGCAGTGTGGAGGTTTCTTAAAAAATGGAAAATAGATCTTCCCTTTGATCCCGCCATCCCACTCCTGGGCATCTACCCTGAACATCATAACCCAGGACATGATAAGGACACCTGCTCAGCCATGTTCATCTCTGCACTATTCACAATAACCAAGCGATGGAAATAACCCTGATGCCCTACTGCAGATGAATGGATACAAAAAATGTGATACACACACACACACACACACACACACACACACACACACACACAATGGAATTCTACATAGCCAACAGACAAGATAAAATAATGGCATTCGCTGGGAAGCGGATGAAATTAGAGCGAATCATGTTGAGTGAGATAAGTCAAGACCAAAGTAACAAAAGGTGCATGGTATCCTTAATATATGTATATTAGATCCAAACAGTACAACGGTGATGACTCAATATTTGGGTACCTAAGGTTATGGACATGGACTTGGAGATATAAACATAACTACATAGACATAAAAATCTATGATGGGTTATATACTCTGTAGACATAATGCTTTATTTCACACACTAATTTGAATCTATGTTCTAAAATCTATGCGCCAGTGATTGTATATAGAGATTCCCTTTTTGAATACTTATTTATTAATCATGACATTTGAAATAAGATGTAAAAATCAATGTTAATAAATTCTTTAAAAAGTCCAATCTTGAGGCTGGGAGTTTGGTCTAGTGGTAGAGTGCTTGCCTAGCATGCACAAAAACCCAGGTTCGATTCCTTGGTACCACATACATAGAAAAAATCTGGAAGTGGTGCTGAGGCTCAAATGGTAGAGTTCTAGCCTTGAGAAAATTCAAGAACAGTGCTCAGGCCCTGAGCTTATGCCCAGGACTGGCAAAAAAAAATCCAATCTCAAGGAAACCACATATAATTCTGTGCATATCATATCCTTGAAACCACAACACCTAAAACAGAGAACATGGTTGTAAAGGTGCCTTGAACTGATGTGATACTGTGCCTAATCATACTGATGTGAATGTCTTCACTGTGTATTGCGTGACAGTTATGAAAGATAGTACCATTGTGGTAAGATGGGGAAAGCCTACACAAGATCACTCTGTAGTCTTCTTCAAAATGCTTGTAAATCTACCATCTCAAAAGAAAAAGTTTCATTAAAAAAAGGTCACAGGTCTGGGAGTTTGGCCTAGTGGTAGAGTGCTTGCCTAGCATGCACGAAGACCCGGATTCGATTCCTTGGTACCACATATACATAGAAAAAAGACTTGAGAAGTCCAAGGACAATGCTCAGGTCCTGAGCTCAAGCCCAGGACTGGGAGAAAAATAAATAAATAAAATAAAAATAAAAGGCTACATAGTATATGACCCTATTTATATGAAACAGTTGAGAATACAAAACTATGATATTGAACAGGTCTACAGGTGGTATAATATGGTAGGAGAGCATAGGTCTGCACACAGTAGCGTGAGGCAGCTTTCTCGAGTGATGAAATTATTCTTTATCTCATAGATTAGTTACATCGATCCAAATGTATAAACATGTAGCAACTCATAAAAGAGAGAAATCAATTTCCTTGTAACCTAAAAAGCAAACAAGGCTGGGAGTTTGGCCTAGTGGTAGAGTGATTGCCTAGCATGCACAAAGACCCGGGTTCAATTCCTTGGTACCACATACGTAGAAAAGCCAGAAGTGGTACTGTGGCTCACATGGTAGAGCTCTAGCCTTGAGGAAAGCCAGAGGACAGTGCTCAGGCCCTGAGTTCAAGCCCCAGGACTGGCAAAAAAAATAGCAACCAGGTATGGTGCTACACACCTGTGTTCCAGCTACTCTGGAAGCAGAAGCAAAAAGATCAAAGTTCATGGTCAGTCCAGTCAACATATGAACAAAAGGTGATAGAGTGCTTACCTAGGAAGCATGAGGCTCTGGACTCAACCTGTATGCAGTACAAAAAAAATAACATTTGAAAATCCATCCTTGTTTGGGGAAAGTGGTTCAGTAAGGCCTGAGGCCTTAAGTTCAAACTCCATAGTCCCCCATAAAAAATTGAAAATTGAAAGTAAAAGATGGTAGGCTTTGGGCTATGAACCTTTGTCTCTTAGCCAAAAGTCCAACTGAGAAAATTATTTCAGGAAAATCCCTTCAAAGAAAAGGAGATTTCCTAAGTATTTTAATTTCCAAATCAAAATTTGATTGTGTCTGCAGGTCACTAATAGGGGAAGTAAATATAGGAAATAAGGGACTGTGATTATCAACAGTAGTTGAAGATAATTCCCCATGTAAATCAAGCAAAGATTGCCTTTTAATACAATTCCAGGAAGTTTTTGGCATCCCTAGGCCTTGGTATGCACTCTTCTAATGAGTAAAGTGAGCCAAGTTACTAGTTGTATTTCCCTTTGGCTGTCAGAAGGCTCAAAGCCAAACTGGCGGCTCAACATCAATACAGATGGTCCTCTACTATGGTTCAATGAGTTTTCAACTTTGTGATGGTGCAAAGGTGATAAACATTCAGTAGAAACCATCCTTGCACTTTTCATCTTTTCCTGGATTAGTGATACGTATCAGTATACTTACTATGCTGGGCAGCTGTTGCAAAGCACAGCTTCAAGTCAGTCATGTGATCGACACAGAAAAGCAACCCACACATAGAAAAAGGTACTGATATGCTCCAAGGTTCAGTCAGTTAGGTATTAAACGAATTTTCAACTTGTGATGAACTTGAGGACATAACCCCATTATAGGTCAGAAAACACTCATGTATGTATTACTTTTTTTTGCCAGTCCTGGGCTTGAACTCAGGGCCTAAGCACTGTCCTTGGACTTTGTCAAGGCTAGAGCTCTACCACTTGAGCCTCAGCACCACTTCCAGCTTTTTTTTTGTATGTATTACTTTTAAGTCTCTTAACTATCTACAATTCTAACTTGGCGTAGATTAGCACTCATTTTGCCTGATCCAAATTCTTATTTACAAGTAATTTCCCATTTTATAGAGGAGATTCTTACATATCACATAAATGATAAAATAGAGGAAGAGACAGACAGACAACATACTTATCTGGTCTTCAGCCATTTCTTCCTATTCTTGGAAAAAAAGGCAAGCTGAGCTAAAACAGACAGAGAAGAGCCAAGTAGAGCTCAGAATTACCTGCCTAGAAACCTCACACAAGAGACCACTTTCTGAGAGTTTGATCAACAATGCTCTACCATTTGCGCCACTTTCCCCAAACAAGGCTGAATATTCAAATGTTATTTTTTTGTACTGCATACAGGTTGAGCCCAGAGCCTCATTTTTCATTAATATGTTGACCTTGAGTTATTTGAAAGCTTAATGCCATAAAGAAAATACAAGTTCAATTATTTATATCCACAAAACAATGTGGTTTTAATAACCTGTGGCTGGGCTCTGGTGGCTCACACCTGTAATCTTAGCTACCCAGGAGGCTGAGATCTGAGGATTATTATTCAAAGCTAGGTTGTAAAACTGCTACAACATATTTTAAAACTCTTAAGTTAAATGCTTTAAAAGACATACCCCTATACATCCAAGAATACACATTTAAATGAATAAGATTATTTTCTTTTCCTTTTATCTCCAATTACACTGTACTTTAAATGTGTCATTAATAAAACATAAAAAAACCTGATCTTTAAGCCAAATACTAGTTCTGCCTGTAATCCTAGCTACTCAGGAGGCTGAGACCTGATGGTTCTGATTCAAAGCCAGCCCTGACAGAAAAGTCTGTGAGATTTTTTTCCCCAATTAAATACTAAAAGGACAATTAACCCCCAAAAGGGAAAAAACAACTGCGGGGCACTAGGCAGAAAATTGCTGTGACACTCTTAGTTCTAATTAACCACAAAAAGATGGACATGGAGCTGTTGTTCAAGTGGTAGAGTGCCAGAAAAAAAAAAAACTAAGGGACAAATCCTCATGCCCTGAGTTCAAGCCCCAGGCACTACAGGAAGAAGAACATATAGGGAGTTAAACAAAAACTTCCTGTGAAACTCTTACTGCCAACTAACCAGCAAAAAGCTGGAAGTGGAGCTAAGGCTCAAGTGATAAGAGTTCTAGTGAAAAAGCTAAGGGACAAGGCTGAGAATGTGGCTTAGTTGCAGAGTGTTTGCCCAGTGTGCATGAAGCCCTGGGTTTGATCCTTCAGTACCACATACACAAAAAAAAGCCAGAAGTGGTGCTGTGGCTCAAGAGGTAGAGAACTTGCCTTGAGAAAGCCCAAGGACAGTGCCCAGGCCCTGAGTTCAAGGTCCAGGACTGGCTAAATTAATTACTTAATTAATTAAAAAGCAACCAGATCCAAACTTCTGGCACTAGCCTGGGTAGGTTCACCAGCAATAAACGCCGTAAAAAAAAAAAAGGTAAGGGACAGTGCCCAAGCCCCCAGGTCAAAGCTCCAGTGGGTAGACACATACACACACACACACACACACACACACACACATCCCAGAGAGAGGGGGAGGGGGGGAGGGAGGAGGAGGGAAGGCTGTGGGATTCTTCCTGCTGATTAACCTGCAAAAAGCCAGAAGTGGAGCCGGGGTTCAAGTGGTAGAGCACCAGCAAAAGCTAAGAAGCAGCATCCAGTATCTGAATTGGAGCCTGTCATTATGGGTAAAAACAACCAAAACCCCTCTGAACTTTTGAAGTACAAATCATTTCAATTCATCCACCCCTATTTAGCCTGCTATAGCATGAGGCCCCGCTCACTCCCCTCAGACCCCAAAGGAAGGCCAAGGTCTGTCTGGTCAAGGAGATAGCCCAATGACTATTTTTCCTTCTCACCTCACTGGAATTGTCTCTCCTGGGTCTCGGAATAGAGACCTTCAGGTGCAGATTCCCTTTGACTGGAGCAATTCGCACCCAGGTCCCCACCTTGAGAGACGGGAGTCAGCAGGGGAGGAGATAGATGGGTGGGAGGGGGCATCTCAACAGGGGCCTGAAAGACGCATGTCACTGTACTGAAAAAAAAATGTGTCAAAGTCAAATGAGTCCTCCTCCATCCTAACTTTATTCCCGCTCCATCCTAACTTTATTCTCCCTCACACTCATTCACTGCCATTTCCAATCACTCATCCGCCAACATCACTGACCCTCACAAACCTCCCGTCACTCCTCCCCGTCCACCCCCCTCCCCCCCCCGTCTCATCATCATTCAGCCCACAACCCCCAGCATTTCTCCCATCCCACCCCTCATCCATCTCCTCACTCTCTCCGTAACAGATTTTCTGCTCGCTTATGAGACCATTACAAGAGCTGGCCCAGAGAAGTACTTCCACTTCAGGAATATTCTCTGGCTCTGAGGAGCTGCCGCGGCAGATTTTACGCATGCTCAATGCTGCATTTGAGACCGCACCTGCCAAGAGTCAATAGGAAGCAGCTAAGGCTTTGGGGCCACAACGCAGGCGCAGAGGGAAGGTGAACGCGCGGGTGACGTCACTGTTCCCAGGGGACATTGCCCACTACCGCTCTTCCCCTCAGGGTCGGCGGTTCCAAGCGAGCGGGTGTTTACTTTTAGTTCGGCGGGCATTTTTAACGTTCCAGCCGCCGATATTCTACCGCGCGGGAAGGGGAGGGGGTGCTGCTTAATTATCGAAAAGATTCTAGCAGGCGGGAATGTCGGGACTTGAATTCAGCGGGTAGCAATGGCGTTTGCAGATGATTAAAAGCGAAGACTGGTTGCTAGGCAAAATGTTCTATGTGCACAGAGTAGGAGACTGGAAACAAGCTGCAGGCGCCACCCAGTGGCTAGTGCTGGGTGTTGACATTCTAAAACCAAAAGGCCCAAGGAGCTGAAATATAAACAGCCATGGCGGATACACATTCACGGGTGGTGGTGGTGTTAAAGCAATTGTGTATTGAGCAGTGGCTGACATATATAGTATATATATATATACATACATATATAAGACATATATATATTTATTTATTTTTCTGGATGGTCAAAATGTTGGGATGTTGGAATGCAGCAGGTCACGAGTAACAACTAGGCATAGCCAGGAAGAGTCTCATTCATTCTCTATAGGATGGGAAACCGAAAGACCAGAACGAAGCAATCTCGCATTACATAGTAAGGTAAAATTCACACATATATTTTTATTTGTTTGCTTATGACTTGTTCTTGACCCTTATGATATGAACTCTCCTGAGATTTGCTAAAGCATCTCCTGTGTATGCCAGGCAGTGTGTTAAATTCTGGGAATAGAGACAGGAAGGAAAACAGCCACAAATAGCCATGTTTAAATGGCCAAGTTTAAGTCTCCACTTATCAGCTATGTGACATAAGATGTGACTCTTGACTTCTCTGTCATCTATAATACAGGCATAATTAGACTGCCTAGCTCATTAAGGTTGTGGTGACAAATAAGTAACGGGTTTGAAGGGTGTAGAACAAGGTCTGTCACACAGCAAATTCTGGATGTCTTATTATTTAAATAAAATATGATGTGTATATTTTATATAATGTTTTATTAAGAAGGAAAAAAATTTAAAATGACTTTTAGGCTGCTTTGTGGAGCAAGGACTGAAGGGAAAGGGTGAATATGAGAAGACCAGGAAATGACATAAATCTGAACCTTCTGAGTACACAGCACTATCTGAAGCACTTGACAACCTGTCTCAGATGGTCACCACAAGAGTTCTGTGGCCCCCACTTAATCATATTTGGAGTCACAGACTTAACTAATTTGCTAAAGGGCACACACATTACCAACCTGATATGCATAACTCGCACCAAGTACTACTCTTTTTTGTTTATTCATTGTCTCACAAACTTTCTAGAAACTATCGGAAGAATTCTAAAACAATTAAAATCAGCCAAGGCATGGAGACCCCTCACATAAGAGGAAAAAGAGAAAGCCAAAAAGAGACTCACATCTCTTGCTCCCTGAAGAATTAGAACCTTATGGGTATAATAATTGTCCACTCGCTTAATGCACTAAGAGGTGAAAAATAGGTGGAGATGGACCTTTAAGTTCCATCATAATCTGGCTCCTTTCTTCTGTAAACACCATTCCTCACCATCTTGTATAAGCTTACACATACACAAGGCCTTGGTTCAGTCCCCAACACCTAATTAATAGGTAAACATTTTAATAATTATTAAGAAGAAAAATCTGACCTTGGGTTCACAGTATAAACATCCTCAAATTCCTGCCACAGAACCAAGACTCTGACTGTGTTCAGGACATAATCTTCCATCAGTTCCTACAGGTGCAAACCTCAAACAGTAGCTTAAATGCCAGATTTCTTGGTAAAGGGCACAGGAAGCTGACAGGTGTCCCGTTACACGGTCAGAACAATGTGAAAGTCTCACCCAAATAAACCTCCATATGGCTGACTGGGTCATAATTACAATTGCTCTTAAGATAATCTTTTTTCTGCCAGTCCTGGGGCTTGAATCCAGGGCCAGAGCACTGTCCTTGGACTTTCTCAAGGCTAGAGCTCTACCACTTGAGCCACCACATCACTTGCAGCTTTTTCTATGTATGTAGTACTGAGGAATTGAACCCGGGTCTTCGTGCATGGTAGGCAAGCACTCTACCACTAGGCCAAACTCCTGGCCCCTCTTAAGATAATATCTTATTTTTATTAGCATATATTATACAAAGAGGTTTCATGCATATTCACTCCCTATTATTCTTTTTTAATTTCCCCTCCCCAACATACAACTCATTAACCAAGGACATTATATGTACATATAGAAATGTCATGTTGAAGTCCCTTATGTACAATTTAATACATGCCAAATTTAAGAACAAAATCGGTAACCTATTAGAGCTGAGAGGTGTGTTACTTCTCCCAGTTGTATTTTTCCAGCCGAGCATCCATTTTCCAGAGAAGCAGACAAGCCCAGAAAGGTAAACAGTATTGAAGAGAAAGATTCTTACCTTTGTTGCTTCCAGGTATTGGGGCTATCTTTCTGCAGCCATTGAGGAAGATTTTTCACATCTCCATAGGATATTCAATGTGGGTTTTGTTCACCACTCAGTCTCTTGTATCTTTTGTTTATGTCCTTGTTGTGTTATCTGTGTCAGGCTTTCCAAAATTCAAGGTTGACGTTTCAACTCTCTCAATGCAATGGTATTAGGAGGTGGTGCTTTGGGAGGTGATTAATTTATGGATGTGGGTTACTGCCTTTACAAAAGTGCCCCCAAGGTCAGGTGGGTTGACACACAGCTCTGTAATTCCAGCACTCAGGGGAAGCCATTGCAGGAAGATTGTGAGTTTAAGGCCTTCATGAGACCTCATCTCAGAATAGATAGATGGGGGGGGGGAAGAGAGAGAGAGAGACAGAGAGAGAGAGAGAGACAGAGAGAGAGAGAGGGAGAGAGAGACAGACAGAGAGAGAGACAGAGAGAGAGAGACAGAGAGAGAGAGAGAGAGAGAGAGAGAGAGAGAGAGAGAGAAGAAGAAGAAGAAGAAGAAGAAGAAGAAGAAGAAGAAGAAGAAGAAGAAGAAGAAGAAGAAGAAGAAGGAGAAGGAGGAGGAGGAGGAGGAGGAGGAGGAGGAGGAGGAGGAGGAGGAGGAGGCAGGGAGGGACAGGGACAGGGACAGGGAGGAGGGTGGTTCACATATGACATTCCAGCTACACAGGTGGCTGAGATCTGAGGACTAGGGGTTGAAGCCAGCTCAGGCAGGAAAGTCTACGAGCCTTTTAAGTTCCATTAACGACCAAAAATGGGAAGTAGAGGTTTGGCTCAAGTGATAGCCAGCTCTCAGCAAGAAATATAAAGGATAAATGGGGAACTGATAGATTTTAAAGGCGATGGAAAGGTTTCAAAATTGATTGTGGTAATGGTTTTGTACAACTGTAAAAAATCACAATTGCTGGACTCCTGGTGGCTCACACCTATAATCCTAGCTACACAGGAAGCTAAATCTGAGGATTGGGGTTCCAAGCCAACCTTGGCAGGAAAGTCTGTGAAACAAGTAGAGCTGTGGCACAAGTGGTAGAGCCCTATACTTCAGCAAAACATTTCTAAGCCCCAGCACCGAGAGGGAAGGATGAAGGAGGGAAGGAGAGGGAGGGAGGGAGAGAGAGAAAGAGAGAGAGAGAGAGACAAACAGAGACACAGACACACAGGCAGACAGAAAGACAGAGATAGAGAAAAAACAAAACAAAACAAGGTCCCAGGCTGCAGTGCCCTCAGGCCCAACTGGTGGTTTTGGCCAAGGCCTCTGTGGAGGTGAGCTGTGTGAGGTGTGGCATGGTGGCGTCTCCCCCTGGTTGCAGGCCCAGTGGACCAGCCTTCCAGGCGGAGAAGGGGGCCAGGAGTCCGAGCAAGAATGGAGGGCTGGTGGGGGAGCCGGAAGTGGTGGTCCTTAGTGCCCAGGCCTGAAACAGGGACTTAGTTGTGGGGTGTGTGGGGAGGAGGATGGGTACTTACTTAGTGCCTGATAGAATGGGACCTTAGCGCCCTGACATGGACCGGGACTTAGTGGGTGGGGGGGGGCGCGTGGGTGCTGGGACAGGCACGCATGGAGGCCGGTGGCAGGTGCACGTGCATGCTGGGTGCCTGGAGATGGGAACGCGTGGAAGCGGGGAGCAGGCGGGCGTGGGTGCTGGGTGCCTGGGCAGGCACAAGTGGAGGCTGGTGACGGTGCGCGTGGGTGCTGGAGGCGCGCGCATGGAGGCCGGGGGCGGGCACACGTGGAGGCCAGCGACGGCGGGCGCGTGGGGGTGCTGGGTACTGGGGGCCCGTGCATGTGGAGGCCGCAGGGGGTGTGTGTGGGTGCTGGTGGCGGGCACGCGTGGAGGTGTGGGGCAGGTGCTCGTGGGTGCCACGGCAGGCACACATGGAGGCAGGAACGGGCGCGTGTGGGTGCTGGGTGCCTAGGGCGTGTGCGCATGGAGGCCAGAAGTGGGTGCGCGTGGATGCTGGGTGCCGGGGCGGGTACGTGTGGGGCCCGCTTAGTAGCGGCCTCTGCCACAGCCAGCTGTGGTGCTTGGACGGTGGCACCTGTACTGAGATGGGAGCGTTTCCAGCGCTATACACGAACCTGCTGTGGCATGGGGAGGGAGTGATGCGTCGTGGGGAGGGAGTGATGCTTCGCTGGTGCCACCTGTGTCACTTGAAAAGAGTATTCAAGTGATGGCTGTTATAAATGGCTTGGTCTCCATATGGTGCGAGCCGAAAACTGCCGATAACACCTCCTAGTGAGTTACAAACACAGTTCTGCCCAGCACCGAGGGACCCGCAGAAGCCCTACCTGTGTGACAAACACACAAAAAGAGGGGTGGAACTGTGGGGCCACACGAAACTCCAGGAGCTCATAAGTGTGTGCCAGGACAGTCAACAAATACTTCTTTTTTTGCCAGTCCTGGACATGAGCTCAGGGCCTGAGCACTGTCCTTGGACTTTCTCAAGGCTAGAGCTCTACCACTTGAGCCTCGGCACCATTTCCAGCCTTTTTTCTATGTATGAGGTACCAAGGAATCGAACCTGGGTCTTCGTGCATGCTAGGCAAGCACTCTACCACTAGGTCAAACTCTCAGCCCAACAAATACTTCTTAAACCAAGAGCAGCCAGGAGTCATCGGCTCACACCCACACCCTAGCTGAGGTTGACGCCAGCCCAGACCAGAAAGGCTTGAAATGCTTACCTCCAACCAACCACCCAAAATCCGAAGTGGATCTGTGGCTCAAGCAGTAGAGTGCTCGCCTTCTGTGAAAAAGACTCGGGACAGCGCCTAGGCCTTGAGTTCAAGCTCTAGGACTTGCAAGAAAAAAAATTATTTTTTAAAAACATGGTTCAACTGGTTCAGTGCCAGCCATGTGTAACTTGCATTAGGTGTAAACACTTACTCATACTTGGTTTTTTTTTTGTACTTGACTTTTGAGTTACATAGGAGGGAGTTTCATTGTGATAATTCCATGTGTGTGCAGGGACCTTCCTCAAGTTCACTTCCTGCTATATTCCTCCCTGCTGCCCTTTTAATTTTTAAAATTGTCTTTAGAGGGGGGAGTGGCAGGGAGAAAAAAAGAAAAGAAAAAAAAACTGTGAATAGGTGACTTGTATGCTATGGGAATTATGTCACATTGAAGATAAAAAAAAAACTCTCCAACTGAAAACAGAAAATGAGATCAAGAATAGTTACTTGGACCCTGCAGAAGCACATGAGATTGGCAGAGCAGTAGCACAGAAGAAATGGAGGTTCTGCTGACCTTAGACAAATTACATATTTACCTCGGTCTGAGAGAATTTCCTCACCTCTTTTTATGCCATTCTTGGCGCTTGAATTCAAAGCCTAGGTGCTGTCCTTGAGCTTTTTTTCCCCTCAAGAATAGTGCTCTACTGCTTGAGCAATAGTTCCACGCCTAAAATTTTTTTGGTGGTTAACCAGCTGGCTTCAAACCAAGATCCTCAGATCTTAGCCTCCTGAGTAGCTAGTATTACAGGTGTAAATCACTGGCACCTGGCCTATCCTTTTGTCAGTCCTGGGGCTTAAACTCAGGGCCTAAGCACTGTCCTTGGGCTTTCTCAAGCCTAGATCTCTACCACTTGATCCACAGTACCACTTCTGGTTTTTTCTATGCACGTGGTACCTAGGAATCAAACCTGGGTCTTCGTGCATGCTAGGCAAGCTCTCTACCATTAGGTCAAATTCTTAGCCCCCCCCAAACTCCTTTTGAATCCATTGAAATGTGGGTATTTGTAGTGATGTTAGTGTGTATACCCACTCCAAATCCCAAACAACACATCAAACTTTTGCATCTTGGCCAATGTATATGTCAATACCTGGGATAGGAGACAGGTAAGGATGGTTAATGAGAGGCAAAGTGAGGTGAAAGAAGGACCACGAAATAAAGAGGAATGTACAACAGTCTGGAGTGAATGTGGAGAGATATAAAGGGAAGAATGAAAGAGAAACTGTTATGTTTGGATTTTAAATGCACTCCCCCAAAGCTCTCTTGGTCCCCAATACATCTAGGTTCAAAATGTGGTGTTTGGATCATGAGGACTTCGATATCATGAGCAGATTAATCCCTTCATGGATCTATAAGTTAAAGGTTTGTTGAGTGAGGGCAGCGAGAACTAGTTGGAGAAAATAGGTCACTGTGTGCTCACACTCATAGTCTCTCTTCCTGACTACTCTGCTCCCTACATGGCTTGAGTGAGGGACTTTGCCCTACCATAATCTCCCTACCATCCATCATGATATTCTGTCTCTTACTACCACCCCAGAAAAAATGGAACCAAAGTAACCATGAGCTGAATCCTTAGAAATGTCAGCTAGAAGAAATCCTTCCTCCTTATGTTTTCCTCTGGTATCCTTTCTTAGTGACAGAGCAGACCCATGAAAATGCACAAAATTTTGAATTAATTGGAAATTGTGACTGAGCTTGGGTATGCGATGGACCATGAGGCATAATCTAAGTAGGTAATGGGCAGGGAAAGGCAGTGAGCATGCTTGGAGTTGATGTGAGCACTCAGGATTAGAGTGGGACCGCATGGTGGTTTGTAAAATTACAACATGAGAGAGGAGAAGGGAATTTAGGGGAAGTAGGAGTAATGTGGAACATAAGAAGAAATGAAGATGAATGGGAATCAGATAAAAATTGAGCAATGCTAGCACAAGGGAGAAGAAAAGTGCGGGATTAGGCAGGGGTGATATTTGGTAGTGACCCAGGAAGGTTGGGTGGTACCGGGACCCCAAGAGGAATTAGCAGATGTGAAGGAGCTGAAGAGCTCATGCATGGATGTCATGTTGAACATAGTAAGAAGGGATGGAAGTAAAAGGCAGAAGATAAGTTCATGATGGGACTGTGAAATGAAGAGAAGGGATGAAACTCACATCGCCTAGGGGTGAGTAAGTAGGGAATCACAGAGTCCAATGGGAGCAAAAGTGGTGGATTCACATCATAGTGTGATTGAATAGACTTACTAGACAGAGAAGCAAAAAAAAAAAAGAATCATGAATGAACTGTGAGGGGGAAGAAGGTAACATGGTTACATTGGGAGTAAATGCATATGAATGAAGTAAGGAGAGGCGGAGTAAAAGCAAATGGACCTAATGATGACAAAACTGAACAAGAATGGAGGTGACCCAGGATAGAGTGAGTAAATGTGGGTAACTTGAACTAGCATTGGGAGAATAATAAGAAACAGAGGTTCCAGAAAATGAGAGTACTGGGGGTAGTGGGGGGGGGGGGGAAGAGAGAAAGATTGCAAAGAAGAGAAAAGAGGAAGTAAATGGAGATGAGGCCAAGGCAGTAAAAAAAAATTGAAGGATGGATCATAAGAGAGTGAATGGGAGTCATTTTGCTGTTGTGTCAGGAAGAAGTCAAGGTAAAAGTAGGCAGTGAGCCAGGGTGATGATGAAAGCACTGAGCCTTAGGGAACTGTGAAGAAGTGCCCAGTCTGAGTGAACTGAAGTGGATTAGAGGCAACCTATGTGAACTGGGGAACAAAAGGGAGAAATAAGAATGAAGATGAAACAAGAGTTGAGTGTGTGTGTGTGCGTGTGTGGTGTGTGCAACACATCTGTTGTGGTATTAGATAATAAAATGCAATATGGTACTGGGGAGGTGCCAAGATCTTTAGTTTGTGTGTTCCAGAATCTGTCACACAGGCCAATGATCATAGAGCCTAGAATTTCAGAATGCCCCTCATTCCGAACATTACAGGGTGATCTGGAGCAAGGAGTCAACTTGTGAGGCTTATGGGTATCATACTGCAGTCCTGGAATACTGTGACAGTGACTCTGATCACACTGATGATTGTTACTGTGGATGCCAAGATTTATGAACGCTGTGAAATAGCAAGGAAGCTGGAGAAAGCAGGTCTCAATGGCTACCGAGGCTATACTATTGGAGACTGTAAGATTCCAATTGCCAATAGTCCCATCCATATCCTCAAACCACCCACCGCACTCAGATCTAGGCTTTCCTCCACAGTTCAGGGCAGGAACTTTCAGTCTGATGATAATTACTGGCGTGTTTTTTTGTTTTTGTTTTTGTTTGTTTTTTTTTATTTTTTTGTGCATGTGCCTGTACTGGGGCTTGAACTCAGGACCTATGATCTGGTCCTAAGCTTTTGTGCTCAAGGCTAGTGGTCTTATACTTGAACCACAGCTCCACTTCTGGCATTTTGGTGCTTAATTGGAGATAAGAATCTTACAGACTTTCCTGCCCAAGCTGGCTTCGAACTGCAATCCTCAAATCTCAGCCTCTTGAGTAGGTAAGATTACAGGCGTGAGCCATTGGCACCCATCAAATGACTGGTTTAACACAACTCTAATGCTACCATCATCACATCCTTCATAATCATTCTCTTGCTCTACAATCAACCCCATATCCTTAGTACTATCATGAACACCATCACAACCACTATCAGGATATTTTATAAGAATTGCCAACATCCCCATTCCACCACCAAAACAAAATCATCACCCTCACAACTAAGACAGCAATTATCCCTTTCTTCACTCCCTTTATCATAGTTTTCCCTATTCTCAAGTCCTATGCCAACGTCCCACTCCTTTCTCCCTACCCAGGGCTATGCATGGCACATTATGAGAGTGGTTTTGACTCTGCTTTTGTGGACCACAACCCTGATGGCAGCAGTGATTATGGCATTTTCCAGCTTAACTCTGCCTGGTGGTGTGACAATGGCGTCACACCCACCAGAAACCTCTGCCACATGGATTGTCGTGGTAAGACAACCCTGGGAATATATGGAAGACCAGAGTGGCCCCACATGCCACACACAGAAGGCATTGTCATCTAACCAATCTAGAAATGTAGAAAGGTGAACAGGAAAGGGGGGAAGTTGCCTGGGCTATTAGAAACAGCACCCCAAGCCAGAATATCCTGAGTTGTCTACGTCAGGAGAATACAGAGCCTTAAATCTCATCTAGAATGTAAAATGCAGTTTTCTGACACTCATAAACAAGAAAATTAGTTCCAAGTGAAACAGAAGGAAAGACTGTTCTGATTTAGGATTACAGTTGTCTAGGACTTGAAGGAAGAGGTAGATATCTAGAAGTAGGAAAAGAAATAAACTACCTCTGAGAAGAAAAGAGAGAACTTTACAGTTTACAGGTGAAAGAATGGTGTTTTGGAGGACAAAATAGAACAGCAAATTGAGATTGCTCAAGGCTGCACAAATTAGTGGTTGAAGTTGTCCAACACAGGCCAAAATAGAGACAATGCTTATTTGAGGCAAGTTCAAATGGAGGCTGAGGCTGCCCAAGTTCTGTCAGCATGAAAGAAGAGGTCACTGAGGAATGACCATACAGAAGGTCCAAGTTGCCCAGGACTAACCACTGGAGGTTGAAATTGACTAATAAGGGGTAAATTGAAAACTGAGTTTTTTTTTAAAGCTAGGTAAAATAAAGGTTAAGGCTATTCAGTTTGAGACAGCATGGATATTGAGGTAGTTAACTAGATAGCAATTAAGATTGCCAGATCCTGAGCTCAATCTCCAGTATTGTGAAAAAATAAATGTCTAGGACTGGTCTACATGGTGGTTGGAATGATTAATAACTAGCCAAATAGCAGTTAAAGATCACCCTGTCCAACCAACATAGCATTTAAGTTCATGTAGGACCACACATTGTAATGGCTGAGGTTGAACAAGGCTAGGCAATGTGGAGACTGAGGTCATCCAAAACCAATCAGATCTAGGATCTAACAACCCAGTATTTGAAATCACCAGGACAAACTGCTATGCCAATTAAGTAATTCCAGCATTATAGCTTAGTAGCCAGTATTATAGTTTAGATAATTCATAACCAGACAAAAAGTATAAAAATATCACTTTAAATCATCCAGAATTAGCCAGCATGGAAATTAAGGTTGTCTAGGAGCAGCCAATGAAATATGTTGGTTACTCCTGACCATCCAACATGATAGTCAAGGTTAATGAGGAGCATCCAAGTGAGTTCAGCCAATTTGATGGTTGACAAGGAATGATGTCATCTACAATTAGCCAATATAGTAGCTGAGGTTAGGCCCCAAAGAACCCAGAAACCTAGAGCCCTCCCTACACTGTCACCCTGTCCCCAATTCAGGAGATGACGTTGTCCCTCTTTTCTCCCCAGATTTACTTAATCGCCATCTTTTGGATGACATCCTGTGTGCCAAGAGAATTGTGAGCTCATATGACAGTATGAGAGCCTGGTAAATTCACGGGGATGGTCTGGACTCTAGATTGCCAGATATGGGATGGTACTAATACCCCACCAGCTTGTCCACTTCACCCTCCCTCCCACCCTCTCTCCATTTCTAGGGATTCTTGGATTCGGCACTGCTCTGGCCATGATTTATCTGAATGGCTCAAGGGGTGTGATTTACATGCAAAATCTGACTCAAGAAAAGATTCTTGGGGATAAACATTTGCTTATCCTTTTTATCAGATCTTTGTGCATTCAATAAAGGATAATATCTATAAACAATGTTAGGCTATCACTAGTCAGATATCTGGCTCTTCATTTTTTAATGCCTAAAGGTATCTCTGTTCAATCATTTCCTCAATACCTTCACATTGTAACCTAGAGATACCAGATCAAGCAAAGCACTAGAGGCTCACACTTGTAATTCTAGCTACATGAGATGCTGAGATTGGGAATATGGCAGTTTAAGGCCATTCTGGGCAGAAAAATTTGTGAGACCTATTCTCAATAGAGAGCAAGGCATGATAGAATGGTTGGATTGTCATCCAGGTGTGCACATATGCAGGAAATGAGTCTCTACCTCCAAAGAAATATCCAGCAAAATCAGCTAGAATTGTGGATCAGTGGAAGAGCATCTGTCTAAGCAGGTATAAGGAACTAAGTTCCAGTCCCAATAGTGCAAAAAGAAAAAAAGAAAGAGAGAGAGAGAGAGAGAGAGAGAGAGAGAGAGAGAGAGAGAGAGAGAGAGAGAGAGAGAGAGAGAGAGAGAGAAAATATATGAATTACTTGGAATAGTTATTGGAGGAGACTAGTATAGTGATTAAGTGTACAGGTTCTCTTTGGTTCAAATACCACAGTTTCTCAAGTTTATGGTACCTTGAAAATACCTTGAAAAATAGATCTTTGTGCCTTACTTTTCTCATCTGGGAAATGAAAATATGATTATATGAGATTATTGGGGGGATTAAATGAATAACATTTGTAAAGTAGTAAAGTGTTTGTTATAAAAGTCAGCTACAGGCTAAATGTGGTGGTGATTGGCTGTATAGTGCTTGGGAAACAGAGGTAGGAATACTGCAAGCTTGAAGCCAGTCTTGGCTAAGTAGTGAGATCCTATCTCAAAACAAATAATCCTATCTACTCAGGAGGCTTAGATCTGAGGATCATGGTTTAAAGTCAGCCTGAGCTGAGCTAAGTCTGTGAGACTTATCTCCAATAAATTAGCTCCCCCCCCCCCCCGAAAAAAAGCTAGAAGTGGAGCTGTTGCTAGAGTGGTAGAGCTCCAACCTTGAGCAAAAGAAGTTCAGTTACAGAAGACAGGTCCCAAGTTTGAGTCCCTGGACATCCCTCACCAAAAAATAGTCATGCTGGTGGCTTACACTGGTTGTAACACTTACTATGATGACTGAAATTTGAGGATTGAAATTCAAAGCCAACCCAGACAATAAAGACCGTGAGATTCTTATCTCCAATTAACCATCTAAAAGCCAAAAATGGAGCATGGCTCAAGTGGCAGAGCATCAGCCTCCAGCAAAATAGCTAAGGTTTTTTGAATCCATACACAAACAGAAAATATGTTTTGAGAGAGAGAGGGATGGGCTGCAAGGATAAGAAAACAAACTTCCCTCAACAAGTTATCGTTCTCAAATGAGGTCACAACAGTCTTTATTTAAGACATATACAGTCTCTTCAGGGGAGGACCATATTAGATTTGGCCTACCCAGGAAGCTCAGTGGGAATTGGGAGTTTAAAATATTCACATTCTCCCACAGCCTCTCCCTGGTCCCCATTCTCTCAGTTCCAACACAGCCACTTACACAACCAAAACCCTAAATTGCAAATGACAGACTGGGAATTTAGGCAAGGAATTCAATAGACACACAAAGTACTCATTTCTTTTCACAAAATGTCAAGGTTTCAGTCAGGTGTCTTGAGCATTAAGAATTTGAACTTGCCATTTTCTCTTTCCACTGAGCAGCCCCAATGGAAGTAGCCACTCACAGGAGGAAGCAACCCTCCACATCCTTGTAGTCTTTGCTTGGGCTGGGTGAGTGGCTACCCAACTACTTACCACCTTGCTTTCAGTGTTCCTCTCATCCAAAATAAACCCAGATGATCACAAAAATAGTCCAAGTCAAGTTTAAGCTTGTTTCTTAATGCCAAGTCCATTTCCCCTGTCTTCTTCCCTAACCAACATAGATGAACAAATTTCATATCTCCCTTATGGTCCATGGGGGGGAATCCCTCTGGAGACTGACTTTGAATATGATAGTTATTCATCAAAAGCATCAGAAATAAGCTCAATTAGAAACATCTTCTAAATACCTGTTAGGTAGCTTGGCTTACAGTCTTTCTGGGAAGCTAACCAATTTTCCAAAGGGGCTTCGAAGGGCCACACACAGAAACAACCAAAATTTTGCCCACAGAACAAGTTGGGGTAGAAACATTGACACGATTCCCATTTGTGGAAACTAGATTTCATGTTGTCTTGATATTGATTTGATTTTGCATCTTTCTAGTAGTGTGGAACATTTATAGGCATATTTTCTCCCCCTCTTCCTCCCTCCCCGCCTCTGATGCTGATACTAGGGCTTGAACTAAGAGCCTTACACTCTTGCTCAGCTTTTGTGCTCAGAGCTGGAGCTCTAGCACTTGAGCCACACCTCTACTTCCAAGCTTTTTGAAGGTTAATTGAAGATATTGAATCTCTATGATTTGTCTTCCTGGGCTGTAAGCCATGAATCTCAGATCTCAGCCTCCTGTGTAGTTAGGACTACAGGCATTAGTCACCAGCACACCCAGCAAAATATATTCTTCATTGTTGTTCCTTTAATGGTTATCTTTAAATCTGAAAACTTCATTAGTATTATTCCACAAACCCCTTTTTTTCCCTTGGACATGGTACTTCCTATTATGAGAAATGACAAAACGGTGATTCATAGTAAGCTTTCATTAATTGTTTTTTTTTTTCTGTAAAAGTTTGTGGTATTCAACGTCCAAGGGACCATGCTTCAATAGAATCACAATACAAGTTCAAAACCAAGGTTTTCACTTCAGGATGTTGGATCTTGCTATTCCTTATGCCTCAAATGCTTTTCCCCCAGTATGGCTGGTGCTTCATTTTCAGATCTAAGTTCCTCAGAAAAGCCTTCTAGGATCACCCTAGGTAAATAAAGCATGATCTTCCACCACACCTTTTCCATATTGTTTTTCTTTGACTTTCTAAGAAAGATGCTCTATTTTCAGTTCTTTGGTTTCTATTCTCTCTGAGTTCTCTAATGTGTGTTGAACTGTGATCGCAGGAAGGTTTCTCTCATATTCAGGAAAGTCGTAGGGTTTCTCTCCTATGTGAGTTCTTTGATGTACAGTAAGTTTAGACTTCTCTCTGAAGGCTCTGTTACACTTATCACATTTATAGGGTCTCTCTCCTGTATGAGTCCTTTGATGGATAATGAGATAAGATTTTTGGGAGAAAGCTTTCTCACATACATTACACTCATAGGGTTTCTCTCCTGTGTGAACTCTCTGATGAATGATGAGGTATGATTTCTGGAAGAATGCTTTATCACATTCATTGCATTCATAAGATTTCTCAAATTTTTCTCTTGTATGAGCTCTCTGGTGTAGCATGAGATAGGACTTCCGGGAGAAGACTTTTCCACATACTGTACATCCATCTGTTTTTTCTCCTGTATGGATTCTCTGATGAGCACTGAGGCTCAACTTAAGGGTAAAAGCTCGTCCACACTCTGAGCACACATAAGGTTTCTCTCCTGTATGAATTCTTTGATGTCTGCGCAGAGTTGATTTTTCTCGGAAAGATTTGCCACATTCATTGCATTCAAAAGGTTTCTCTCCTGTGTGTGTCCTCTGGTGCACACTGAGGTGTGCCTTTTGATTGAAGGCCCTTCCACATTCTGAGCATTCATAGGGCTTTTCTCCTGTGTGAGTTCTCTGATGGATGATGAGCTTTGTCTTTTCTCGGAAGGCTTTACCACACTCATTGCACACATAGGGTTTCTCCCCAGTATGAGTTCTTTGATGGATATTCAAGGTTGATTTCTCTCTGAAGTATTTGCCACAATCAGTACATTCAAAAGGTTTTTCTCCTGTGTGTGTTCTCTGGTGCACGCTGAGATGTGCCTTTTGGTTGAACGTTTTCTCACAATCAGAACATTTATAAGGTTTCTCTCCTTTGTGAGTTCTTCGATGTATGATGAGATTTGTCTTCTCTTGAAAAGCATTGCCACACTCAGTGCATACATAGGGTTTCTCACCTGTATGAGTTCTTTGGTGTATATGCAATGTTGATTCCTCTCGGAAGGATTTGCCACATTCATTACACTCAAAGAGTTTGTCTCCGGTGTGTACTGCCTGGTGTATACTGAGATGTGCTCTCTTGTCAAAAGTTTCTCTGCATTCTGCCCATTCATAAGATTTCTCTCCTATGTGGGTGATCTGATGAACAATTAGGAGGGAATTTGTGCTGAGGGTGATTCTACACTCAGGACATTCATACGATTTCTCTCCACCTTGAGTCATATTATACTGAACGAAGTTCTGACTGTGATCTTTCCCATATGGATTACAAGCATGTGGCTGTGTGCCATCATTGATCTCGTGCCTACCATGAATTAAGAATTTACCACATCTATTACATTCATAATATTCCTGAGCTGCAAAGCTCACACTATTAGGGCTGAGTAAGCCTACATTACCTTTGCAATTTTTCCCATAGGACTCATTCATATAGGGTGCATATCCTGAAGCAAGTCCCCATGGGCTCTGAGAAAGGGCATTTGCAAGTCCATCACAGTTCTGACTTCTCTCTTCAGTCACACTGTTCCTGAGAATGGATATAGCTTGCCTCAGTTGTGTATGTGGGGTGTCCTGATGCTTCTCCAACTGTTCTTCAGCCTGCCCATCTTCTGGAAAGAAGAATAATAAACCACATTCTGTAAATACATGTTTCTCACAAGGAGGTTTCTGATGCAGCTGATTTCTTTTTCTTTTAGGTCTAGGTACCAGTCAAAAATAAATTCCAATCATGTTTCTCTCTTACACTCAGAGATGAGGTTGAAATAAGTCGATCCAACAAATTATTAGAACAGAAAAAATAAAAATATACAAAACATAGTTACTTTTAAAATAGGGAGAGTTGGGAACTGGTGGCTCACACCTATAATTCTAGCTACAGAAGATTGCAGTTCAAATTCAGCACAGGCAAGAAAGTCAATGAGATTTCTACCTCCAATTATGCACTAAAAAAGCCAGAAGTGGAGCTTTTGCTCAAGTGACAGAACTTTATCATTGAGCAAAAGAATCTTGGGGATAGTACCCAGGCCCTGAGTTAAAGCACCAGATTGGCATATGTATGCAAAAAAAATAACTTGGTAGAGAAGGTGTAAACAAGTTTAAGTAGCTGTGAAAAGAGTAGCAGATTCGGGATTTGGAGGGAAGGAGATACAGAATGCAAAGATCCTTTCAAAAAGGCTAGAGGTGAACTCTTGAGGTGAATGAACAAAGATGTTCAAGGTCTCTTCCATAGTGGAATTTGAAGTTCCTCACGAACTCACAGCCCAAGATTAGCATGAGACAACAGCTCATAGAACAAAACCTTGGAATTAGCAACAACAGTACATATATCCTTTAGAAATAAATTTCTTATCTTTGAAAGATGGATAAATCAGGCACTGGTGGATTATTCCTGTGATTCTGGCTGTACAGGAGGCTGAGATCTAAGGATTTAAGCAAATGTGGGCAGGAAAGCCTGTGAGATTCTTATCTCCAATTAACCATCAAATGTCCAGAAGTGGAGCCATAGCTCAAGTGATAGAGCATCAGCTTTGAGTGAAAGAACTAAGCAAAAGCAAGAAACCCTAGATTCAAGTCCAGTACTAGCACACATATGCATGTACGCATGTACACACACACACACACACACACACACACACACACACGTACACAGGCACACAGACACACACACACATATAAACAACACACACACACACACAATGACACACACACAAAGATGGCTAGGCCTCACAGACTTCCTAAGTCTTAATCTATTCATCTCCCAATCTCCCAAATTTTACCTGTACAACTTGAGCTTGGAATTTCCTTCTTTATGATTCCAAGGACTCCCCCCTGTTCCAAAAAGGCAATCACTTCTGGTTTGGTAATAGGATACCCTGTAATAAGAAATAATACAAGATTTGTGTTTTCTGTGCAGCCTTCTGGATTTCAAAATAATTAAGGTATATTTTAATATATTTTACATGAGGTATGAAAATACAAACACCCATTCACTTTAAGAGGGAATAAGAATTTTGAATCCCTAGAACCTGAGGTCAAAGTATTAAAGCACTTGGGAGCTGGCAAATTATTCTACTGAGAATACCATGAATTATTCAAGCCATCCTCACCCACAGACACAAGGTGGCTATAATTCTCTAGCATCACATCTCTGTATAGGGTCTTCTGGGACATGTCCAGTTGATTCCACTCTTCCTGGGTGAAGTCCACAGCTACATCCTCGAATGACACTGATCCCTGCAATTGCATATTTTTATTCAACCAGCTTGATAAAAAAAAGAAGTGATGGCATTTCCCCCCAAAATTCATTTAATTATGTTTTCAAAAAATGCATAAGTAAATATGGAGTACAGTAGGGGCCCCTCTCGCTCTCTCCCCCCCCCACGTGTGTGTGTGTGTGTGTGTGTGTGTGTGTGTGTGTGTGTGTGTGTGTGTGTTATGTGTGATCAGCCCATGGTAACTGGGGAGATTAAAGATAAAGGAGATATTTTTAAGAAAGGAGCTACTATTTAATCACTTCTAAAGGCCTTTCAAAAGGTCTGAGGGTATGGTTAAGATCTTGAGTTCAAAACTCCAGTACTAGCCGGGCATGGTGGCTCACACCTGTAATCCTAGCTACTCAGGAGGCTGAGACCTGATGATCGCGGTTCAAAGCCAACCCAGGCACTAAAGACTGTGAGACTCTTTATCTCCAATTAACTACTAGAAAACTGGAAGTGACGCTGTGGCTCAAGGGGTAGGGTAGTAGCCTTGAGCTGAAGAGCTCATGGACAATACTCAGACCCAGAGTTCAAGCCACATAATCCACCAAAAAAAAAAATCAAAAACCTCCAGTACTAGGAGAGTAAAAAGCTTCTAAGGTGCTGGTGTATAGCCAGTAGTATCTACAAGACCCTAGGTTCCATCTTCAGCACCACAAAGAAACCCAAATAATGCAAAAAATTTGTACTGCCAAAACAATAAAGAATTCTTACAAGTCAATAATACAAACAGATAATCTAATTAAAAATTTGAAAAATATTGCATTATATAATTTCACAGATTGTCAACGAATACATGAAAATGTTTTCAACATCCTTGGTTATCACAGACATGCAAACTTAAATCATACTAAAATACCAATATGTACAGAAAAGCTAATAATCCTGGAAGTGGAGCTGTGGATCAAATGATAGAGCACTAGCCTTGAGAAAAAAAAAAGCTAAGGAACAAGTTCCAGTACCAACACACACACACACACACACACACACACACACACACACACACACACTAGCTGTAAAGCAAACTAAAAAAGCAAAAGCTACTAGGGGTATGTTTCAAGTGGGTATGTTTCAAGTGGTAGATCATATGCCTAAGAAGTACAAGGACCTGAATTCAATCCCCTCTACTACACACATGCATACATGTGCATGTGCGAATGCATGCACACACACACAATCTCTATGTGGCTGGGCATGGTGGCACATGCCTATCACCCTACCAACTTTTAGCTCAAGGTCAGCCTGGGATATAGCAAAATCTTACTTCAAAAATAAGTTATTTAGGAATATAGGTAGGATGATAACATCTTAGGCAAAATTTCTAGACCCTTTCTAGAAAAGAAATTAAAAGCCAAAAGATTGGGGATGTGGTTCAAGTGACACAGTGCCATCCTTGCTAGCCTGAAACTCTGAGTTCAGTATCTTTGCAAGCCAGGATGTAGAACTCCAGCACTGAGGAGGATGAGGCAGGGGAGATCATGAGTTTGAGGCCATCCTGAACTACATATCCAGATCTTATCTAAAAAAACTAAAGAAAGAGCCAAGCTCAGAGAGACAAACAATACATATTTTCTCTATATGTGAAAGCTAGACCTAAAACACACTGGGAAATGATAAATTATACAGGATTCTAGGCATTCCCATACCATGAGACCAAAGGAGGATACCCTTAGAGGAGGACAAAGGCCCAATGCCTATGTGCACCTGGTCATATAAAATAACATTTATTGAAAGGAAAAATGAACAAAGGAGCCAGATACAATGGTTGAAGCCTGCTTAGCCTGAGGCTCAAGACTCTAACTGCTTGGGAGGCACAGATCTGGAGATTTTGGTTCAAAACCAGCCTGGGCATAAAAGGTGGCAAGAGTCCATCTCAACTGATGCCTAGGCATCTATTACTGCCAATGACAAAGGGAAGAGCAAATAGGATAACAGCCCAAGCTATTCTAGTCATTAAGCAAGACCCTATCTTGAAAATATCCCAAACAAAAAGAGGCTGGAGGTATGACTTAAGTGGTAGAGGGCCTGACTAGCAAGCCTAAGGCTGAGTTCCATCCTTAGCACAGCTAAAAACAAAACAAACAACAGGAGCCAGTAATATGCCTGTAATACTAGGGACTTGAGAAGTGGATACTGGGAAGATCTCAATTCAAGGCCAACCTGGGCAAAATATTTAAGAGATCCCCATTTCAATAGCAAAAGTTGGGCATGGTGGTACATGTCTGTCACCCCAGTTTATACTGGGAAGGGTAAAGAGGTGGTTCATGGTGTAGTCCAGCCCAGAAAAACAAAAACAAGATCCTATCCCTCCCCTCCAAAAATCCCCCAGAGGCTTAACTCAAGCACTTTTGTACTCGCCTAGCAAGTGTTAAGTCAAGAATTCAAACCCTATTATCACACCAAAAAATGATGGGCATACTGGTGCATGTCTGTAGCCCAGCTATGCAGCACTCCAACTATATGGAGCTAGGAGGATTAAGGTTGGAGGTTGGCCCAGGCAAAAAGCACAGGTCTCCATGTAAAAAGTAACTATAAATAAATCTGGCATTAGTGGCTCATACCTGTAATCCTAGCTACTACAGAAGCCAACATCTGTGAATTATGACAGCTAGTTCAAAGTCAGCTAGTTCAAAGAATGTGAAACTCTTATCTCAAATTAACCACCAAAAACCCAGAAGCAGAAGTGTGGCTCAAGTGTGAGAGCACTATCCTTTTGTTCTGTCAGGTGTGGGGCTTGCACTCAGGACTTGGGTAGTTAGGATTATAAGAGTGAGCCACCAACATCCAACTTGATTAATTTTCTATATGTTTGATGGTAGGACTAGATTTCAGTGACTTGTTCATGCTTATGTGCTACCAAGTGAACTACAGTCCCAGGCAAGTTTCCTTTTCTAGGTTGTACATTCAAGAGTTTGAGGTAGCTCGAACCTGTAATCCTAGCTATGTGGGAGGCTGAAAATAAGATCATGGTTCAAGGCCAGCCCAGGCAGAACAGTTTGTAAGACTCCCTTCTCAATCAGGAATGGTGTGTGATACTGTGTGCCTGTCACCCCAGCTTCAATGGGAAGCCCCAAACAGGCAGATCAAGGCTCAGGAAACCAGGGCAGGCAGTGAGACTCTATTTCAAAAATAACAACAAAAAACAAGACCTTAAAGGCAAGTGATGGTGGATCATGCCTATAATCCTAGTTTCTCTGGAGGATGAAAACTAAGATTCATGGTTCAAAGCCAGCACGGACAGCAAAGTCCATGAGAGTCTTATCTCCCACTAATTACAAATAAGGCAGAAGTGGAGTTGTGGCTTAAGTGGTAGAACATCAATATTGAGCAAAAACACAAAGGGACAGGGACTAGGTCCTGAGTTCCAATCCTAGTATCAACACACACAAAAAAAGAAAAATGAACTGGAGGGGGGGTATGTGGCTCAGTGATAGAGTGCCTGCTTGGCATGAAACCCTGGGTTTTATTCCTCAGTACCATATAAAGAGAAAAGGCTGGAAGTGGTGCTGTAGCTCAAGAGGCAGAATGCTAACCTTGAGCAAAAGAAGCTGAGGGACAGTGTCCAAGTCCTGAATTCAAGCCCCAGAAAAGAAAGAGGGGGAGGAGGGGAAGAAAGAAGGACAGAAGGAAGGAAGGAAGGAAAGAAGGAAAGAAGGAAGGAAGGAAGGAAGGAGGGAAGGAAGGAAGGGTAAGGAAGGGAAGGGAAGGGAGGGGAAAGGAAGGGAAGGGAAGGGAAGGAAAAAGGAAAGAAGCTGGGTACCAGTGGTTCATGTCTAAATACTGCTCTAAAGGCTGAGATGAGGATCACAGTTCCAAGCCAGCCAATAAACTACTCAGAGAAAGCCAGAATTGGCTGTGGGCTCAATGGCAGTACTAGTTTTGAGCAAAAGGAGGCTCACAGACAGTGCCTAGGCTCTGAGTTCAAGCCCCAGGATCAGAAATAAAGGAAGGAAGGAGAAAGGAAGGGAGGGAGAGAAAGAATGAGGGAAAGAGAAGAAAAAATAGGTATTTTTTTGGTGTTGTGCTGCTGATGAAACCCACAGGCCTCTACATGCTAGGCAGTGTTCTATCACTGAGCTATACTACCAGCCCATTGTTTCTTGTGACAGAGTCTATTACATAGCCCAGGCTGGCCTCCAATTCCTATTCTTCCTGCCTCTGTCTCTGAAGTGCTAGGTCACAGCACTGCTAGCCAGAATGTTTGAATCTTTTAGTACCATTTCTATCACACTTCTGAAACAAAATGATGAAATAATCTATACTTTTTTTTTGCCAGTCCTGGGCTTGAGCTCAGGGCCTGAGGACTGTCCTTGGACTTTCTCAAGGCTAGTGCTCTACCACTTGAGCCTCAGCACCACTTCCGGCTTTTTTGTATGTATGTGGTACCAAGGAATTGAACCCAGGCCTTCGTGCATGCTAGGCAAGCACTTTAACCACTAGGCCAAGCTCCCGGCCCATAATCTATACTTTTAAAAGTAGGCATAAAAAAACTGAAAATGGACAAAGACTAACATCATGAATTCTGAACTTAAGAACAAAAGCAGTCCTGTGTGTTTCTCAGGGTGTACTGAAATTGAAGATAAGAACTAAAAATGTGTCAGTAAAGAAATGGAAGGATATGAGGTTTACTGATTCTTGTAGCCTTTCAAGGATTTATCCCTGTGTGAACCAGATCACAAGAAACTTTTGTGCAGGCATGGCTATGGTGGTGTTAAGAGCCACATACCTTTAGTTTTACACTTGCAGGATACCTTTAGCAGATACAAACTCATGACTGTGATCCTAGCTACTCAGAAGGCTGACATATGAGGATCATGGTTCTAAGCCAGCCTGGGCAGAAAAATCCATGAGACTCCTTTCTCCAATGAACCACCTAAAAACTAGAACTAGAACTGTGGCTCAAAGTGGTACAACAGTAACCTTGAGCAGAAAAGCTCAGGGACAGTGTTCAGGACCTGGGTTAAAGTTCTATGGCCAACAGGGGGAAAAAAGGCATTTTTAAATCACAGCTGAGCAATTCTAGCTCTGTATTTCCCACAAGTTTGCTGAAGGGGAATTAACTGATCCATTAGAGAAGTAGCCAATGAATTTCAGGAGATGGTGGCTTTGAAAAAAGTGTTTTTTTTAAAATATAACTATTGTTCTTATTAAGGTGTTGTACAGAGGAATTATTATTCCATAATTCAGCTAATGAGTACATTTCTCTCTTTTTTTGGCCAAATTTACCTCTTCTTTCACTTTCCCCCATGCTCACTTTCTCTAAATGGAATGAATACATTAAGTATGTTTCCTTTCTTTTATGAAGTTGCTAAAAGCAACAAGGCTCAGAAAAGTAATTGTAGTTTAATATATGGAGAATCCTATAATCTACATATATTTCAACCTTGACTTGGTCTTACTTTATTTCCCCAAACCTCACTGTGTATGCTTTTCTTTGCTGTTCTTGTTTCATGTTTCACACAGTTATTTTTAGGGAGGAGGAGTTGGAGACAGAGTCTTGCTTTGTAGCATGAGCTAGCCTGGATCTCTTAATCCTCCAGAATTTCTGAGTTCTAGGATTACGAATGTGTGCCATCATGTGGATCTCTGTATGTATTTATACTTATCCATTTTATAGTTTCAATAGTAATGCAAAGTTGGGTATCAGTGGCTCTTGCCTGTAATCTTAGCTACTCCGGAGGCTGAGATTTAAGGCTCAAGTTTTGAAGCCAGCATTGGCTGGAAAACCAAAGACTCATATCTCTAATTAACCACCCAAAAGCCCAAGTGGATCTGTGGCCCAAGTGTTAAAGCATCATCATTGTTCAACAAAGCTAAGGGACAGCATCTGAGCACTGAGTTCAAGCCCAAGTAGCAGCACAAAAATAACTGCAATAACATGAAAACTCATATTTATGGCATATCATGTATATAGCAGGTACTGTCTTAAACACTTATCTTTACTCATTTGATCTCTAAAATAACCATACAAGGTTATTATAACATCATCATCATTCTCATCATCTCCATTTCACAGTCAGGGAAACTAAGGCACAGAGGGGCTAGACAACTTTACCAAACCACAAAGCTGTTCAGAGGTCAAACTTAGGATAGTGTGGTCTTAACTACTGTACATCTTTGCCTTCTTGTTCCTACATATTCTGACATGGGAAAGGGGAGAGGGGAAAGTAAGTAATAACTTACCCGGAACTCAGTCATGTCTGACTGTGGTGAAGAGAAGGCAAAGGCCTAAAAAGGCAGAACTGTTGAGAGGGGGGAGAAGAAAAGAGAAGAGCTGCAGATGGCAAGGAGTACCCAGACTGAAAGTTCACCAAATCACCAGGCCAGAAATCCACACATGCCAGCTGGTAAAAATGGCCACGCTATAGCTAAGAAAAAAGGGAAAGGATATTTGTTTTCCCCCACAGATCCCCATCACCCAACCACACATTCTTATCATGGACCTCATAGGCTATTCTATATTCCCCACCAGATTCCTCATCGCTGACTCAGAATCCCCCCTCATATTCCCCAGAGCCCCCTCTTCCATCATTTACACTACAGACTCCATCAATCAATCTACAGACCCGCTTATCACCCCCACCCCCACCTCCAAATACTCCCATACTTCACCCAACACACAACTCCTCGGTCACAGACTCCACAGACCATGTCTCAACCCACAGACCCCCTCCCCCCGCCACCATTCTAGCTCACTTACAGCTCCCTCCTCAGACTCTCGCTACTCAGCTCTGAGGCCCTCCCCAAGTACTCACCCTATAAATTCATGTCTTTAAAGATTCCACACTCGCAGTCCGTGTCACTCCGCCCCGCAAGAGTACCAGCCCTCTCACTTCCGTTCTGAGTGAACTCTGCCCTCCTTCTTCTCCAGCTCCGATCTTAGAATCCAAATTCTTATTCTGGCAAAGTCTCCTTAATGTTTCCAAAAATCAGTCTTAACTTCCTGCGATAGCCACTTTTTCGCCCTTCACCCCGCCTTGGTTACTGTCAGTCACTATATTTGCTCATGCGCAGTAGCCCTTCCTGAAGCCATTGATGCTGGCAGCTTAAATTATCTTGATTACCACAATGATCGTATTTGGGGGACAAAAAAATGGCCGCGTTAATAAGCCGACTTGTCCTGGGAGCAGACATCTTTACAGCTTTTACAATTCCATACGGAGGCGAACTCTGCCCTTTAAACTTTGGAAGAGATGAAATTTTGGAAGGCATTAGGAAAAGTTAGCGCTAAGAGGAGGGACTCCTGTGGGAAGGCAGGCTAATTACGGTTTTGTTTTGTTTTGCAAATCGAGAGTTGAGGACCACCTCCTCCCTTCGCAGGGAGGGGGACCCCGGCTGGAATGGTACAATCCTCCCCGGTTACTATTCTGGGAGAAGGGAATGGGAGCAGAGAGCGATCCTTTTCTCTACCGACCCGTGCCTCTTCGGGGACAAGGAGGACGTTTGGAGCTGATCGTCCTCTTAAGGAAATATCACTAGCGAGCCAAATACATGAGACTGGCTTGAAGAAGGTGCGGGTTGGTACAGTCCGCTATGGGAAATACCATGGTGCAGATTTGGGAAAGGGGAACGTGGCGGCGGCAAAATTCTAAGCTCAGTGAACTAGTCTTAGAGGAAAGCTACAACTGTAAGCCCTGCTATTCAGAGATTCAGAGACAGAATCTTAGGGACAAAGGGGCCCGCGCCAGGTAGGATCTTAGTCAGAGACTAAGGAAGAAGCCACAGCGAATTGACTGTAACCCTGTCATGCAAATTTCTGGGAAACTGCTGCAGAGCGATTTGGGACAGCTGAGATAAGATGCTAGTTCCCACCCCGCACGCCTCCCACCCCTGAGTTCCTATGGGGAGGGGCTGATCAGGGTCTCGTAGAAGCCTGGAGGGAGAAACTGGAGACAATGCTCAGGTTCTGAACTTCAGACACCTTGCCTCATTAATCAAACTCTTATCATTTGACCTGGTAAAAGACAAAAAGTCGGACTATGGCAGTAATTTCATTCATGAGAATGATTTCATGAGAATACTTTCATTCATGAGAATATCCCAAAGGCAAGGAAGTGGTCCTTAAGTTTTATATGGACAGACCAACAAAGGAGTCAACCTTTATCTGGCAAATAGAACTGTAACCCCACTATACATTACAATAAAAAATGTATTACAAAATAAAGGAGTCAACCTTGAATCCTAAGGAAGGATGCATATATTACTTACGTTAGAATATGAAAAAGAATTGGAAACTGATAAGGACTTGTCTCCCCTTCCCAAATTAATATATTGAACCCCTTAATATGATGATATTTGCAAATGAGATCTTGGGGCTGGGTGCAGTTAGATGACTTCATGAGGGTAAAGCTCTGATTCCATGGATTTATGGCCCTAAAACCTTGGTTTTGGACTTCGCGGCTGCCAGAGCTGCAAGAAAGCAAGTTCCCGATTGATAATCCACTCACACTGTGATATCTTGTTATGGCAGCCACAGCTAACTAGCCTAGAATCCTGCACAGTTAGTCCTTGCCTGGAACACAAAGGGACAGAGTTTGACATGATGCAAGGGAATAGCCATCCATACTTTCCAGAAACACAGCACTCAGTCAGATATCAAGAAACACTGCCACCTCCATTTCAGCTTATTCTCTCCTTAGTGATTTTCATTCCTCCCCAATTCTACTAATCACTCAAATCCATTCTCATTTGCTCAGTCCCAAATGTTCTCTCATTCAATTACACTGTTATTCATGTTCATACATTCTACTTCATGATTACCATTCACACATAACACACTACTCTAAGGGAAAACTTGGGGATACAGGACTGAGGTTGAAGCTTAGGGAGAGAGCACTTGCCTACCATGTACAAGTCCCTTATTTGATCCTCAGCATTCGAAAATTAAAACAAGCTATTTTTTGTTGTTGAGGCAGTAAAATATGTGTACCAACAAATGCTTACTATTTTAACATGCACAATTCAGTGTCATTTAGTTCATTAAGTGTTTCGCAACCATTACTAGTCTGGTTATAGACCATCTTCATCACTTCCCCTCAAACCACCCAGTGATTAAGCAATCATTTCCCATCCTGTTCATTTCCCATCTCCTGGATACCACACAATCTGTTTTTCTGTCACAGTGGGTTTGCTCACTGGAATTATTTCATCTGAATCAGATGAAATGAACGAATCAAAATTGCGCTCTGTGAAATTTTGTGGCTAGATTCCCCTCCCCACACTTAACAGAATGTCTGTTTTATTTATTGTGTGCCACTGAAAAAGAATACCATACTGAACTCATGGTTTTACAGCTGGGGAAGTCCAAAATATACAGCATCAAAATATGACCAAGACCTGGTACTAGTGGCTTACATATGTGTTGGGAGGCAGAGATCTGAAGCCACTCTGTGAGGAAAGTGTGAGACTCTTACCTCCAATTAACCCCTCCCCCCACAAAAAACCAGTAAAGCTATAACTGAAATGATACAGTGTCAGTCTTGAATTAAAAAGCTAAGGGGTGGCACCCAGGATCTGAGTTCAGGCTCTAGTACCAGTACACACACACACACACACACACACACACACACACACACACACACACACACACACACACACACACACACCTGGCCAGGGTCTTGCTGCATACTAATGTTGCAGGAAATAAGCAAGTATGCTCTAAAAAGGGCAAGAGAAATCAGGAGACTTCATCCTTTCTCATCAAGAAACCATCCTCCACATAATCCACTCCTTCTATAATGGTATAATGACAAGGGAAAGGGAAGGCTTTCTGGAAACAATCCTGAAATGGAGGACTGCCAGTGTTAGAAATAGCTCAGGACGTTGGGGTATCATATAGGGATAAGGACACCGACTTAAAAGGAACTCAGAAAAACAGAATTTACCTCTGCAGAAGGATGTACCGTCACAAAAATCTGCCAAGCAAGCATCCAGAACAGGCAGACTGCTCTTTTTATCCCTAATGTAGCAGGCCCTGCCCCTCTGTTCAATTGTCTGCATTCAGATTCACAATCTGCGAAAAGACGAGCCTTACTTAACAAGATGTAACTAAAATTCAAGGAGCTTCGATCAGGATGTCTTAATGAAAGTGCAGCAGGAAAAGGAAACAAATAAAATGTAATTAGAATCAGGCGCTGGAGGCTCATGCCTGTAATCCTAGCTACTCAGGAGGCTGAGACCTGAGGATTGTGATCCAAAACCAGCCTGGGCACAAAAGTCCATGTGATTCTAATCTCCAATTAACCACCAGAAAACTGAAAGTGGCACTGTGGCTCAAAGTGGTAGAGAGCTAGCCTTGAGCTGAAGGACCAGACCCAGAGTTCAAGCTTCATGGCCAAATTTTTTAAAAATGTAATTAAAAAGGGCCCAGCCACCTGGCCAAACCCACAGAAAAATAATTCTCACAAGATTAACAGTAAGGAAGCCAATGACTTCGATTGAAAAGAAACTTTTTCTCACACAGAGCAATCAACTGGCAAAATAATCCTTGAAGGTGTCAGGTTGTGGGACTCAGAATCAGGAACGCCACTGTGACAGATTGCCATAGAAATGACCTGTGCTATATTTTTTGTGGTTGCCTCCATGCTTCACCAGTCTGAAAGAGTATTAATACCAGTACTTGAGTAAACCAACCTTGGTCTGACTGCGAGGATTCAAGGCTCCTACCTGGCCAAGGACAGTTAATTGTTGACTATGGTCCCCCAAACCAAAGCTAGACACTATGAACCCTCTGAGCCTGAACACAGAAGAGCAATTCCAGCCCCTAAAGCAAACCACACAGGCCAAACATTCAGTCTGAATCTGGACCTGAAGTGCCAATGCTGGCTGTGCTTGTGGAAACAGCAGCAGCTGTGGCTGCACCTGGAACCACAGAGCAAGATGACATGTTTCTAGTTCCATTGCAGCTCCAGTTTCAGATCTGACATTTTGGCTGAGGTGGCTAACACATTACTAAGGAGATAAAATAGAGACCAGGAAGTAGGGTTAGAAGCAAAGCTCACAGATAGGAACACTTGCCTGGCATGTGTAAGGCCTGGACAAGGACCTGGAGCTTTGGAGTCACAGATTGGTTAAAATGGTTGGCTCATACCTTTAATCCTACTCAGGAGCCTGAGGACTGAGAATTTCATTGGGAGCCAGCCCAGGTAGATAAATTCAAGAAACTTATCTCCAACTAACCAGGAAAAATAAGCCAAAACTGGATGTATTACACAAGTGGTCAAGTGCAAGTCTTCAATGAAAAAGGTAGGCAAGAGAGCAAGTCCCAGAGTTTAAGCCCAATTACCAGGACACATAAAAACTAAAGTATCAAGACATGAAATAAAAAAACAATAACAAAAAATAAAAGCACTCTAGTGGTAGAGTGCTTGCCTATGGGTTTGATTCCTCACTACCACACAAAATAAGTAAATAAATAATCAATCAGTCAATCAATCAAATTTTAGGTGGGTACCAGTGGTTCATGCCTATAATCCTAACTACTCATGAGGGTGAGATCTGAGGATCTTGGTTCCAAGTCAGTTCTGGCACGAAAGTCCATGATACTCATCTCTAACCCCCCAAAAAGCTGCAAAAGAAGCTGTGGCTTAAGTGGTAGAGTGCCAACATTGAGCACAAAAAAGAACAGGAACACTGCCCGAGTCCTAAGCTCAATCTCCAGGACTGGCACAAAAAAGAGCAGGAGGTATTAGAATGAGTTTAAAGAAAAATATTAAACTAGGCAAAGGAACACAGTGCTGCCTTTACTGCTAACTGACCTGAGCTAGGGAGAGCTTTTAAAGGGATGACTGAGGATTGTGTTGGTTGGCTTTTTCTTTTTCAGGGGCCTGATTGGTAAGTTAATTTTTTTCCTCTCAGAGGACAGTTTGAATTAGGGCTGGGGGAACATACCATCACCAGATTGACTTAACTTCTATATTCCCTAGGGGCCTGGATAATTTCTTGTCCTCCATGATTTCCCCCCTCTCTCACTGTCTATGTCTCTGTCTCTCTGTCTCTGTCTCTCTGTCTCTGTCTCTCTCTCTGTCTCTGTCTTTCTCTGTCTCTCTGTCTTTGTCTCTGTCTCTGTCTCTCTCTTTGTCTCTGTCTCTGTCTCTGTCTCTGTCTCTCTCTCTCCCTCTGTGGCCACCACAGATTCTATCCATGTATACATATCCATAGTGAACATTATTCCCTTGCTGCTATTCACCAAGGAAGCCAATTTCCACAGATACAAACCTGGAGATGAAAACTGGCGCCATCTAGTGGAAGATCATAAGAAGACAGTTTAACTGCTTTTTTTTTTTTTTTTGGTGGTAATTACATGCAAACAATAGACAAAGACAAATAAGAAATGTAATTTCTCACTTGGAGAGGAGACACATGCTCTCTTTTCTACTCTGGCCCAGTGTCTTCTTAAGGACACAGCCAAAGAACTAACAGAAAAAAAAATGGACTTGCTAGCTAGAAAGCACATATTATATGCCTTACCTGAGATTAGTAGCAAAAGTCAATGGCATTACTGCTGCAACATTCTATGTGGTGTGGGAGAGGAAAGCCATCCACTGAGAGAGATTTCATTCACAATGCAGATCATTGTTATTGGTGGGGAATTCTGTGGCTTTGGACACCTGCTTACCTTGCTTGAGGCCTCACGGCCTCTCAGACACAAAGTTAGTGAACACAAATCGTTCATAAAGCCAGCTAATAGAGTACAAACAGCTTTGGGGGCACATACGTAAAGGCCTCGTGGCAGGGGATGTGTTATTTTGAAAGTAGATTTTACTGTAAATCTGAGTCATCTATGTCCTGGGACATCAAAACGTGTGTTTCAGTGGGGACCATCTTCTCTATCACTTCTATTCAGTGTACCATTGCATTTTCCTCCCTCCCCCTCCCTCCCTCCCTCCCTCCTCCCCTTTTTGTCTGTCTGCTGTCATTCTGTCTTTTTTTTTTGCCAGTCCTGGGCTTGAGCTCAGGGCCTGAGCACTGTCCTTGGACTTTCTCAAGGCTAGAGCTCTATCTTTTGAGCCTCAGCACAACTTCCAGCTTTTTTTTCTATGTTTGTAGTAATGAGGAATTGAACCCGGGTCTTCGTGCATGCTAGGCAAGTACTCTACGACTAGCCAAACTTCTGGCCCTCATTCTGTCTTTTGGGGGTAGGGGCACCAGTCTTGGGGCTTGAACTCTGGGCCTGGGCACTGTCCCTGAGCTTCTTTAGCACTCTACCACTTGAGCCACAGCACCACTTCTGGCTTTTTCTGTGTATGTGGTACTGAGGAATCGAACCCAGGGCTTCATGCATCCTAGGTAGCCACTCTACCACTAAGCCACAGTCCCAGCCCCTGTTCCATTTCTTTCATTGCATCTTAGGTAAGCTTTTCTAGGCTGGTCATTTCCATAGCTTCCCAAACTCTCAGGCAGATAGTTGAAGCTGGTAAAGACAAGCAAACATATTTGGGCTAGAGATATAGAAAAAATGGACCAAACCAGCCATGCTCTGACCACATTGGTACATTGTACCTGTGCTCATATCAAACAGGACATGGAGTTGATATAGAAAGCATAGCATGAAATACTCAGAGAGCAAAGGCAGGTGACATGGTGAAGAAGAGGGAGTCCCTAGCTCTTTGGGATGAGCTGTTAACCATGCTATCCATAGGCATATCACATGCCTTGCCAATCTGGCAAAGCAGTAACAGCAGTCCTTGAATGAACCTACCTTGTTGTGACTCACTTCTGGGACCAGTCTCCCAGCTGCAGGAGGGTTGTAGCCTGAACAAGAGAGAGGAGGAACTGATGCCCCTGGGTCTATGGTAAAAAAAAATCTTCATGAATTGGCTGCTGATTGTGAGGACTCTTGACTCAAGCCTAGGAGGCAAAGCAATTAGTCTGAGATGGGACCTGAAGTGCAGTTTAAGTCTGTACTTGAAGAAATAGCATCTAGGTCTCCAGAGGTACATGGTAACGTTCTAGTTCTTTGCAGAGCTAGTTCTAGTATGACAAGTGGACTAAGGACACAGCTCACTGGCAGGGCACTTGTCTACATGTGCAAGGACCTGGATTATGACCTGGGTCTTTGGAGCCACAGATTATTCAAAGGAATTAATCAAGCCATGCACTTGGTGGCTCATACCTATAATCCTATTCAGGGGGACTGATTCCTGAAAAACCATCATTTAAGCCAGCTTTCAAGAAAAAAAATCATTATCTCCAATGAATAAGAAAAAAGGCACATGTGGAGGTTGTAGACCACTAGTCTTGAGGAAAACAAGCTAAGCAAGATCATGAATCTCTGATTTCAAGCATCAGTACCAATATGTATGCACACACACACATACTCTCTCTCTCTCTTTCTCTCTCTCTCTCTCTCTCTCTCTCTCTCTCTCTCTCTCTCTCTCTCTCTCTCTCTCACACACACACACACACACACACACACACACACACACACACTTATCAATAGAGAAAAATAGCAGGTATGGTGAGGCACCGTGCCAGGCATGGTGGCTCACGCCTGTAATCCTAGCTACTCAGGAAGCTGAGATCTGAGGATCAAAGTTCAAAACCAGCCTGGACACAAAAGAACCAGAGACTCTTATCTCTAATTAACCTCTAGAAAACAGGAAGTGTGGCTTGGCTCAAGGGTAGGGCGGTAGCCTTGAGCTGAAGAGCTCAGGGACAGTGCCCAGGCCAAGTTCAAGCCCCATGATCCACAAAAACATAGCAGTGTCTATGGTTCATGCCTGTTATCCCAACTACTCAGGAGGCTGAGATCTTAGAATCGCAGTTCCAAGCCTGCTGGGGAAGAAAAATCCATGTGATTCTCATCTTTGTTTGCTTTTGTTGGTCATGAGGCTTGAACTCTGGCTTTGGGCACTGTCCTTGAGCTCTTCAGCTCAAGGCTAATGCTCTACCCCTTGAGCTACAGGACCACTTCCAGTTTTCTGGTGGTTAGTTGGAGATAAGTGTCTGGATTGGCTTTGAACCGCGACACTCAGCTTTCAGCTTCCCAAGTATCTAGGATTACAGGTGTGAGCCACCAGTGCCTGGCAAGACTCCAATATTCAATGAATAAAAATAAAAGCCAGAACTGGAGTTTGGCTCAAGTTTTATGTAGAACATATGCCTTGAGTGAAAAAGCTAAGAAAAAACATGGGTCCCTGATTTCATGACCCAATACTAGCACACATACCTCCAAAATATTGACGAAACAAAAATTTAGCCAGATACTGGCGGTTCATGCTTGTAATCCTAGCTACACAGGGGGCTGAGATCTGAGTACCAGAGTGTAAATTTGGCCCAGGCAGAAAAGTTCATGAGACTCTTATCTGTGAATCACACAAAAAAGACTCAATCGGAGGTGTTGTTCAAGCGGTAGAGAAATAGTCTTCAGCAGAAGAAGCTCAAGGATAGCATCCAGGCCATGGATTCAACACCAAGGACCAGCAATAAACGAAAGAACGAACGAATGAATGAATGAATATATATATATATATAATTGAAGGTTAAATTAAAATAAAAATAGGCAAAAAAGAAGTTTATTATGTAGTTAAAGAAAAAAAATAATAAAATGTAGTTAAAGAAAAACGGCAGCAAGCTAGGCAAAGAAACACCTTATACTGTTGCTGCTCAGCTGATATACAGCGGGGGAGGTTAGGATAGGAGGACTGGGGATTTTGTTGCTTGGCTATCTCTTATCTGTCTTGCTGACTGGTTGTTTCTTTTCTCCTTGGAGTATGGTTTGAGTTACACTTGAGGGAACATTTTACCTGATTTTCTTTGCTTCCACATTCCATCAATGCCTGGATATTTTCCGGAAGTGCAATCTCCTTAAGGGAGGGAAGAGAGTGGACTTCTTCAAAAGTTCCATCCCTGCATGGAAAAAAAGGGAAATTTATATGTCTGCCCTTTCGTGACTCTGAAAAAGATACTACCCTACCTAAACCAAGAGTTCGATAGTGAATGCTGCTATGCACTTGCAAAGCAAGTTGAACCTGCAGCTTTGCACCAAGAAGGCAACTTCCCCAGATACCAGATAGGGGAAGTGCTGTGTAGATGGGAACATGCGCCCTCTAGTGGTAGATCATGAGAAGACCGACGACCTGCTTCTTTGCAAAAGACAAAGACAGATGGGGAATGAGATTTCTCAAGTTGAAGAGAAGTCACATTGTCAGATAAACACCCACTCTCTCTTTTCCTTTCCAGCCCAGTGTCTCCTTAAGGCCATATCCAAAAACTAATGAAAAAAAAAGACTGCCTGGTTAGAAAGCACAATTTATGGCAAGCTCAGCCTGTTAGAGACTGAAGTGACAATCAGATGCCATAGCAAGGACTGGGACATGACATTTTTCCTGGAGCACATTGTTGAAAAGAAATATCAGCCCATGAGGAGCCTTTTGTGGTGGTTTGGGGGGGAATTCTATAGCTTTGGAGATCTTCTCACCTAACTTGAGGCCTCACAGATCCCTCCAAGGCAGACATTCAAATGAATCAAGTTGATCATTTAGCCACAGGGCAGAGCACCAACAACTATGTGGACACACATACATGGAATCAACATGAGAGGGGATGGGTTACTTCAGAAATAGACAGAAGCTGGCTCTGGTGTATCTGCTGGCTCGCAGTTGTAATCCCAGCTCTTCAATCCAGCAGTTCTTATTTATCCAGGTAGATCCACTTCAACAAGTCACGCTATGAAACATGGGTCCTCTTTGTGTTCTGAGTTGATGATGATATCCAGTTTTAAAACTGAACACTCTGCTAAGAGAAAATAATGATGACATTTGTCTCAGAAATTCAGGAGAGGAAGAAGCAGCAATTATAGGAGTCTCACACCAAAGATGGACTCTTACCTGGCACCACACAAAAAAAAAAAATTCTGCCAGGAATGGTGGTGCATGATTGTAATTGTAGCTATTCTGGAGGCAAGCAAAGTTAGTGTGAAATCTTATCTCAAAAACAAAAACAAAAACAAAAAAACAACTTGGACATGGGCCAGGAGCATAGCCTAGTGGTAGAGTGCTTGCCTAACAAGCATGAAATCCTGGTTTCGATTCTTCGGTACTACATACACAGAAAAAGCCATAAGTGGTGCTGTGACTCAAGTGGCAGAGCATTACCCTTGAGCAAAACATGTCCAAGGACAGTGCCCAGGCCCTGAGTTCAAGCCCCAGGACTGGCAAAAAAGAAAAAAAAAGAATTTGGACATGGCTCAAGTTGCACAGTGCTGGCCTAGCATGTATGAAGCCCTGAGTCCAACCCCTAGTAATAGAAAAAAATAAATCAATACATTCAGAAATTCATTTTTACAAATTAATAAATCAATTGATTTAAAAATAAATATCAACTGTAACAAAAGATGAACATGCAAAATCCAAACCTGAAGACATTCCATTAAGGAAAATCATTTTTTAATGGTAAACTATACTTCTTTTTATTTTTATTTATATTTTTGTGAGTCATGGGGCTTGAACTCTGCCTGGGCGCTTTCCCTGAGCTCTTCAGGACAAGGGTATCACCCTACCCCTGGGCCTGGGCACTGACCCTGAACTCTTCTGCTCAAGGCTACTTCCCTACCCTCAAGCCAAGCCCCACTTCAAACTTTCTTGAGGTTAATTGGAGATAAGAGTCTCAGGTTCTTTTGTGGGCTGGCTTTGAACCTTGATCTTCAGATCTCAGCCTCCAGAGTAGCTTATTTTTTGGCCAGTTGTTGGGCTTGAACTCAGGGCCTGGGCACTGTCCTTGGACTTTTTTTTCTCAAGGCTAGAGCTCTACCACTTGAACCACAGCACTACTTCCAGCTTTTTTCTATGTATGTGGTACTGAGGAATTGAACCTGGGTCTTCGTGCATGTTAGGCAAGCACTCTACCACTAGGCTAAACTCCCAGCTCTGACCACTTGTTTTTATTTTGACATAGATTTTTGTGGTATTTGGATTAAACCCAGGTCTTTTGCATTCTAGTCAAAGGCTTTACTACTGGACCCACACCCCAGCCTGAGAAAATATTAAAGTCTTCTCAGCTCTGAAAACAAGGTAGATCGGATTCATTTGTCCACAGGAATTTGCTGTAACCCATGGAGACAAGGTAGCTATAGGTTTCCAACGTCTACAGTGTCTTCTGAGCTGTGTCCAGCTGCTGTTACCCTTCCTGTGTGAAGTCCACTGTCACACCTTCAAATGCTTCTGCTTCCTGTAATAACACATTCTGATACAATCTCATTTCCACACTGCAATATATACATCATTTTCTGAGTGAGAAAATGCACAATCCTCCCATTAGAAAGAACAATGGAATGATTTAGATATAATAAAGTGGGAAATGTATTATCAAGGTATCATTTACAATAACACGGAGAAAAATTGTATTTAAAACTGAGAAGCTGCCAGTTGTGGATGGCTCACAACTGTAAGGATAGCATCTCAGGTGGCTGAGATCTGAGGATTGTAGTTTGAAACTAGTACAGGCAGGGAAGTCCATGAGACCCTTATTTCCAACTACCCATCAAAAGCAGAAGTGAAGCTGTGGCTCAATTGGTAGAACTCTGGCATGCGAGAGAATAAAACTCAGTTACAACACCTAATCACTGAATTTAAAACTCAGGACCAGCATATACACATACACACAAACATGAAGAGCTATGAGGAAAATATGTAATGTTGTAATTCTTATGTCAAAAAAGATTAAGATGCAACAAAATTTGAAACACACAAAAAGCTGGGCGCTGGTGGCTCACACCTATAATCCTAGCTACTCAGGAGGCTGAGATCTGAGGATCACAGTTTGAAGCCAGCCAGGCTAAGAAATCCATGAGACTCTGATCTCAAAAAAACAAACAAACAAACAAACAAAAAACTACTCAGAAGATGTTATTGGTGCTGTGGCTCAAGGGGAAGAACACTAGCCTTGAGCAAAAGAAGATTGGGGTCATAGCCCAGGCCCAGAGGACGGGCTTAAACATACATACATAACATACATACATATATATATGTATGTATATACATACACAAACAAGCAGGATTGGAACTGAGAATGTAGTTCAGTATTTAAGTGCCTGTCTATTGTACATAAGGCAATTATTTCCACCCCCAACATGGAAAACAAACATACAGAGAAACCATTCAATAAAGACAGGAGGAGAGGACATGGGCACTGAGGCTCACACCTGTAATGAAAGCTATGTGGGAGGCTAAAAATGTAAGGGTCATGATCTGAGGTCAGCTCAGGCAGAAAGTTCATGGGTGCCCAATTCCACTAATAAAATGTTAGGTGTGTTGGTGCACACTTGTCATCCCAGCAATGTAGGAAGTGTAAACAGGAGGAGAAGCACAGGTCTGGTCAACTGGACATAAATTTGAGATCCTATATAAAAACCCACAAAAGCAAAAAATGTTTGGTAGCATGGCTCAAATGATAGAGTACCTGCCTGGTAAGCACAAATCTGAGTTCAAATCCCAGTACTGTCACACACACACACACACACACACACACACACACACACACACACCATAGAATGGGAAGAACACACACACAATATATAATAGGAACACTAGTATAGTGTGCAACCTTGAAATGACAATACTCCAGAAAGATTTGGAGGTCAAGATTTGCCTTGGTTACATAATAAGACCTTGTCTTATAAATGAAAGAAGAGGAAGGAAGGAAGAAAGAAAGAAAGGAACTAGGCACCGATGGCTCCTGCTTGTAATACTAGCTACTTAGGAAGCTGAGATATGAGGATTGTGGTTGGAAGCCAGTCCAGGCAGAAAAGTCCTTGAGACTCAACTTTTTTTTTGCCAGTCTCCAAGCTTGACTTTAGGTCCTGAGCACTGTCCTTGTGCTTTCTCAAGGCTAGAGCTCTACTACTTGAGTCACAGCACCTTCCAGCTTTTTCTAGATATGTTGTACTGAGGAATCAAACCCAGGTCTTTGTGTATGCTAGGCAAGCACTCTACCACTAAGCCAAACTCCAAGCCCCCTGAGACTTTATCTCCAGTTAAACACCAGAAAATCCAAAGTAGAGCAGTGGCTCAAGTGGCACATGGGCGGTCAAGCAAAAATCCTAAGGGACAGCATGAAGGTCCTGAGTTCCAACCATTGGCAGCAAGAAAAAGGAAAGGGCTTGGAATGTAGCTATTAGTAGAATTCTAGACCAGCATAAATAAGTTTCTGGATCCCATGCCAAGCACCAAAAAATAATATAAAAAAAGAAGATCTTTCTTTTTACATTTTATTAACATATGTTAATTGTGCAAGGCAAGAATATTTTAAGTAACCTGATGGTATTTTATTTTAGCGGCCTTAGCAAATATCCACATATGGTATAAAACCATAATGCAAAATATTTACTTGATACTTTTATATTGATTTTATTGAATAAAAAACAGTATTAAGTTAATTTTGTAGGAATGGACCTAACTCAAGTGGTAAAGTGACAGCCTCAAGTGAAAAAGACAGGCAAGACTTTCAAGCCCTGAATTGAAACAACAGTACCAGCACACTCGTGCGCGCACACATGCACACGCACGTGCACACGCACACACACACACACACACAAATTTACCTCTGTGATCTAACTTTTTAAAAGTAGCCAGCTAGCTGGCCCTCATTGCTTATGCCTATAACCCTAATAACTGAGGAGGTTGAGATATGAGAATCACGGTTCAAAGGCAGCCTGGGCAGGAAAGTTCATGAGACTCATCTCCAATAAAATGTCAGAAAACTGGAAATGGAGCTGTGACTCAAGTGGTAGAGCACCAGTCTTGAGCAAAGAGCTCAGGGACAAGTGCCTAGGACCCGAGTTCAAGCCACAGGATCCCTCATCACCCCCCAAGGAAAATTGACTGGCTGGTGTGGTTGCCAGTGGCTAACAACTATAATCCCAACTACCGAGGCAGCTGAGATCTAAGGAACAAAGCCCATTCTGTGCAGGAAAATCTGTTAGACCTTTTCATCTAATGAAATACCGAAAAAGCTAGAAGTGGACATGTGGTTCTAGTGATAGAAGGCTAGCCTTGAACAGAAACAATCAGGGACAGGGCAGAGACCCTGAGTTTAAGTCTAGGAGCAGCAGGAAAAAAGGACCTAGCAGAGCTGGGTGCCAGTGGCTCATACCTGTAATCTTAGATGCTCAGAAGTTTGAGATCTGAGAATCACAGTTTAAAGCCAGCCAGGGCAAAAGAGAATCTTATCTCTAGTTAACCACCAAAAAGCCAGCCATGGCTTAGTGGTAGAGTGATGGCCTTGAGCAAAAACAATCAGGGTCAATGCCCAAACCCTGAGTTCAAGTCCAACAACTGGCCAAAAATAAATATAAAAATACTAGCTGACCTGGTTACTGGTAGCTCACACCTGTACTCCTAGACACTCAGACTGATAAAATCTGAAAATCACTGTTCAAAGCTAGCCTGGGCATGGTATATTTATCTCTAACAAACAAACAAGTCATAAATTCAGCTGTTGCTCAGGTGGTAGAATACTAGTTTTGTGGAAAAAAGAGACAAGGTCCAGGCAAGGCACACACACACACACACACACACACACACACTGAAGAGCTAAGAAAAATGTGAAAATTGTTTAAGATCTAAGCAAAATTTAAATAGGAAAAGATCAGAATTAAGGATGTGGGTCAGTGGTTAAGAGCTTGCTTAGCATACATAAGGCCCCAAGTTGTATCCCTAGACAGAGAAACCATTAAATAAAGAGGTGAGGGGACCTGGGCTCTCAGGCTCTAATCAAATCCACATGAATAGGTTAGAATGTGAGGAATGTTATTCAAGGCCAGTTCAGGCAGAAAAGTTCATTAGATTCCAATTCCACCAGTAAAATTCCGTCTATGGTGCTGCATACTTGTTATCCAAGTAATACAGGAAGTGCAACCAGGAGGAGGGTCCAGCTAGGGAATAAATATAATCTTATATAAAAACAAAGAAAAGCAAAAGAGTTCTGGTAGCATCATTGAAGTGATACAGCACCTGCCTGCCTGATAAGCACAAGTCTGAGTTCAATTCGCCGTGCTGTTACTCTCTCTCTCTCTCTCTCTCTCTCTCTCTCTCTCTCTCTCTCTCTCTCTCTCTCTCTCTCTCTCTCTCTCTCTCTCTCTCTCTCACACACACACACACACACACAATATAGAACAAGAAGCCTGGTAAAGTAATGCACACATGAAGTGTCAGTACTCTGGAGGAAGAAGCAGGAAGATTAGAAGCTTTGGGCTAGCTTGGGTTACTTAACAAAAGAAAAAGAAAAAAAAGAAAAAAAGTTAGTCACTGATGGCTCATCCCTATAATACTAGCTACCCAGAAGGCTGAGATATGAAGATCATTGTTCAAAGTCAATCTCAGAAGAAAAGTCCTTGAGACCCTTATCTCCAACTAAGCCCCAATATAGGTGTGGCTCAAGTGGCAGATGGACAGTCTTAAGCAAAAATTCCTAACAGACAGTATCAAGCCCTGAACTCAATCCTTAGTACACACACACACACACACACACACACACACACACACACACACCTCCCCTCTAAGAATAAACAAAAACCAAAAGAAAAAACAAGTGTAGCTATTAGAAGAAATTTTATCTAGCATGCATGAGATTCCCAAATCCATGCATGCTCAAAACCAAAAATAATGTAAAAACAGAAGAGGGTCTTTTTATATTTAATTAACATGTATTAATTGCATAAGGCAGGAATGTTTAAGTTATCCAGTTTTGGTATTTTATTTTAGTTGCCTTAGCAAATAACCACATTTGTTATAAAACCATAAGGCAAAATATTGACTTGATACATTTTTTTTGCCAGTCCTGGGGTTTGAACTCAGGGCCTAAGCACTGTCCCTGGGCTTTCATCAAGGCAAGTACTCTACCACTTGAGCCACAGCACCACTTCTGGCTTTTCTATATATGTGGTACCGAGGAATCGAACCCAGGTCTTCATGCATTCTAGGCAAGCACTCTACCACTAGGCCAAACTCCTAGTCCTTGACTTGATACTTTTATGTTGATTACATGTTGAAAAATATTTGGATGTCATTTACTTTTTTATTTGAATCAGGGAAGGGAAGAAGTAAAACAAAATGATGAGACATACGACAAAGAGTGAACAAGTGTAACAGCGATATTCATAAGACAATATATTGGAAATGATCTTTAGAACTTGAGAGGGGGTGGGAGAGAGAAAATGGGAGAAAAACATTGGAAAAGGTAACAATGTTCGAAGTACCAGGGGCTGGGAGTTTGGCCTAGTGGTACCGTGCTTGCCTAGTATGCACAAAGACCCAGGTTCGATTCCTCGGTATCACATACATAGAAAAAATCTGGAAGTGGTGCTGAGGCTCAAATGGTAGAGCTCTAGCCTTGAGCAAAACGTGTCCAAGGACAATGCCCAGGCCCTGATTTCAAGCCCCAGGACTGACAAAAAAGAAGATGTACTCAATACATTACGAATATAACTATAAACCCTGTATACATCACCCTGAAAATAAACAAACTATATTAAGATGCATTTATGAAATAAATTACAGTATTAAAATTAATTGTGAGGGAGTGGAGACCTGACTCAAGTGGTATACTGGAAGAAATGAGTAAAAAAGCCAGGCATTTCCAGGCCTTGATTTCAAACCACAATATCAGCACAAAAAATTATTTTACTCGTATGATAGCATTCTTTGAAAGGAGCCAGCTAGCTAGGCCCAAGTGACTCACGCCTGTATTGCTAGCAACTCGGGAGGCTGGGATCTGAGGAACACTGCTCAAATTGGCCTGGGCAGGAAAGCATGTGAGACCCTGTTATCCAATTAAGTAGCAAAAAAGCTGTAAATGGAACTGTGGCTATCGTGATAGAGTGGCAGTCTTGAACAAAAACAGTCAGGCCACACCCCAAGTTCAAGTCCCAGGAACAGTAGCAGAGCTTGGCACCAGTGGCTCCGGCCTGTAATTTTAGATATTCAGAGGCTAAGATGTGAGGATCATGGTTTAAAGCCAGCCACCTAAGGCAAGTCTGTGAGAATCTTATCTCCAATTAACCTCAAAAATGCTAGAATTGGAGGTCTGGCTCTATTGGTAAAGTGCTAGCCTTGAACAAAAATAATCAGGCACCATTACCAGACCCGGGTTCAAGCCCACAGCTGCCAAAAATGAAAACAAAAAATGATTCGCTGTCCTGAGTACTAGTGGCTCACACCTGTAATCCTGGCTACCTAGGCTGCTGAAATCTGAGGACCACTGTTCAAAGCCAGCCCAGGCAGGAAAGCACATGATATGCTTATCTCTAATCAACCAAGAAAAAAGCCAGGATGGTAGCTCTGGTTCACATGGTAGAGCACTAGCCTTATGGAAAAAAAAAAAGCACAAGGCTCAGGCCAGACCAGGGGTGGGTGAGTGTGTGCGTGCATGCGCGTGCACACACACACACACACACTGAAGAGCTATGAGGGAAAAATGTGACATTGGAATTCTAACACAGTACAAAAGAAGTTTAAGACATAAGCAAAATTTAAACAGAGGGAAAGTTCAGAACTGGGAATGTACTGCAGTGGTTGAGAGCTTGCCTAGCATATACAAGGCCCTGAGTTCCATCCCTAGCACTGAAAACAGACAGACATATAAACTATTAAATAAAGAGGTGAGGGGGATGGGAGTTTGGCCTAGTGGTAGAGTGCTTGCCTAACATGCATGAATACCCGGGTTCAATTCCTTGGTACCACATACATAGAAAAAGCCAGAAGTGGTGCTGTGCCTCAAGTGGTAGAGCTCTAGCTTTGAGAAAGCCCAAGGACAGAGCTTAGGCCCTGAGTTCAAGCCCCAGGACTAGGTCACTGAGATTCATCTCTCTAATTAAAGCTATTTGGTAGGCAAAGAATGGGAGGGAAATGGATACAAGCCAGTTCCGGCAGAAAAGCTGGTTAGGTTCCAGTCCCTCCAGTCAAATTTTGTGTCTGGTGCTGTATACTTGTCATCCCAGCAATGCAGGAAGTGTAACCAGGAGGGAGGTCACAGTTCAGGCTAGCCAGGCACAAATTTGAGATACAATATAAAACCCAACAAAAAGCACTGATAAAATGGCTCAAGTGATAGAGTACTTGCCTGATAAGCATGAGTCTGAATTCAAATCTCAGTACTATCATACACACACACACACACACACACACACACACACACACACACACACCATAAAATAGGAAGACTGTGATTGTGATGCACACTTGATATGCCAGTACTTTGGAGGCAGAAGTGGAATATTGGAAGTTCAAGGGTAACTTGAACTAAATAATAAGAACTTGTCTCAAAAAAAAAACGCTAAAAAACTGAGCAATGAAGTCTCATGCCTGTAATCCTAGCTACTCAGGAGAGACATGAGGATTGTGGTAAAGAATCTTAGCTCTAATTAACCACCCAGAACCTAGAAGTTGAGCTGTGGCTCAAGTGGAAGAGATCCAGTCTTGAGTAAAAAACAACAAAACTAAGGAACAGCATCAAGGCTCTGCGTTCAAGCCCCAGGACTGTTACAGGCGTGTGTGCATGTGCACGCGCGCGCGCGCGCGCGCGCACGCACACACACACACACACACACACACCATAAGATAGGTAAAACAGACAATGTTGATAATGAAAACTGGCCATAAGCTAGGCAAAGGAACACCTTGTACTGTTACTGCTGAGCTGATACATGGTGAGGAGAGATTAGAACAGGAGGACTGGGGATTTTATTGATTGAAGATCTCTTGTCTATCTTGCTGATTACTTCTCTTTCCTCTTGGAGTATGGCTTGAATTAGGTTTGAGGGAACATCTCACCTGATTTTTTGACTTCCACATTCCACCAAGGCCTGGATATTTTCCTGAACTCCAGTCTCCTTTTTAAGCAGGTGAGCAGAGTGGACTCCTTCAAAGGTTCCATCCCTGCAGAAAGAAAAGGTCAATTTATATTTCTGCCCTTTCAAGACTCTGAAGGAGGTGACTATCCTACCAAAACTGGGAGGCCCATAGTGAACCTTACTTCCTTCAGCTTTGGAGCTAGAAGGCAACCTCCCCAGACAGACACTAGATAGGGGAAGTACTGTGGAGATGAGACATGACCGTCTAGTGGAAGATCATGAGAAGACAGACAACCTGCTTCTTTGCTGGTAACCATGTGCAGAAGACAAAGACAGACAGGAGAGGCGATTTCTCCATTCGGAGAGGAGACACATCCTCAGATACATCCTCTTTCTTACCCTCTGGCTGAGTGTCTCCTTAGGGACATGTCTCAAAACTAATGAGAAAAATAGACTGTCTGGTTAGAAAGAACAAGATTGATACTTTATGGCAAGCATAGTCTGCAGAGGCTGAAGTGACAATCAGATGGCATAGCATGGGCAGTACATGGTGTTCTTCTTGCAGTATTCTTCTGTACATTGTTAAAAATAAATGTCAGCCAATGAGGAGCATTTAAATCACAGTTCAGAATAACTGTGGTGGTTTTGGGGGAATTCATGGCTCTGGAGATCTGTTTACCTAAATTGAGGCCTTACAGCCTCCCTTCCAGGCAGACATTCACTTGACTCAAGTTGTTCATTTAGTCACAAGGCAGAGCACAAACAACTGTAGGGAGACATACATGGAATCTGTAGCAAATTCTGGAGCCCATCTGTGAGACCAGGAAGGTATTAAGAGGTGGGAATGCCACCTGATGAGTTCTTAAAAGACTGAGAACTGGACCTTGGAAAGGTCAAAACAGGCAAGGTAAAATAAATGTATATCTTACGATTAACTGGACTGGATGATGTATAAGTCACAGTTGATCAGATCCTATGATACTTGAGACAATGGGAATAAGATGAATGCTTGTTTTATGATCACTGCTTCTCACACCCCCTAACTATAGGATGTTAGTTATTACGATACACAAACTAGTCTTTTTTATTGCACGTTATTGTACAAACTGTGTCTTATGTTAATGATTGTAACAATAAGATAGGCTGACACCTTTTTTGCACATACCTACACTAAGTAACCTTCTCTCTGCTAAATTAATAAATAAACTTGCTTAGGAAAGTTCAGGTTTCAGAAGCCAATGAACGCTGGAACTGTAGTTCTCTACTTTTCTATTCTCTCTGTCCTTTTTCATTTCTTCAGCCCTGGTATCCTATCCTGCTGACCCTGGCTGAGGTTAACAACAGAATCCATATGTGAGGGCAAGGGTTATTTCAGAAATAGACAAAAGCCAGGCTCCCCTGGCTCACACTTATGATTAAATTAATCCACCAATTCTCACTTACCCAGTAAATCTACCTCAACAAGTTACTCCCTATGAATCATGGGTCCTCTTTGTGTTCTAAGTTGATGATGATATATAGTTATACAACTGAGCACCCTGTTAAGAGAAAATAATAATGACATTGGTCTCAGAAATTCAGGAGGGAAGAAGCAACAATTCTAGGGGTTTCACATCAAAGATGGAGCCTTAAGTGGCACCATACCAATAAATTTCTGCCAGTTGTGGTGGAACATGCTTGTAATTCCAGCTATTTTTGAGGCAGGGAGGAATCTTGTGGTTCAAAGTAGCCCTACCAAAGTTATTGTGAAATGTTATCTGAAAACAAAGCTAAAAAAAGGAAAAAAAACTTGGGCATGGATCAAGTAGTACAGTGCTGGTCTAGCAAGCATGAAGCCATGAGTTCAATCTCCAGCGAAATAGAAATAAATTAATCATCACATTAATTAACAAATTAATTTTAAAAATGTAATGCATAAGTTGATTACATTTAAAAACAAATATCAAAAACAAACAAATAAACAAAAAACAAATATCAAATATAACAAAGGATAAACATGAAAAACCTAAAGCATAAAACATTCCATTTAGTAAAATCTTTTTTTTTTTGGTCGTGGGACTTGAACTCTGGGCCTGGGTGCTGTCCCTGAGCTTTTCAGCTCAAGGCTAGTACTCTACCTCTTGAGCCACAGACACATTGCAGTTTTCTGGTGATTAACTTGAGAGAAGTATCTCACAGTCTTTAGTACCTGGGCTGGCTTTGAACTATGATCCTCAGATCTCAGCCTGCTGAGTAGCTAGGATTACAGGCGTGAGCCACCATGCCTAGCAAAATCTTCTTTTTTAATGGTAAACTATACTTGTTTTCATTTTGGCACACATTTTTGTGGCATTTGGATTAATAATGGGGACTTGAACATACTAGACAAAAGCTTTATTACTGGATCACATCCAGCCCAGGAAAATCTTAGGGTGACAGCCTTCTCAGTTCTGTAAACAACTGAGGGAATCTACTAACCGAGGAAAACAAGGTGGCTATAGATTTCCAACATCACATCTGTGTGAAGTGTCTTCTGATGACCATCTAACTGCTGCCACTCTTCCTGTGTGAAGTCCACTGTCACATCTTCAAATGTTTCTGCTTCCTGTAATAACACAGTCCTGTACAATCTGTTCCTTTTCACATTAATAAATGCATTAGTTTAAGAATTAGTTAAAACAACTCAAAAGGAATTGAACATGTGGACAATGGGAACTCCCAGAATGACTATATTGGTTATGGACTTTTTTTTTGTGGACAGAGGACTGCAATCATAGAGATCTCTTTGTTGGCACTTTTTCTCTTTTAGTCTTTGCTTTCTAGCATTCCACCTGGGCTAGCTCAAGTAGGAATGAAAATAAGGCTTTATTCAAAAAATAATAAAGGAGGAAATGTAGGGAACCCCGAAGTTGAGCTTTGAAACCTGGAAAAGATCTGAGCGGTTGGAATGCTGCTTGAACAGTACTCAGAATGCTGAGTACTGGCCATGGAAGGGTTGAAACAGCTTTGGAGATGTTCAAGAGGCTTAAATGCTGTCCCTTTCCTTAGTGCTGAAAGGGCTGAGTGCTAGACCTTGAAAGCTAGATAAAGTAGAATACATTCTTGAAGTATGCCTGGATTACAGTCTTCACTCTGAAAACATTAAGGGAACCAGTTATTTTCACAAACTAACTCTGTTTTGTCTCTGATTGTAATAACAGTTTAGTTGCCTTGTTTACTGCAGGTACCCATAGTAACCTTCCCTGTACTAAGTCTAACAAATAAGCTTGCTTAGAGGAAAACAGGGTTCAGGAGCCAGTGAGCCTTGGGCACCTCGGTCCCCACTGCATCTCTCTTTTCTCTCTTTCTAAATGTTTTTCCTCATTTCTTTATTTATCCATTTTGGAGCAAACAGTTAAGACAATTCTTACTTTCCAAATCCTTTCTTATCTAAAGGAAATAATTTTTCCTCAATTCTCCTTCCAAAGTCTTTCTTATACTCTTTTATAAGCTCTATCTTATTAGACTAAAAACATCCCTTTTCCTTTTAACTTCCTTTTCTCCTTACTTATATTTTCTTTAGTTTGTATACTGATTAACTCTTAGAAGAGTTTCAAACTCAAGACAGTTTTTCTCATTGAAATTTAATAACCCTTAGACACATTAGTTAACACCCAAATACAATGACCTTTGTGTTATGAGTTTAGAACTGCCAATTTTTATTTCTAACCTCTTTGATAAAGGATTTATCTCCCTAACTTAATTAGGTGGTCACAAGAAGCACACCTGGTAATTGCAATTTATTCTTTAACTCCTTCAACAAAAGGTTCATATTCCTCACATGGCTGCTGATCACAAGAGTACAGGTAACAGTAAAAAAAAGCAAATAATTCCAGAAAATGCCAATAACAAAAATATCATTATATAAGACCAAAGCATTTTAGTCTGATAGAAAAAACTACTTTTTCTCACACCATGATGACAGCTGTTACGCATGGAAGTATTAGATTATTTTGATTGTGTTCATACACATTTAAACACACATGCAAACAAATGTATTAAGGTGCACTTAGGTTTTAAAAGTGAAGATCAGCCGTAAGTTTTTTGGAATTCCAGTGGCAAATGACATTTATTCCTATTGTATTATATAACCATATTATTAATGTGACAAAAACAAAGACTAAATACATAAAATACAAGATTCAAAACACAAAACCTTTTCCATACAAATAGAATTTAAAGACCAAACTTTTCATGGGATTTCTTCCCTTTGTGTGTAAGCCTTTTTATCTGATTTTTTTTTGCCAGTCCTGGGCCTTGAGCTCAGGGCCTGAACACTGTCCTTGGGCTTTCTCAAGGCTAGAGCTCTAGTACTTGAGCTGCAGCACCACTTCCGGATTTTTCTATGTATGTGGTACCAAGGAATTGAACCCGGGTCTTCATGCATGGTAGGCAAGCACTCTACCACTAGGATGAACTCCTGGCCCTGTAGGCCTTTTTAAAAGACATCGCTACATCTTTTTATTGCTGCACTTGCTGTTCTCCTTTTTGCAAAAAAAAAATGTGCTAAATCCTCAAAATCTTTACTCTATGGGCTGGGATGTAGCTCAGTGGCAAAAAAGTGTAACGTCCTGGGTTCGATCCCCAGTGCCAAAAAAAAAAAAAGAAAAAAAAAAAGACAAAATCTTTACTCTTTCCTTTCACTCTTGATGCTGACAGCAGCATCTTTTCCAGCTTAAAAAACTCAGCCCTTTTGCTTTCTTATTATCTTATTGTCATCCTGAAATCCTGAAGCATGGCCCTAGGGCATTCCTGGTCAGGTCACTGACTCTTCAGTTTAGAGATTGCTCAATTCCCATATTGGGTGTCATTTGTTGATAACCAAAACTCGAGGCAGTGGGACAGGATACTGGAACCAAAGAAATGAGAAAAACACACAGAGAGAAAAAAGAGTTGCAGTGGGGACCAGAAGGCCCAAGGCTTACAGGTCTTTGAACCCTTGATTTCCTAAAGGAGGCTTATTTACTGATTAGTTCAGAAAAGGTTACCATGGATACATGCAGTAAACAAAGCTTCCATACTTTTATTCCATTCAGGAACAAAACAGAGTTTGTGAGAACAACTGGCTTCTTTAGTGTTTGGAGAGTGAACGCTACCAACCCAGGAATAATTCAGACATATATTCCACTTTATCTGTCTTTCAAGATCTAGTTTTCAGCCCTTGCAGCACTAAGGAAAGGGACAGCATTCTGATCTCTTAACCCTCTCCAGAGCTGTCTGTGTTAACCTTTCCATAGCCAGTCTCCACATTCTGAGACAGTTGAGGAAGTCCCAACATCTCAGACCTTTTCCAGATTTCAGAGCTCTGCTTCAGAGTTCCCTACAGCACAATCATGCCATTAGAAAGAATGATACAATGTAATAATTTAGAGATAATTAAATTGAGAAACGTAATACACCATAAAAGTGTCATTTTCAATAATATGGGGGAAAAGAGTATTCAAAACAGAATAGGTGCCAGGCACGGTGGCTCACACCTGTAATCCTAGCTACTCAGGAGGCTGAGATCTGAGGATCGTGGTTCAAAGCCAGCCAGCCCAGGCAATAAAGTACATGAGACCCTTATTTCCAATAAATCACCAGAAAACTAGAAGTGGTGCTGTTGCTCAAGAGATAGAGCGGTAGCTTTGAGCTGAAGAGCCCAGACCCAGAGTTTAAGCCCCATGATCCACAAAAAAACCCCAAACCAAAACAACAAAAAAAAACTGAATAGGTGCCAGGTTAGGTTGGCTCACACCTAGAATCCTAGCTACTCAGGAGGCAGAAATCTGAAGGTGACTGTTCATAACCAGACCAGGTAGGAAATTTTGTAAGAATCTTATCTCCAATTAACCACCAAAAGCAGATGTGAAGTGTAGTTCAAGTGGTAGAACCTGGCCTTGAGTAAAAAAAAGCAAAGAAAGTTCAAGGACAGCAGTGTGTGGAGCGTGAGTTAAAGACCCTAGACTGGCATCCACAAACACAAAACTAAAAAGCTATGTGGAAAAATTGGAAGTTACAATTCTTATACTGTATGAAAAAAAGTTGAAAATATAAGAAAAATTTAAACAGAGGGAAAGATCAGAACTGGGGTTGTACTGCGGTGGTTGAGAGCTTGCCTAGCACATACAAGGTCCTGAGTTCCATCTCCAGCACTGAAAACAGACAGACAGACATATATACCATGCAATAAAAATAGGTGAGGGGTAGCCAGGCATGGTGGCTCACACCTGTAATCCTACTCAGGAGGCTGAGATCTGAGGATGACAGTTCAAATCCAGCCCGGGCACTAAAAAGTTAGTGAGACTCTTATTTGCAATAAACCATCAGAAAACCGGAAGTGTGGCTCATTGGGTAGGGTGGTATCCTTAATCTGAAGAGCTCAAGGACAATGCCCAGGCCCAGAGTTCAAGTCCCACAACCGACAAAAAAAATACGTGAGGGAACCAAGGCACTGAGGCTCACACCTGTAATCGAAGCTACTTGGGAGGCCATAAAAGAGAGGGATATGGTTCGAGGCCAGTTCAAATAGAAAAGTTCATTCTATTCCAATTCCACCAGTAAAATTCTATGTATGGTGCTGCATACTTGTCACTCCGGCAATGCAGGAAATATAAACAGGAGTATAGTTTACAGTTCAGGCCAGCTAGGGCATAAATTTCAGATTTTATGTAAATGAAACAAAACCAAAGAAGAGTGGTAGCATGGCTCAATGATGGATTCCCTGCATGGTAAGCACAAGTCTGAATCCAAATCTCAGTACTGTTATATACAGACACAAAAGGTAGGAAAGGAAAATTAGTCTAGTGATGCATGCTTGAAAAGCCTGTACTCTGGAGGAAGAAGCAGGAGGTTTGGAAGCTCAAGACTAGGCTGGGATATATAACAATCTCTGTCTCAAAATAAATAAGTAAAATAAGAAGGTGGGTACAGATGGCTCATGCCTTTAATCCTTGCTATACAAAAAACTGATATATGAGGATAGTGGTTTGGAGCCAATCCAGGTAGGAAAGTTCCTGAGATTCTTTTTTTCTAATTAACCACTCGGAAGCTAGATGGAAAGCTGTGGCTCAAGTGGTAGAGAGCCAGTCTTGAGCAAAAACAAAAACAAAAAGAAAAACAAAAAAAATCCTCTATGGGACAGCATCAGTGCCTCAAGACGAGCACAAAAAAGTTTAGAGAGGGCTTGGAGTATTAGAAAAATTCTTGTCTAGTAAGAGGTTCTAGACTCCAGCCTCAGCACCACAAAGATAATATAAAAACAGGAGTAAGATCATGTGTCCCTTATTTCAAGCCCCAATACAAGTGTGGCGTGCATGTGCACGCACATGCACACACACACACTCACACTCACACAGTCAGGTACCAGTGGATCATGCCTGTAATCCAACCTGTTCAGGAGCCTGAAATCTGAGGACTGTAGTTTGAAGCCAGACTAGGCCCTTAAAATGGGGCAATGTCGTTTTTTTTCTGACAGCAGCATAGAATTCCATTGTGTATAAATACCACGTCTTGTTGATCCACTCATCAACTGAGGGGCATCTAGGTTGGTTCCATATCTTTGCTATGGGATTTAGTACGTCCTTGTTTCTGGACAATTGGGTAAATGCCAAGTAGTGGAATTGCTGGATCATAAGGGAGCTCTATGTTTAAGGAACCACCATACTGCTTTCCATAGTGGTTGAACGAGTTTACACTCTGATGGGGAGGATTCTATAGCTTTGGAGATCTTCTCACTTAACTTGAGGCTTCACAACCCCCTTCCCTGGCAGACTGTCAATTGACTCAAGTTATTACTTAGAGACAAGACAGAATATAGTACCAACAACTGTGGAGACATACACACATGGAATCCACATGGGATGGGACAGGTTGTGTCAAAAATAGGCAAAATCCATGTCCACTGGCTCACATTTCTCATCCTAGCTATTCAGGTCACCAATTGTCACTTACTAAGGTAGATCTACCTCAACATCTCACTCTCTATGAGTCATGGGTTCTCTCTGTGTACCAAATTGAAGATGATATCCAGTTTTATAAGTGAACATCCTGCTAAAAATGATGGTACTGGTCTTAGAAATTCAGGAGGGAGGAAAACCAACAATTGCAGGGGTCTCTCAACTAACATGGATCCTTACCTGGTACCATAAAAGAGATGCTGCCAAGAGTGGTAGTGCATGCTTGCAATTTGACATATTTAGGAGGCAGGGCTGGGAGCTTTTTTGTTCAAGTCCAGCCTGAGCAAAGGTTTTGTGAAATCTTATCTGAAAAACAAAGTTACAAATAAAGAGGAAAATGAACTTGGCAATGGCTCAAGTAGTATAGTGCTGGCCTGGCAAGTTTGAAGCACTGATTTTAATCCTGTGTAAAAATAAATTCAATCCTCATAAAATAAAATTTCAATCCTCATAAAAATAAATGCCAGAAAAATAAATCAATCAACTGTTGGGAGCCATAGTGGAATCTAACTGTCCTTTGATCTGCATCAGATAACCACACAAAGAAGTGAGCTGTCATGTGTAGCACCATATTTAGAAACTTCTGAAGCTATGTTTTCTGTATGGTGAACTTTCTGATCTCTTTGATTTATTGCTTTATTGCTTTATGGCCTTGTCCTGCTTAACTATTTACCATATGAATGTAACCCCTAGCAGTTCCCTGGTTTAACTGATCTGAGATTTACCATATGATTGTAACCCCTGCAGTTCCCTGGTTTCAAGAAAGTATATAAGCTTTGATTTGGAAAAAAAACAAGCCTTCTTGGGCTGCTGACTTGGGCTGTAGTCCTCCCGAACCCCATCTGTTTGTCTCTCTTCTATTTTTTCCTAGTCCCTGCCCCCTATTTCAGGAATCCAGGTTCCCTGCAGACTGGCCCCGGCAATCAACCAATTAATTAACAGATTAACTTTAAAAAATAAATAATTGAAGAATGGAGACTACATTGAGTTTCTGCTCAGAAGGAATCATTACCAGAATCCAGAGACAACCAAAAGATGGGAGAAAATCTTCACTAGCTAGTCAAGAAAGGAAACTATCTAGATTTTTCCAAAGACCTTCAAAATTAAGTAGCAAAAGAGCAAAGAAACCAATTAAGGCAACTAAGCAAATGATTTGGGCAGGTCTCAGAAGAAGCAATACAAATTATTTACAGATACCTGAAGAAATTGACATCTTTCAACATAAATGAAATGCAACTCAGATTTACATTAAGATTGTCTTCTATCTCAGAATGGAACGCATTAGACAAATGAATGAATAATGCTGGTGAGAACACAAGGAAAAGAACCTCTGATGCTCTTGATGAGTCTGTGAACATGTTTCCCAAGCAACATAGGCAGCAGTGTGGAGGTTCCTCGAAATTCTGAAAATACATTTACCATAGGATCCCACTCTAATGCACTGAGACCAGAGGATCTAAGTAGAAATCAACCCAAGCAAAATAGGCTTAGAATCCCCATCTCCAATTTATAAGCAAATGCAGGACCATACACATAGCTCAACTTCTAGAGCACCTGCTGTGAGTTAGCAAGTAGGAGACTGCATTGCCTTAAGTTCAAGTCACATTCTATGCAAAGAAAGAGAGAAAGAGAAGTACATCCATTCATCTGCAGTAGGATATCTGGGTTATTTCCATCGCTTGGCTATTATGAATAGTTCAGAGATGAACATAGCTGAGCAGGTGTCCTTATCATATCCTGGGTTATGATGTTCAGGATAAATGCCCAGGCGTGGTATGGTGGGATCATAGGGAGGGTCTATTTTCAATTCTTTAAGAAACCTCCACACTGCTTTCCAGAGTGGATGAACTTGTTTAAATTCCCACCAGCAGTGAAGTAGGGTTCCTCTTTCTCCACAGCCCCCAAGTAAGGAATATCTTTGTCTTTGATCTTAAATTGTACTTGTTTGTATTTTGTCATGCAATGATTTTGGGGATTAAATACATATGCAGCCTAGCTTTATGTCTTGAGTCACACCCTCAGACCAGTAAAATCGTACAAGTCATAGCCATCTCTGCTTCAACAACAAAGTAGATGAGATTGATTGGTCCACAGGAATCTGCTCTAACCCAGGGAGACAAGGTGGTGATAGGTTTCCAGCATCACATCTGTGTGCTGTGTCTTCTGAGCTGCATCCAGCTGCTGCCACCATTCCACTGTCACACCTTCAAATGCTTCTGCTTCCTGTAGTAACACATTCCTATGCAATCTCTTCATATCTCCACTGCAATATATGCATAACCCTCTCAAGTGAGACAATGCACCATCCTCATATTAGAAAAAAAACAGTAAAGTGGAATGATTTAGAGATGTAAAAATGGGAAATGTAATGTATTATCAATGTGTCACTTTCAATAACGTGGAAGAAAAGAATATTCAAAAATCTATGAGCTGTCAAGTGTGGAGGGCTCACAACTATAATGCTAGCTACTCAGGAAGCTGATATCTGGGGATCACAATTTGAAACTATCCCATGCAGGGAAGTCCATGAGGCTCTTGTCTCCAATTATCCATCAAAATCTGAACTGGAGCTGTGGCTCAGTTGGTAGAACCCTGGTGTGGAGACTGTGCGGAGCCCCTGAGTTGAAACATGAGGACTGGTATACACAACACAAAACTGAAGAGCTATGAGGAAAAATGTAGGGTTGTATATTTAAAAAAGTTTAAGATTCAAGAAAAAATTGAAACAGAAAATGCCAGGTACCAGTGGCTTACACTTACAATCCTAGCTACTAAGGATTGCAGCCTGAGCATGAAAGTCCATGAGAGTCTTATCTCCAATAAAATTTACTCAGAAAAAGATGGAAGTAGTACTTTGACTCAAGGATACAGCACTAGCCTTGAGCAAAGAAGCTCAAGTACAGAGCCCAGACCTGGATTTGAAGCTCCAGAACTATAAACAGATAGATAGATAGATAGATAGATAGATAGATAGATAGATAGATGACAGACAGGTAGGAACAAAGAAATGATTGGAACTGGGAATATAATTCCGTAGTTGAGTGCATACATAAGGAAATGAGTTCCATCCCCAGCACTGAAAACAGACAGAGAAACCGTTCAATAAAGATAGGAGAGAGGACATGAGCACTGAGACTCACACCTGTAATCAAAGCTACATAGGAGGCTAGGAATGTGAGCGTCATAATCTGAGGCCAGCTCAGGCAGAAAAGTTCATGGGACTCTAATACTGCCAATAAAACCCTAGATGTAGTGGTGCACACTTGTCATCCCAGCAATTCACCAATATATAAACAAGACGAGGAACACAGGATGTAGGCATATATTTGAGATACTATTAAAAAATTTTTTAAAGTAATAAAGGTCTGGTAGCATGGCTCAAATGATAGAGTACAAGCCTGGTAAGCACAACAGTCGGTTCAAATCTCAGTACTGCTACACACACACACACACACACACACACACACACACACACACACACACACTGTAGAATAGAAAGACCGTATAGGAATCCACACTTAAAATTCCTGGAGGAAGAAGCAGAAAGATTAGAAGCTCAGGGCTACATACGAAGACGTCTCAAAAACAAAAACAGGAAGAAAGAAAACAAAAAAGCTAGGTAATTATGTCTCATGCCTCTAATACTAGCTACTCAAGAGGCTCAGATGTGATGGTTAGAAGGCAGTCCAGGCAGAAAAGTCCTTGAGACCCTTATCTACATTTAAGCCCCCAAAGTCTGAAATATAGGTGTGACTCAAACAGTAGATGGGAACTCTTCTTTTTTTGCCAGTCCTGGGCTTGAGCTCAGGACCTGAGCACTGTCCTTGGACTTTCTCAAGGCTAGAGCTCTACTACTTGAGCCTCAGCACCACTTCCGGCTTTTTTGTATGTATGTGGTACCAAGGAATCAAACCCGGGTCTTCATGCATGCTAGGCAAGCACTTTAACCACTAGGCCAAACTCACGGCCCTAGATGGGAAGTCTTGAGCAAAAACCCTGATGGATAGCATCAAGGCTCTGAACTCAATCCCTAGTATTGAGGCACATACAAACAAAACCCCCCAAATCAGTTTGGAGAGAACTTGGAGTATAGTTATTAAAATTCATGTCTAGCATACATGAGATTCTCAAGTCTACGCCCAGAACCCCAAAATAATATAAAACAGAAAAGAGTCTTTTTATATTTAATTAACCTATACTAATTGTACAAGGCAGGAGTCTTTAAGTTAGCCAGTTTATGGTACTTTATTTTAGCAGCCTTACCAAATAACCACATGTAGTTTAATAAAAGCATGATGTAAAACATTAACTTCATACTTTTATATTGATTATATGTTGAAAAATACATGGATGTATTTTATTGAATAAAATACAGTACGAAAATTAATTTTGTTGGAGTGGAGACCTGGCTAAAATGATAAATCACCAGCCTGGAGTGAAAAAGCCAGGCAAGAGTTCAAGGTCGGGGCCCTGGAGTGTAGCTTAGTGGTAGAGTGCTTGCCTAGCATGCATGAAGCCCTGGGTTTGATTACAGCAAAAGCTGGAAGGGTGCTCAAGTGGTAGAGCAATAGCTTTGAGAAAGCTTAAGGAGAGTGACTAGGCCCTGAGTTCAAGTACCAGGACTGGCAAAAAGTTCAAGTTCCTGAGTTCAAGCCACATTATCAGCACAAAAAAATTATCTTATCTCCATGATTCCATTCTTAAAAGAAGCTAGCTAGCTGGGCCCTGGTGGCTCATGCTTGAAATCCTAGCAACTTTGGAGGCTGAGATATGAGGATTGAGGTTCAAAGCCAGACTGGGCAGGAAAGTTAGACTTTTCTTTTTTGGTTGTGGTGCTTGAACTCTGGGCCTGGGCTCTGTCCCTGAGCTCTTCAGCTTAGGGCTGGCACTCTACAACTGAGCCACAGTGCCACTTCTGGTTTTCTGGTGATTAATTGGAGATAAGACTCTTATGGTAGGTCTTTTGTGCTCAGGCTGCCTTTGAACTGTGATCCTTAGATCTCAGCCTCCTGAGTAGCTGGGATTGCAAATGTGAGCCGCCAGCACCTGAGACTTATCTCCAATTACCACCAGAAAACTGGACATGGAGCTGTGATTCATAGTGGGAGAGCACATGTTTTGAGCAAACGTTTACAGACAGTGTGCCTAGGTCCTGAGTTCAAGACCAAGGACCACCAAAAAAAAAGGTGTCTAGCTGATGTGGATGCAAATGACTCAAAGTATAAGCCCAGCTACTCTGGCAACTACTCTGAGTAACACTGATCAAAGCCAGCCTAGGCAGGAAAGCATGTAAGACCATTCTGTATAAGTTAGCACCCCAAACTCTGGAAATGGAGCTGTGGCTTTAATATAGAGTTGAACAAAATCAACCATGAATAGGGCTCAGTCCCTGAGTTCAAGCACACAACTGACCAAAGATGAAAGTAAAAAATGATTAGCTGACCTTGGTGCCAGTGGCTCACACCTGTAATCCTGGCTACTTAGGCTGCTGAGATCTGAGGATCACTGTTCAAAGCCAGGCTGGACAGGAAAGTCTATGATATGCTTATCTCTAACTAAAAAGCATGCAGCTGTAACTCAGGTAGCAGAGAGCTAGCCTTGTATAAAAAAAGCATAAACAAATGAACAAAAAACCCCCACGAGGTTCAGGCCAGGTTCGCGCATGTGTGTGCACAGGTGCACACACACAGAAGAGCTAAGAGAAAAAAAAATGTGACATCAGAATTCTTACACAGTACAAAAAGAATGTAAGGTGTAAGAAAATTTTAAGCAGTGGGAAATATCACAACTGGGGATGTACTGCAGTGGTTGAGAGCTTGCCTAGCATACACAAGGCTCTAAGTTCTCATCTCCTGCACTGAAAACAGACAGACCTGGGCACTGAGGCTTATATTTCTAATTAATGCTATTTGGAAGGTGAAGAATGGGAGGAAAATGAATCCAGGCCAGTTCAGGGAGAAAATTTCATTAGATTCTAATTCTATCAGGAAAATTCTATGTCTAGTGATCCATACTTGTCATTCCAGCAATGCTGGAAGTGTAACCAGGAAGGAGGTCACGGTTCAGGCTAGATAGGGCATAATTTTGAGATCCATTATAAAAGACAAGCAAAACAAAAAAAATGCCTGGTGGCATAATTCAAGTGTTAAAGCACCTACTTGATAAGCACATTTCTGAGTTCAGTTCCCCATACTGCCACAAATTCACAAAAGATAGAATAGGAAGATTGGTATAGTAATACACACTTGAAACTCCTGTACTACATGGAAGACTGGAAGCTCAAAGCTACCCTGGGCTACATAACAAAATCTTGTCTCAAAAATTAGAAAAATAAATGAAATGAAAAAACTGGGCACTGATAACTCATGCTTGAAATCTTAGCTGCTCAGTAGACTGAGATGAGTTTGAAGCTAGTCCAGATAGGAAAGTCCATGAGGCTTTTATCTCCAACTAACCACCCAGAATCCAGAAATTAACTTGTGGCTCAAGTGGTAGAGAGCCAGTAGAGAAACAAACAAACAAACAAAAAACCCAAAAAGATAGCATCAAGGCACTTAGTTCAAGCACCAAGACTGGTACCCACACACACAAAAACAAGTTTGGAGATGGTTTGGAATGTAGGTATTAGAAGAATTATTGGCCAGCATGAATAAGGCTCTGGATTTTACCATCAGTGCCACAAAAATAATATAAAATCAAGATAGGGTCTTTTTGCCAGGTGTGGTGGCTCATACCTGTAATCCTAGCTACTCAGGTGGCTGAGATCTGAGGATCAAAGCCAGCCGGGCACAAAAGGACTCGAGGCTCTTCAATTAACCTCTAGAAAACAGAAAGTGGGGCTTGGCTCAAGGGTAGGGTGGTAATCTTGAGCTGAAGAGCTCAGGGACAATGCCCAGGCCAAGTACAAGCCCCATGACCCACAAAAAAGAGAGCATCTATTTCTTTTCTATTTTTAATTAACAAACATCAATAGCACAGGGAAGAAATTTTTTTTGCCAGTCATGGGGCTTGAACTTAGGGCCTAAGCACTGTCCTTGGACTTTTTTCGAAGCTAGAGCTCTACTACTTGAGCCATATCACTACTTCCACCTTTTTTCTATGTATGTGGTACAGAGGAATCGAACCTGAGTCTTCGTGCATGCTAGGCAAGCACTCTACCACTAGGCCAAACTCCCTGCCCCAGAAATGTTTAAGTTACCCAGTTTATAGTATTTCATTTATGGTAGCCTTAGCAAATACCCACATAAAGTATAAAAGCATAACTCAAAACACTGAATACTTTCATATTGACTATATCTTGAATAATATTTTGGATGTATTTTATTGAATTAAGTACAGAATTAAAATTGTTTGTGAATAGTTCAAGTAAAGTAAAGCACCATCCTTGAGAACAAAAGCCAAGCAATAGCCTGAGGCTCTGAGTTCAAGCCCCAGGACTGCCCCAAATAGTGAATTTAACTTCTATCATCTTGCTCTTCAAAAGTGACTAGCTGAGCTAGGTGCCAGGGGCTTTCTTCCAGTAATCCTAGCTATTCAGGAGGCTAAGATCTGAGAATCACTATTCAAAGACATCCTGGGCAGGAAAGTATATGAAATGTTTGTATCTAATTAGCCACCAAAAAAATCTCCAAGTGATGTTGTAGTTCAAGTGGTAGAGTGCAAGCACTCTTGAGCACACAAACTCAGTGTTCAAGCTTTAGAAGCAGTGCGCGCACACGCACACACACACATACACACACACACACGTGGCTACATGAACACGGTAGCTCACTTAGCAATCAAGAAGCTAAGATATCAAAATTGAGGTTCAGAGCCAGACTGGCTATACACATTTGTGAGTCTCTGATCTCGAAATAACTAGAAAAAAAAGACAGAAGTGTTAGGCTTTGACCAACTATGAGAAAAGAAAAGCTGCAAAATGCCCTGAGTTCAAGCCCAAGTACCAGCACAAAAGTGCAAAGTGGCTACTAGAAAATATTTACATATGTTTCAATTCAGTAGGGAATGGTGACCTACATCCTTAGCTTATAATAAGTGGCCACATGTTATCATTTGAAACTGGAAGGTCTCCTTCCTGTGGAAGAGAGGCCTGACAGAATCTTGTAGAGACAGGGCCTAATAGATGGAACTTAGAAAAGTCTGTGTGATTCTTTGCTTTAAATAATCCAAAAAAAGGACTGAAGTAGAGCTGTGGCTCAAGTGGTACACTGATAGCCTTGAGCAAATGAAGCTCAGGAATAACATTTAGGCCTGATTACAAAACCCAACATAAGCGCGCACACGCACACACACATACACCAAAACGTAAAAAATAGGCAAAAAAGAAGTTTATGAAAAACCCTAAAATGTAAAAATAGGCAAAACAGAAGTTTATTAAAATGTGGTTAAAGGAAAACCGCAGCAAGCTAGACTGTTATTACACCATGTACTGTTCCTGCTGAGCTGATATACAGTGGGGGAAGTTAGGACTGGGGATTTTGTTGATTGGCTATCTCTTTTCTGTCTGCTGATTGGTTGTTTTCTCCCTTCGCACATGGCTTGAATTAGGATTGATGGAACACCTTACCTGATTTTCTTTACTTTCACATTGCATCAAGGTCTGGATACTTTCCTGAACTCCAGTCTCCTTAGTGAGCGGAAGAGGTGAGTGGACTCCTCCAAGAGGTCCATCTCTTCAGGAATAAAAGGGCAATTTATATTTCTGCTCTATCAAGACTCTGAAGATGACTATCCTACCCAAACCAGGGGTCTCAGAGTGAACCTTGCTTCCTGTAGCTTTACACAAAGAAGGCAACCTCCTAAGATACTAGATTGGGGAAGCGCTGTGGAGATGAGAACATGCACCTTCTAGTGAAAGATCATGAGAAGACAGACGACCTGCTTCTTTGCTGGTAACCACATGTATAAGACAAGACAAAAGAGGAAGTCATATAGGAAAGCTGTTTTCTCAATTAAGGGAGGAGACACATCCACTCTCTTTCCCTCTGGCCAAGTGTCTCCTTAGCCAAAGAACTAATGAAAAAATTGGTCTGTATACTTATAAATCACATAACTGACAATGAATGGCAAGCCCGGCCTAAAGTGACAATCAAAAGCCATAGTGAGGACTGGGACATGGCTTTCTGCCAACACCATTCCATACATCATGGAAAAGGGACATCAACCCACAAAAAGAATTTGTGCCACAGTTCAGTACAACTATAGAGGTTTGGAGTTGGGGAATTCTATGGCTTTGGAGACCTGCTCATCTAACCTGATGTCTCAGAGCCTCCCGCCCAGGCATACTATCAACTGACTCAAATTGTTCATTTAGCCACAAGACAGAGTAGCAACAACTGTGGGGAAACACATAGGGAATCCACATGGGAGGGGAGAGGTTAGTTCAGAAATAGGCATAAGCTGGGTCCACAGGGCCCACTAATGTAACCCACGAATTCTCATTTCCCAAGATAGATGCCCTTCAACAACTCACTCTATATGAACCATGGTTCCATTTTGGTTCCAGTTTTAAGATGATATCCAGTTTTACAACAGAAAATCTGCTGGTCTTAGATATTCAGGAGGGGAAGAACCAGCAATTGCAGGGGTCTGTCAAGAAACATGGATCCTTACCATACAAAAAGAGATGCTGCCTAGAGTGGTAGTGCATGCTTATAATTTCATCTATTTAAGAGGCAGGAATGTGAACTTCCCAGTTCAAGTCCAGCCTGAGTAAAGGTTTTGTGAAACCTTATCTAAAAAACAAAGTTACAATTAAAATGCAAATGAACTTGGCCATGGCTCAAGTAGTAAGTACAGTGCTGGCCTGGCAAGTTTGAAGCCATGATTTCAAACCTCAGTAGCATAGAAATTAATTAGAGAGGAATTAAAATTAATTTAAAAATTAATTAGAAATGGATAAATAACTAAAGAAAGAAATGTACGAACATCTCTCTAAGAAAAAGATAAACATGTAAAAACAAAACCACAAAATATTCCAATAGGTAAAAAATCTTTATTATATATGGTAAATTGTACTTGTTTGTATTTTGCCATGCAATAGTGTTGGGGATTAAACCCAGGACCTTGTGAATGCTAGGCGATAGCTTTCAAATCTGAAAATGGGGATTGGATGGATTGGTCCACAGGGAATCTGCCTTAACCTAGGGAAACAAGGTGGCTATAAGTTTCCAACATCACATCTGTGTGAAGTGTCACTGAACTGCGTTCAGCTGCTGCCACTCATTTTTTGCGGGTCATGGAGCTTGAACTTGTCCTAGGCATTGTCCCTGAGCTCTTCAGCCCAGGGCTACCACCCTACCCTTGAACCAAGCCCCACTTCCTGTTTTGTAGAGGTTAACTAGAAATACGAGTCTCAAGTCCTTTCTTTGCCCAGGCTGGATTTAAACCTTGATTCTCAGATCTCAGCCTCCTAAATAGCTAGGATTATAAGCGTGAAACACCGTGCCCGGCCGCCACTCTTCTTTTTTTGCCAGTTCTGGGCCTTGAACTCAGAGCCTGAGTACTGTCCTTGGATTTTCTCAAGGCTAGAGCTCTACTACTTGAGCTACAGCACCACTTCTGGCTTTTTTCTATGTATGTGGTACCAAGGAATTGAACCCGGGTCTTTGTGCATGCTAGGCAAGCACTCTACCAGTAGGCCAAACTCCTGGCAAAGCTGCTGCCACTCTTCCTGTGTGAAGTCCACTGTCACATCTTCAAATGCTTCTGTTCCTGTAATAACAAGTTTCTTTACAATCTCTTCGTATTCCCCTGTAATATATGCATCACTCTCACTAATGGCACAATCCTGCTATTAGTGTGAACGATGTAATGGAATAATTTAGAGATGATAAAATTGGGAAATGTATTATACCATCAAAGTGTCATTTTCAGTAATGTGGGGGTAAAAGAACATTCAAAACTGAAGATCTGCCAAGTATGGGTTACTCACACCTGTAATCCTAGCTATTCAGGAGGCAGAGATCATAAGATCACTCTTCAAAGCCATTCTGGGCAGGAAAATCTGTGAGAATCATGATTAACCACCAAAAGCAGACATGAAGCTCTGGCTCAAGTGGTAGCACCCAAGCCACGCTGAAAAACCAAAGAAAAGAAAGCTCAGGCACATCAGCACCTAGGCCCTGAGTTGCAGTCTGAGGACTGGCATACACAAACACAAAACTGAAGCACTATAAGGAAAAATGTGATACTGGAATTCTTACATTGTACAAAAGAAGTTTAGGATAAAAGAAAAAATTAGACACAGGGAAAGATAGCATAAAGCTCAGGGACACCAACCTGGCACTGAGTTCAAACCCCAGGACCACCAAAAAAATTGTTTTAAAAAAGGATAGAGGGCTGGGAGTTTGGCCTGGTGGTAGAGTGCTTGCCTAGCATGCACGAAGACCCGGGTTTGATTCCTAGGTACCACATATATAGGAAAAGCCAAAAGTGGTACTGTGGCTCAAGTGGTAGAGCTCTAGCCTTAAGAAAGCTGAAGGACAGTACTCTGGCCCTGAGTTCAAGGCCCAGGACTGGCAAAAAAGGTATATATGAGCATCATTAAAGATTTATATCTTGCCAGATGCTGGTGGCTCACACCAGTAGTCCTAGTTACTGAGGATCACAGTTAAAAGCCAGCCCAGGCACAAATGCCCATGATATTCTTATTTTGAAGCCCATGATATTCTTATCTCCAATTAACCACCAGAAAACTGGTAGTAGTGCTGTGGCTCAAACTGGTAAAGCACTAGCCTTGGGCTGAAGAGTCTGTGCCCATGCCCTGAGTTCAAGCCCCACGACTGACAAAAAAAAAGGACTCATGTCTTTATTCCTAGCTACTCTAGAGACTGATATCTGAGGATCATGGTTTGAAGTTAACCCAAGCAGAAAAGTCCATTAGACTCTTATCTCTAATTAACCAGCAAATAGCTAGAAGTACAATTGTGACTCAAGTGGTAAAATCCCCGTCTTGAGCATAAATATCTCCTGGACAAGCCTGGCACCTTGGCTTATGTCTATAATCCTAGCTACTCAGAAGGCTGAGATCTGAGGATCGAAGTTCAAAGCCAGCCTGGGCACTAAAGTCCTAAAGTGGGTGAGACTCTTACCTCTAATCAACCACCAGAAAACCAGAAGTGTTGCTGTGGTTCCAGGGGTAGGATGGTAGCCTTGAGCTGAAGAGCTCAGGGACAGATCCCAGACCCAGAGTTCAAGCCCCATGACCGCCAAAAAGAAAAACAAAAAACCCCAACAACTCCGGGACAGCCCCCAGGCCTTGAGTTCAAGACCCAGGACTGACACTAAAGCCAAGAATTTAGTGAGATACCATCTATACCACAGGTTATTTGACATGAACCTGTAATACCAGCTATGCAGGAGGCTAATAAGATCAACAGGATCATGTTTGAAGACAAGCCAGGGGGAAAGTTACCAAACGTTACTTTCAACACATAAAGTGGTATATAGTGGCACATGCCTTCCCCCCAGCTCCATGGGAAGTGAAAATAGAAGGACTGTAATCCAGTCCAGCCTGGGGCAGCATAGGACTCTGTGTGATAGAAACATGAAGGGATGGACGCAAGGCTCTAGTGGTACAGTTTTTGCCTAGGAAGCATGAGGCCCTGAGTACCACCAAAAAGAAAAGAAATAACACATACTCATATGACAAAAAGGGATACATTGGTAGATCAGACTATTTTATATACTCTATGGCAACATATATCATAAACTCAGAATATGTATCTGACTGGGGCTGACAACATATAGATCAAGATTTCTTGTATATAGATCAAATATAGATATAAATATGAATCACATATGAATAAATATAGATCAAAATTTGATAAGCACTGGGAGCTAATGAAGAGGTGAAAGAACAGTGGTTGGGTGGGAAAGCTCAGTGGTAGAGTACTTATGTGGCATGAGCAAGGCCCTAAGTTCCCTAGTTCACAGGAAGAGAGAGAGAAAGAGACAGAGAGAGAGAGAGAGATAGAGACAGAGACAGACACAGAGAGACAGAGAGAGACAGACAGAGAGACAGAGACAGAGAGAGACAAAGAGAGACAGAGACAGAGAGTCAGAGAGACAGAGAGACAGAGACAGAGAGAGACAGAAACAGACAGACAGAGACAGAGAGAGACAGAGAGAGACAGACAGAGTCGGAGAAGAGAGGAAAGAAAGAATATATAAGGACTTCAAAATTTGAAGGAGGGACAATTAATGTGGTAATACACATCAAAATGTAAATTATATACATCTGTCTAACAATTTAAATCCTAGAAATTATTCCATACAATCACCCATATAAGTGAAATACAATTGTTTATTATAGAAAAAGAGGGAAACAGTATCCCAGTAGATTGAATGAATCCATAATATCATAGTCTCCACAACAGAAGGTTAATTTGGAACTATTAGAAAATCACAAAAAATGAGGGAACTGGAGGCATGGTTCAAGTGGTAGAGAACCAACCTTGAGTATAAAAGTCAAGTGAGAATTTTAGGCCCTGAGTTTAATCCCCAGTACTAGCATACACACACACACACACACACACACACACACACACACACACACACACACGCACACACACACATAGGCACAGACACGCCCACATACACATGGTGGCTCATGCCTGCCTCTAAATGTAACTACTCAGGAGACTGAGATCTGAGGATTAAAGTTGGAAGCCAGCCCAGGCAGAAACGCCAAAAGGTGAGTTGTGGCTCAAGTGATGGAACGCCAGCCTTGAATGGAACAAGCCCCAGTACCAGAGTAACAACCATGGGGGAAAAAAGCAACAAGGAGGCTCTCCATGGATTGAGAAGTAACAATAGTGTTCACTGAAGCTATCCTTGGGCCTAGATGTACTCAGTGATAGAGAGCTTGCCTCCTATGTGCAGAGCCCTGGATTGCATCCCCAGCACAACAAAACTGGCATTCATTCATTCATTCATTAAGTAGTTACTGAAAACCTGCTGAACACAGGCACTATTCTAGGATCTGAATATACAACTAGAAAGATAACTGACAAAAATATCTTCCCTCGGGGCCGGGAGTTTGGCCTAGTGGTTAAAGTGCTTGCCTAGCATGCATGAAGACCCGGGTTCAATTCCTTGGTACCACATACATAGAAAAAAGCCGGAAGTGGTGCTGAGGCTCAAGTGGTAGAGCTCTAGCCTTGAGAAAGTCCAAGGACAGTGCTCAAGCCCTGAGCCGAAGCCCAGGACTGGCAAAAAAAAATATCTTCCCTCAAGAAGCTTCTATTATAGTGAGGGGAAATGGACAAAGTTGAAAGAAATGACCCACTGGCAAGAAGAAATTAAGATGCACACTTTAAAATTTCTATCAACACTGGACACTGGTGGCTCATACTTGTAATCTTAGCTACTATGGAGGTTAAGATCTGAGAATTATGATTCAAAGCCAGACTGGTCAGGAAAGTCTATGAGACTCTTCAGTTAACCACCAGAAAACCAGAACTGCAGTTGTGGCTTAAAGTGGCAGAGTGCTAGCCTTGAGAAAGCAAAGAAACAAACTCAGGAACACACCTAGGGCCTGATTTCAAGCCCCACGATTGACAAAATAAAATTTAAAAACATCTTTCATTTGTCTATGGAAATCTAGAAAGCAATTAAGCAAAATACAAAGAAGGAAAATGAACTTATAGCAGGCAGTAGTGGCTCAGCCCTCTAATCCTAGCTTCTCCGGAGGTTAGGAGAAGGAACACAATTCAAGGGCAGCTTGGGCACAAAAGTTTGAAAGACTCTGGGCATGTAGCTGGTCTGTGATCTACCTTCTTTATACTTCACTTTATTGGTGGGGGTACAGGTATGCATCCCATATTCAGCTTTCTTTTGTGGAGATGGAGTCTCCTGGAATTTTCTGCCTGAATTAGCCTAGTACCTCAAACCATTCCAATCTTAGCCATATAAGTAGCTTAGGATGACAAGCTTGTACCATTGTGCCTGTCTGTGGGTTGAAAAGCTGGTCTTCAGCTTGAACTTTTCTGCCTTAGCTGGCCTCAAATACGGATCCTGTTCTTAGATTCCCAATTAACTAGGATTACTGACTGAGCTACTAGTACATGGCTTATATAAGTCCATTTTTATAAACATTTCCATTTGACAGAGATTTTACTTAAGTATTGCTATATAGATAAATAAAACAGCATTATGGAAATAAAGTCAATGATATGAAAACAAAGCTGCAAAACAAAGAAGAGTCAGTCACAAGTATATGCTCCTAATTGTTTAGTAAACAGCCATGAATATCATGCATTCATTACGTTATTTTCTGGTTTGGATGGTTGTAGGTTCTGTTGATGCTGTTGTTTGTTTGCTGGTAGTAGAGCTTGAACTGCTGTTACTTGACTTTTTCACTCATGACTCGTGCTCCACCACTTGAGCCATGCCTCCACTTTCAGCTTTTTACTGGCAATTTGGAGATGAGAGTCTTTTGGATTTGTCTGCCCAGACTGGCTTCCAACTGTGATCCTCACATTTCAGCATCCTAAGTAGCTAAGATTAGAGGTGTGAGCCACCTAGCACCTAGAAGTTACTTCTTTGCTTTTGTTTTTGAGACAGAATGGTACTCATACACAAAATTGGCCCTCAAATCCTGCCTAATCTTCCAGTCTCAGTCTACTGAAGACAGAGATTACAGATATGTAACACTATACCAGGCTTAGGTCACACATACTTATTTATTTATGCCATGACTGCCTGGGGTAGGCAGGCATTTTTGACCTCCCTGAACATATCTTTGACAAAATATACGTACTTAAAGAGACTTGGACACATATCTCACCTAACACTCAACCTGGTATCTGTGCCCTTCTGCATACCTATAGTTCCTTTAGAGTGGCATGGCCCACCCCCTGTCTGTCACTCACTGTACATTTGGTCTCCTATTGGTTCCTTGGACATCCACCCTTACCTGTCACTCACAGTGTGAAATTTCTACCTACCTCATTTAAACTGGAGTTGTAGCCCAAGAGATAAAGCAACAACCTTGAGTGAAAAAACTAAAGAACAGTATTCAGGCCCTGAATTCAAGCCCCAGTATCATCAAACATACAGAAAGAGAAGCAAGAAAAAGAAAGAGAAGGATTAAAGGAATGAAAAATAAAAGAAGGAAGAAAGAGAGGGGTGGGCTGGGTGTGTGGCCTAGTGGTAGAGTGCTTGGCTAGCATGCACAAAGCCCTGGGTTTGATTCCTTGGTACCACATACACAGAAAAACCTGGAAGTGGTGCTGTTGCTCAAGTGGTAGAGCACTAGCCTTGAACAAAGCTCAGGGACAGTGACCAGGACCTGAGTTCAAGTCCCAGGTATGGGAGAAAGAGAGAGAGAGAGAGAGAGAGAGAGAGAGAGACAGAGAGAGAGAGAGAGAGAGAGAGAGAGAGAGAGAGAGAGAGAGAGAGAGAGAGAGAGAGACAGAGAGAGAGACAGAGAGACAGAGTGAGACAGAGACAGAGAGGCAGAGAGACAGACAGAGACAGAGAGACAGAGAGACAGAGAGAGGAGAGAGAGAACAAGAAATAAGGAAGGAGAAAGCGAGAGGCAAACAAAATGAACAGATGGAGCCTTTTGCAGCCCCATCAAGATTTTTGGAAACACAGTCAAGGCTTGTGGGCTGAGGAGGGTAGAGCACTTGCCTGGCATGTCTAAAGCCCTAGGTGCTATTTTTCCCCAGCACAAGGAGGTGGGGGATGCTGGATGAGAAGTAATCCTGGAACACGATTAGAAAGTTCACAAAGGATCTGTTCTCTGCAAAACAGGAGGCTCTGATGTTGCTAAATTCCTGTTTGAAGGTCATACCGGTAGAAATGAGAGACATTCATACATTCATAGCCCAGTAGCACTGATGTGGAAGAGTGGCCTGGTTCCAAGGTCATTCTAGAGTCTTTGAATGGACTGTTAACTTAGACTGAAATCTGAATAACAGACAACAGTAATGAAATGATGGTGCAGTTAGCAATGTCCCACAGTTTACAACTTTTATCAGTGGGGCAAAAATGGTAAGAGAGCTAATTAAGGCCTGACTTCAAGGTGAAAACAAATGGGCATTCATGATTTTAAAAAAATCTCAAGCCAGTAATCTAAGCTATTTAAGAGCCAGAGATGGGGAACAGAAGTTCCAGGCCAGCCTTACCATAAAAATTTCCCACCAATGGTTGAGCATGCCTCTTATCCCAGTTATGGGGGAAGAACAATGGTTGGATGCAGTGAACCAATCCTGTCCTCTCCAGCAATGCCAGACCCAAAGAAACATAGACTCCATAGTTTCCCTCATTTGTAATAATTGGTATATGTCTAGGATAGTCCTAGCAAAGAATCACAATAGCTCAATAGCTACATACATATGACCATATAAGATGATGCTAAGCAAAATGAATTCCAAGATATGAAAACAGAGATTTTTCTTAACTGTTGTTTTTAATGTACTGTGTGTAGTTTTCTTTTTTCTTTCATTCCCCCCTTTCGTCTATCCCCTGCTGTCACTGTATTTTATTTTGTATCCTGTATCTTGTACATATGTTTATCTGAATTGGAGAAGGGAATGGGCATAACAAAATGGTGAGACAAAGGACAAAGGGCAAACTAAGGTGACAGTGATACTCACAAGGCATAGATAATATGTTAGACAATATGTTGGAAATGAACTTTACAACTTGGGGGGAAGGGGAGCGGGGAGGAGGCAAAGTGGGAGAAAAAGTAAGGAGTGGGTAACAATGCTCTACAAGAAATATACTTACAACCTTAAGCCAGGCACTGTGGCTCAAGTCTGTAATCCTAGCTACTCAGGAGGCTGAGATCTGAGGATCAAGGTTCAAAGCCAGCCTGGGCAGAAAAGTACCTGAGATTCTTATCTCCAGCTGATCTCTAGAAAACAGGAAGTTAGGCTTGGCTCAAAGGTAGGGCAGTAGCCTTGAGCTGAATAGCTCAGGGACAGTGTCCAGGCCTAGTTCAAGAAATATACTTACTATTTAATGTATGTAATTGTCACCCCTCTGTACATCACCTTGACAATAAAAGTAATTTTTTGCCAGTCCTGGGATTGAGCTCAGGGTCTGAGCACTGCCCTTGGATTTTCTCAAGGTTAGAGGTCTACCATTTGAGCCTGAGCACCACTTCCGGATTTTCTTTCTATGTATGTGGTACCGAGGAATCGAACCTGGGACTTTGTGCATGCTAGGCAAGTGCTTTACTACTAGGCCAAACTCCAAACCCCTAAAAGTAAATTTTTAAACAGAAGCACAAGTAGGAGGGGAGGATTGCTGCATAGGTTGGCCTGGGCATAAAGTCAGACTGTATCTTGAAAATAACCAATGCAAAAAAGGGTCTAGAGTATGTCTACAATGGGATTAGGAAGTAGGAAGCAAGATCTTGTGTTCTAGGCCTAGTAATGGAAACCCTACCCAACCCAATCCAACAAACAATCACAAAAAGGTTGCATAGAGCCAGTGGCCCATGCCTATAATCCTAGCTATTCTGGGGGCTGAGGTCTGAAGATTGTGACTCAAAGCCAGCCTGGGCACAAAAGTCTGTGAAACTCTTATCTTCACTTAACTACCAGAAAATCGGAAGTGGTTCTGTGGCTCAACATAATAGGGTGCTAGCCTTGAGCTGAATTTTGGGGCTGATGCACACAGGAGGAAGAGTACAAATGGCAACAAAATGAGAACAAACATGATATTCTGCAAGCATAATCAAGAGAGACAGGATAACATAGACAGGATAAATCAAGGAAAATGAAGCATGGGAAACAGTGGTAAGGAATTCAGAGACAAACAGTGTATTTCTGAGTGATACAACTAAAAGTACATAAGCACTATTTTTGCTTTAAGGCTTATACTTGCCTTTCTTTCTTGGTAAGAAAGAAATAAAAATTCAAGAGAGCATCTATCTCCCTGTGACCCTTCCTGCTTGTCCAAACAATTAATGTGCTCTAGAATCTGTGCAAAGAAAAAAGTCTGGGAAAATGACTCCTCATAACACAAAGCCAACCCAGGGAGGAAAGTCAGTGATACTTTTATTTCTACTGGATCACTGAAAAGTTAACAGTGGAATGGTAGTTCAAGTGGTAGAATGCTAGCCTTGAGCAACAAAAGCTCAGGAACAGCACTCAAGCCCTGAGTTCAAGTTCTAAAGCCTACACACACACACACACACACACACACACACACACACACACACACACACACTGTGTGTAACCAGTATAACATAACAGAAAGAGTGATTAAATAAACTAGGTATAGGAACAAAAGGGAACACTAATCTTAGGGTGAATTTGAGCCAAACCCCAACCTACTTTTCCTCTCATAAATCCCTGTGATGTTAGAACACTCACTGTACTTGCTATCAGATGTGCCTGCCCCCTTCTCTGTGTGTACTGTCTCTCTATCTTTTCTTCCCTTTACTGATAAACTTCCTTGGTCTCTACTTTGGTGAGTCCTCAAATCTTTTTTTTTTTTTTGCAGCAACGTCAAGCAGTCAGAATCCAAGGCCTCCTCCCCTTTGGACAACTCCTCCCTGGAACATCACTGCCCACTGATCAAGTAACAATTCTTCGGTGACTTTGCTGTGGCCAGAATTGGCTGTTCTAATAGTAGTTGTTTGGGGATTCATCTGGAATCAACATCATCCAGGTACAAATTTTATTTTCCTTTGTCTCTTTGTTCCTTTTCTCTGTGCTAATGTCAGTTCTTGGTCTCAGTTTTTTTTTCCCTTTGCGTGTTGAAGCTACATGGGAACTTCCTATCTTCCTTCTGAGAAAGAAACCAAACCCCTGCACTCCAAGGGCCTGTGATAAAGTAAATAGGCACTAGGATTTCCTGACCATCTCTTCAAGCCTTACTGCTTTCCTAGCTAAGGTTTTGGTTTTGATCACTGCTACTTATATATGCAAGTAAACCCCTGTCATCACACACAAAACCAGTTTCACCCTGACTGCTGCCTCAAAGTGCCAGTCCTGGGGCTTGAGCTCAGAGTCCAGGCACTGTCCCTGAGCTGTTATAATCCCATTTTCAGCTACACTGGTGCTTAATTCGAGGTAGGAATCCCACAAACTTTCTTCCCTGGGCTGGTCTTGTACCTTAAATCTTCAGACCTTAGCCTCCTGAGTAGCTAGCGCCCCTAGCGCCTGGCCAAAACGTTTTTCTTAAAGAGATAGATGAGTACCTAGGAAACCTCCAAGGTGCTTGGAGCGATGTCCAAATCTGAGCAGATTTGCCAAGACTTAGTGACTAAAAGACATATTTCAATATAAAACTTCAATGGAAAAAAGGAGTATTCTAAACTTTTGTCTTGTCCCTATACACAGGAGATGGGAAGAAAGGTGTCCTGTTCTTATTGGTTTCAGGCAAGGGTGTGATGCTGGCTGACTCTCAGGTCTTCATAGGCCATCCAGGCACACTCAGAGTCAGAGATAGAGAGTTCTACTTTATTTACTGGGAGGAAGACTGGCAGCTTCCTTCTCTATGATTCCATTCACTCCATTTATGGGTTATGTAGCTTTTTTTGTCCAACTCTCTCTGGTCTAGTCCCCTCCCTAACCAGCATCTAACACATTTTCATTCAGCTGCATTATCTTTCTTTTCTATGATTCATGTACTTCCCTTGTACCCTTTGTTTTAAATTTTGTTTTAGAAGTAAAATTATAACTTGCTGGAATTATTAGAAAATATTTTTGCATTGGAACTATCTAAGCTGGAAAAATGACATACACACAGACTTTTTGAATATGAAATTATTCAGTTAACATAAAGTTTTCCATTTTTGATGTATCTACATTTCTTTCTTTCATCTACGTTTCTTTCTTTCTAGCTTGTTGTAAGAGAGTTCCGTTGTTCAAGGTCATTTTAAAGTTTTGTTATCTTACATAGCCTTCATTGAATGCAACATTCTGTAAATCTTAGAGTCTAAAAGCAAAGAAGACAATGAAAAAGTCTTTTTTAAAAGAGCAGCAGTTCACGAAAACCAGAAGATCTCATAGGGTAGAAAGCCCTCCCCAGCTGCGTTCTGGAGGAAAAATGAACAGAATTGGTTGTCAGTAAAGACTATACAGAGTAGCCATTACTATATATAATATATATATATACACCCTCAAAGATTAAAAATTAAGAATAACTGGGAGAAAGAAACACAATCATCCCTTAAGGTTAACTTCTAAGGCTTCTGCATTCATTCAATCTTCTCCAGTGTAATTTTAAAAGGCTAAATGTGACATTTTAACCAAGACTAATTTCTTACTACTGTTAAAGACACACTTGTCCACCAGTGTGTGGGACCAGTGTGTGGCTCACACCAATAATCCTAACTGCTCAGGAGGCTGAGATCTGAGGATCACAGTTTGAAGCCACCCTGGACATGAAAGTCTGTAGGATTCTTATCTCCAATTAACCACCAGAAAACCGGAAGTGGCACTGTGGCTCAAGTGGTAGAGTGCTAGCCTTGAGCTGAAGAGCTCAGAGACAGCGCCCAGGCCCAGAGTTCAAGCCCCATGACCAACACCTGGGTGATGGGAATACCACTTCAATAGGACACAGAAATTGTTGGAAGTGCCAATGGTGTCTATCCTAGACAGACTAGCATGACTAAGGCATGGACTATCCTGTTTAAGTGGTCAGGTGGGTCTCTGTGCCATTCTTTTTTTTTTTTTTGTCGGTTGAGCCACAGCACTACTTCCAGTTTTGTGGTGGTTATTTGGAGATCAGAGTCTCTCAGAATTTCATGTCCAGGCTGGCTTTAAACTGTGATCCTCATATCTCAGATCTCCTTAGTAACTAGGATTATAGGCCATGAGCCATTGGCACACAGCAAAAGGTGTCATTTTTAAACTCAAACAGACCGAATGGCTGCATAATTAAGGAATACAAAGAAATTCTAAAGTTTGGTTATTTAAACAAATGCTCTTAATCCATTTCACTCTGTCTCAAGTATAATTAGGATCCAACTTTATTTCACAATATATTTGAGAGTATTAACAGTTCTTTTTTTAGTGTTATACAGGACTACTAAAAATTAGTTTACTTGGAATGAAAGTAATTGTGTACAAATTAATTTAAGTAGAAATTTAAAGTGAAAGAGGAAGAAGGATGAAAAGGGACATTATATATATATATATATATATATATATATATATATATATATATTAAAAAGAAAATTAGGGCCAGGAGTTTGGCCTAGTGATAGAGTGCTTGCCTAGCATGCACGAAGACCTGGGTTCTATTCCTTGGTACCATATACATAGAAAAAAGCCAGAAGTGGTGCTGTCACTCAAGTGGTAGAGCTCTAGCCTTGAGAAAGTCCAAGGACAGTGCTCAGGACCTGATTACAAGCCCCAGGACTGGAAAAAAAAATAAAAAGAAAATTAAGACTGATACTGGTGGCTCACTCCTGTAATCCTAGCTACTCAAGAGGCTGAAATCTGAGGATTGCCATGAAGCTAGCTGGGGCAGGAAAGTCCATGAAACTCTTATCTCCAATAAACTACTCAGAAAAGTAAAAGCTGGAAGTGGAACTGTGGCTCAAGGTGCAGCGTGTTATCTCTGAGCACATACTGACTCTGGGACAGTGCCCAGACCCTGAGTTCAAGCTCCAGGACCAGAAAGAAGTAAAGATAAAGAAAAGAAAATTAATACGAGGCACTGGTGGGTCATATCTATTATTTAACTAATCAGAAGGCTAAGAGACAAGAATCAAGGTTCAAAACTAGCCAGGAAAATCATGAGATTCTTGTTTCCAATTAACCACCAGAAAACTAGAAGTAGAGATGTGAATCACTAATTCTGAGTGATAAAAGCTTGGTGACAGTTCCCAGACTTTGAGTTTGAGCTCTATGACAAAAAATAATGAAGAAAGAAAGAAAAGAAAGTTAACCCAGACACCAGTTTTCATACTTGTAATCCTAGCTATTCAGAGACTGAGATCAGAGGGTTGCAGTTCAAAGGCAGCCCAGGCAGGAAAGCCCATGAGACGCTTATCAACAATCAACGTCCAAAAACCCAGAAGCAGAGCTGTGGCTCAAGTGGTACAGTGCTAATCTTCAACAAAATAGCTCAAGGACAGAACTCAGGCTCTTGACTTCAAGCCTCATTGTGGCACACAGAAAAGGTAAAATAAAAAGTCTCAATAAATAAGCTGGGCACTGGTGGCTTATGCCTGTATTCCTAGCTACTCAGGAGGATCTGAGGATCACAGTACAAAGCCAGATGCAACAGTCCATGAGACTCATCTCTAATTAAATACCAGAAAACCTAAAGCCCCATGACAGAGAAAAATATCAATAGATAACATATGATACAATCAACCTTTTATGAAAATGAAAGCAAGCCAAACCCCAAATTAGTAGATGGAAAGAAATTATAATGGTACTGGTAGATATTAATGAAACTGAGGCAAAGGAAAATACAAATAACAAAATGATGGAAACATAAAAGTTACAAAAAGAATAAATACAATAATATCTTTCAACAGGTAAGATGGACAAACCTATAGCCTAACAAAAAACAAGAGAAAAGAATCAGATGAAAAGGGGAATGTTATGACAGATACTAATGAAATTCAGATGTTCATCACAGACTATTTTGGAAACTTATATTCCAATAAACTAGAAATATAGAAGAAATGGAGGAGTTTCCAGACGCATCACATATAACAGAATTGAACACAAAAGCTACAAAACACATAAATATAACAAGAAATGGGATAGAAACAATTATGAAAAGTCTCCCAAAAATGCAAGCCCATAACTGGAAGCTTCACTGTTGAATTCTACCCCATCTTAAAGAACAACTAACACCAATACTCCTCAACTTGTTTTATAAAATTGAAAGGGAAGGAACACCAACAATCTCATCTATGACACAAGCACTATCTTGACCCCAAACAAATAAAGATACAAAGAAAGAAAAAAGAAATAGAAAAGCAAGCAAGCTGGGCACTGGTGGTTAATAGCTATAACCCTACTTAGAAAGATGTGATATGAGTACAAAACCTAAAGGGAAGGGACCAGGCCATGAGTTCAAGCACCAGGACCAGAAAAATATCTGCCATCAGGTACCAGTGGCTCATGCCTGTAATCCTAGCTACTTAGGTGGCTGAGATCTGAGGATCCAAGTTCAAAGCCAGCTGGAGTAGGAAAGTCCTGGAAGCAGTAACCTAAAATTAATCATCAAAGCAAAACAAAACAAAAAAGACCAGAAATTGAGCCGTGGCTCAAATGGTAGAAAGCTAGCTTTGAGAAAAAGAAAATGTTAGGGATAGCACCAAATGCCTGATTTCAAGCCCCAAGACTGCCACACACACACACACACACACGGAGAGAGAAATTAAAATTAAAAGCCAAACTATGTAAGGATGATCAACACAGATGCGAAATGTTTCAACAAAATACTGTAAACCATATATTTTGCATCTTAGATGTAGATAAAAATCCTTCATCATATTGAACATATCCAAACAAATGAAATGTACCTGAAAATAATAAAGGCTATAAGAGCTGGTTCATATTTATAGGCTTAGCTAATCAAGAGGCTGTGATCTAGGAGGCCAGCCTGGCATAAAAGCCCAAAACAGCCATCTCTAGAACAACCAGAAAAAAAAGCATTGCTGGAGGCACAGCTCAAGTGGCAGAGTGGCAACCATAAGCAATAAAGCCAAGAAACCTTTGGACCTTGAGTTCAAACTCCAGTACGGACCAAAAAAGAAAAAAAAAATCAGTGCTACAGAAATGACAACACCTCCTTGGTTATCTCATATTGGTATAGTATCTCACTTTGTTATTTGATATATTGATTTTATTTGTATTTGGATATTTGAAATTTGATAGGGAAGGGGGGAAAACCAAGATGGGTGGGGGGTGTGGGGGGGGAGGGAAATGGGTACCAAGACATGTGAAAGGGTATCAATGTATGTGAATTAATGCACCTTCTATCTGGCAAATATCATGTAACCCTTTTACTAATTACAATAAAAAAAAGAAAAAAAAAGAAATGACAACACCTGACTTCAAGTTATACCTCAGAACCATAGCATCAAAAGCAGCATGGTATTGGCACAAAACAGGTACCTAGACCAGTTAAATAGATACGAGGACCCACAAATAACCCCACAGCTATTGTAGTCTGAAAAGATAGTCTAATAAATGATACTATGGAAAATCAATGTCTATATGTGAAAGATTGAAACTAGACCCCTATCTCTCACCATGAACAAAAGTCAACACAAAATGGATCAAAAACCTTAATGTAAGACCTAAAACTACTAGGAAAATACAGAGAAAACACTTCAAGATAAAGGAAGAGGCAAGGACTTTCAAACAGGACTCCAGTAGTTCAAAAAAAGGTGCAAAAATTTCCATACAGGATTATATTACGTTGACAAGCTTCTTGGGCTCTGGATGAAGCTTAGTGGTAGAATACCTCCCTAGTTCAAGGACCTGGTTTTAAGTTGGGTACTGGTGGCTCACACCTTTAATTCTAGATACTCAGGAGGCTGAGATCTGAGGTTGTGGTTCAAAGCAATCCTGGGCCCAAAAGTCCATGAGACTTATCACCAATAACCACTAGAAAATTGGAAGTTGTGCTTGGGTCAAAGTGGTAGAGGACTAGCCTTGAGCTGAAGAGCTCAGGGACAGCTACCAGGCCCACAGTTCAAACCTCACTACCGACAAAAAAAAACCCAAACAAATCCCAACACGGCAAAATAAATAAATAAATACATTTGCAATCAAAGGAAACAATAATCAGAATAAAAAGATAACCTAAAGAATGGATGAAAATCCAGATTTAAAATCCAGAGTATATTAAAAAAAACTCAAAAGTGATACACAGAGAGTGAGACTGTTTGGAACATATTGTCATATGGGGAAATAGAACAATGACATCTCCTTCATAACTAATATAAGTTATAAAAATAAAATTAAATAAAAACCAAACTTTAAACACCTAAAGGAAAAAATAACCTGGAACAGGAGTTTGGCCTAGTTGTAGAGTGCGTGCCTAGTATGCACGAAGCTCTGGGTTCAGTTCCTTGGTACCACATACACAGAAACAGCCAGAGGTGGTGCTGTGGCTCAAGTGGCAGAGCGCTAACCTTGAGAAAGCTCAAGAACAGTGCCCAGGTCCTGAATTCAAGCCCCAGGGCTAGCAAAAAAAAAAAAAACAAAAAACAAAAAAAAAAAAAACAAAAAAAAAGAAAGAAAAAAAATGGGAAAAGTAATTGGATAGTTTCAGAAGTACAAAGGGTCAATACACCTTTAACTTCAAAAGAAATGCAAATCAAAGCATTCTTGATATTCTATCTCCCCCCCAATCAAATGGCTATTATCAAGAAAATAAACAAGAACTAATGTTGTCAAAGATATGGTAAGAGGAGTACCCTTGCACATTATTGGTGCAAATGTAAACTTGTGCAACCACTATAAAAATCTGTGGTTCACCCTTATAATTTTAGCTACATAAGAGGCCAAGATATGAAGATCAGGGTTATAAGTCAGCCTCAGCAGGGAAGCCCATGAGATTTTTATCTCCAATAAACTACCAAAAAAACAACAGTGAAGCTTTGACTCTAGAGTGCTACATTTGAGCAATAAATACTCAGGGACAGCACCCAGGCCCTGAACTCTAGCACCTGGATCAGAAAAAAAAAGTAAAAACAGAACTATCATAAGTGTTGCCTTTATTACCTTGCAGCATCTATTAGAAAACTTTAAATTAGCATACAATATAGGTACTTATACATTTGTATTTATCATAGCACAATTCAGCCAAGTTATAGAATAGCCTAGGTGCCCATCAACTGATAGTGACATTAAAAAATAGGATATATGCACAGTAAAGTATTAGCCATAAAGAATAAAATTAAGCTGTTTGTGGAAAATTGAATGGATCATGTTAAGAGAAATAATAAAACATCAGACTGACAAACACTACATTATATCTATCTCTCTATCTAAACTAAAAGTAAAGAAATCTAAAACAGGGGTCAGTGGCTCACACCTGTAATCCTAGATATTCAGGAGGCTGAGATCTGAGGATGGAGGTTTCAAGCAAGCCTGGTCAGGAAAGACTTGGAATCAATTCCCTATCCCCCTTTCTCTATTGGTCTTGGGACTTGAACTCAGGACTTGGGTGCTGTCCCCAAGCTGTTTTGCACAAGGCTACTACTTTGAGTCGCAGCACCACTTTCAGTTTTCTGGTGGATAACTGGAGGTAAGAGTCTCATGGACTTTTCTGCCCAGGCTGGCTATTTACCACAATCCTTAGATCTCAGCCTCCTGAAATCTAGGATAATGGGCATGAACCACCACTTCCCAGTGGAACTGTGGTTCAAGTGGTAGAGCACAAGCCTTGAGCAAAATCATTTAGGGCCTGAATTCAAGCCTCAGGCCCAGCACCAAAAAAAAAAAAAAGACATGAACATAAAAGACATCAAAGGAAACACTACTAGTGTAAGGGAGAACAGTGAAAGATGTGAAGAGAAAAGAGAGGAGGTGAGGATTGAAGTATATTGTGTATACATACAAAAAGGTCATAATAAAACACACTTTTAAAAACTGGAGGTTGGTGGCCTGTGGCTCATGCCTGAAATCCTAGCTACGCAGGAGGCTGAGATCTAAAGATCGCAGTTGAAAGCCAGCCTGGGCACTAAAGTCCATGAGAGTCGTGTCTCCAAGTGGTAGCTCAAATGGTATCGTGCTAGCCTTGAGCTGAAGAGCTCAGGGACAGTGCCCAGGCCGAGTTCAGGCCCCATGAAAGACAAAAAAAAAACTGGAAAAAAAGAAAAGACGAGGAAGATAAGGAATTAATATTAATAGAGGCAGTGATTATGATCAAAGTATATTAAATGTGTAAGTGAAAATAGTAAAGATATATCTCACATTGTCTAATCATTAATTCCTAATTTAAAATCTAGCGAACTACGAGAAATTTTGTATTGCGAAAGCAAACAGAGGGGAAAACAACAGAGGGGGGAAAAAAAGCACTATTTCAAAAACCTAGAATCCAGCGGTCTTACTTACCTTGCTGACGTTCCCGAACGAACTCGGAGGAATCCGGTGCCTCACTGTGGGACAGGCCCGTGCCTCATTGTGGATTAGGACAGGCTGCTCTGAGTTCCCAGACTGGTGACCCAGGACAGCATGGGGGAGCACGTGTTCCAGCTCCAGGCATTTAGAAGGATCAGCCATAGTGAGATTGGCAGGGCACGCACTTATCCTCCTCTCCAACAAGTGGCTGTGTGGCCAATAGCCAGGCAGTTGTGCATGAGCACTGCAGGAACTACTTTACTAGCATAACATGAGTAGAGATCACTGCGAGAGAGAGAGAGAGAGAGATAGAGAGAGAGAGAGAGAGAGAGAGAGAGAGATAGAGAGAGAGAGAGAGAGACAGAGACAGAGACAGAGACAGAGACAGAGACAGAGAGAGACACAGAGAGAGAGAGAGACAGAGAGAGAGACAGAGAGAGACAGAGAGAGACAGAGAGACAGAAACAGACACAGACAGAGACAGAGACAAAGAGAGACAGAGGAAAAAATAAAGAGTCAACAGAAAGGGAGGAAAGAAGCCGCAGTGAGAGGGAGTGGGGTGTAAGAGCGGAGCAGTTGGTGCTCTGTCTCCAGACTCTATACAATGATCTTCACAGGGAATAGGATGGATGCCTGCTAGGATACCCCCACGGTGTGACAGTGACCAATGTCAGGGCTGTGCTTGTGGGTACAATAGGGCTTAGATGGTGGCTAGAGATGTATTAGTTGATAGCTTTAGTCCGGAGATTTCAATTTTTCTATGCGAAATTTTAGGTATTGAGTGAAGGACAGATGAAAATACACTTCTGGGGCTGGGAATGTCGTAGGGTAGAGTACTTGCCCAGCATGTATGAGGCCCTGAATTTCATCTTTGATATTGAAAAAAGGGAAGAAAAGAAGAAAATGGGGATAAAGAAAAAGAAATTACAAATCCTTGATTGAAGGCAAGCTTATTGGTAAAATAGAAAAAGCCACATGGCTGGTTTTGTAGCTTACTTTCTTAGCATGCCCAAGGCCCCGGTTTCAGTATTCAGAACTGCAAAACAAACAAACAAAACGTAATGAAAATAAAAATAAAAATTGGGCAAAAAAAGTTGAATAGAAGGTATGGTGCTCTATCACTTGGACCATACCTCCAACCCTGTCTTTTGCTGTTATTTTAGAGCTGCAGTCCTTTTCTACCTGTATTGGCCTCAAACCACTATTTTCTGGGTCCCAACTCCCTGAGTAGCTAGGTTTGCAAGCGCAAGCCACCAGTACCCAGTTTAAACGAAAATAATTTATTTGTATCAACTTTTTAGAGGTTCATAGGTTATTAAAGAGGCCCCAGGAAAGATCACTTCCTCTTACTTTGTGGGGGAGGGGGGCCGGTTTTGGGGCATGAACTGAGGGTCTGTGCGCCATCTCTGAGCCTTTTTGTGCTCAAGACGAGCCCTCTACCACTTGAGCCACAGTGCCACTTCTGGCCTTTTCTTTGTAGTTTATTGGAAATGAGAGTCTCATGGACTTTCCGGATGGGGTTGATTTCAAACTGTGAACCTCAGATTTCAGCATCCGGAGTAGCTGGGATTACCGGCATGAGCCACCGTGGCCGAACAGGATTGAGGTTTGAATCCAGAAGTGGAACGGTGGCTCGAGTAGTAGAGCACTAGTGTTGAACAAAAAAAGCTCAGTGTTAGCGCTCAGGCCATGAGTTCAAGCCATGGAACCGGCACCAAAAAACCCCCACGAAAAACCAAAAACCCAAACCCGAAAAAACACTAATAAATGCCCGCTAGTGGGTAGAAAAAGATGGAGGCTGAATGCAAAGGGAAAATCGGAACATGCGTACTAGCAACCATCATAAAAATATTCGCGCCTAGACTTTTCAACTCCCTCCCACGCGCCTTGAGAACGACCTATCTCGAGTTGCGAGACATAAATCTACACGCCTCTCACTAGTCCCACCCACTTTTATGAGCTCTGATTGGCAATTGCAGGTACACTATTGCCTTGATTGGCTGGTCATCGCTGGGAGTGGAGTTTCAACACTCGTTCTCTCCACAGATCACACATTCGCGATATCGGCAACACTGAGGTAAGTTCGCGCTCAGGGACGGGGGACAGGGCGGTCGAACGAATGCGGAGTGCTGGGGGGGTGAATATCAGCTAGTGGGGTGGTGGCGGCACATAGCCCCCGTAGAACACATTATCTGCGTGTGTGTGCTTTTTTTCTTTTTTTCTTTTCGTTTACTGTACCTTCCAAAATGCTTAAGAGTTTTAGAACTGAAATTTGGTTTAAGGTTTTTCAGGTTAATCCTCGTACAGGCAAAAAAACCCCCAAAAACCTCAAACCAAAACAACGACAACGACAAAAAAACTTATACCTTCTATGTAATACTGCTTTTAAAAAAATAAACTCAGCACTGACCCCCCCCCCCCGCCCGGCACATACACTCAAAGGGGGGAAGGGGTAAGTTAAAAAGTACACGTTCACGGGTGCTATGTGTGGGCTGGGCCAATTGGAAGACTCTTGAGAGCGGGCATTCCCACTCTCCCCAGAACGTGTAGCAAAACAATGTAACAAAATGTGGTCTCAAAAAGCGAGGGGGTGGGAAGTGAAAGTACGCAGGCGCTAATACAGCTACTTGAATTGCAGCTTCTCAATATACCCGATAAACATAAATTTTCACAATTTTAGTGCCAATTACGTTTTTTTTTAATTTTTAAAAAGTTAAAAATAGCTAGGCACTGATGGCTCACGCTTGTAATCTTGGTTGCTCAGAAGGCTGAGATCTAAGAATAGCGGTTTGCAAAGTTAGCCTAGGCAGGAAATTCCGTGAGACTCTTTATCTCCAATGAACCAACCAAAAAAGCAAAGCCAGACATTGCGCCGTGACTCAAATGGTAGAGCGCTAGCCTTGAGCACAAAGAGGCCCACGGCCAGCTCTCAAGCCCCGAGTTCAAGCTCCGGACTGCACCTCCCCCCCTTCCCGTGGAGCTCGCCCCCCCCCACCGCCGCAAAAATCATTAAAAATAGCCTGATGCAAGCAAATCTTGCCTGTAACCCTAGCTATTCAGGAGTCTGAGTCTGAACATCACTATTTGAAGCCAGCCCCGGTCAGGAAAGTGTGTAAGGCTTTTGTCCCCCCCCCTCCCCCCCCCGCTAAAAGAGCTGGCACTGAAGCTGTGGCTCAAAGTGGTAGAACTGTAGCCTTAAGAAAAACAGCCCAGGGACAGATCCAGTCCGAGTTCAAAACTCAGGACCCACACACAAAGAAAAGGTTAAAAAGTTAAAAGGGGAAAAATCATAAAATGAAAAACTTTTTTATTTGTCTGGTAGGAATTGATTCTTTTTTTTTTCTTTAGAAAGGTAACTTTTTTTGCTGGGAATGTGGCTTAGTGGTAGAATGCTTGCCTAACATGCATGAGGCCCTGAATTCAATTCCTCAATACCGCACAAACAAAAACAATAATGAAAGAATGGTAACTTTTCTTGTACTGGGTCTGGGACTTGTACTCAGAGCCTGGAAGCTGCCCTTGAGCTTTTTTTGCGCAAAGCTAGAGCTCTACCACTCCACAGCTCCTTCTCTGGCTTTTTTGGATGGCTAATTGGAGATAAGAGTCTCAGACTTTTCTGTCTGGGCTGCTTTCAAACTACAATCTTCAAATTTTAGTCTCCTGAGTAGCTAGGGTGACAGGCCTGAAACTTCAACCTCCAGGTAGAAAAATAAATTTTAACCTCCAAAAAATATAGTGTTCACTTCCTCGGTACCACAACTATAATTTTCTTGTTTGTTCTTTTGAAGTAGGATTTCCTTTATGTATTCTGATTCTCCTGCCTCAGCCATATTTTTTCAAAATTATTAGCAAGTAATTGTACAAATTTTAAAAAGTACTTTATGAATCCAATACATCTGAATAAATGTCATCCCCTTCAACATTCCCCTCCTTGGATCTACCCATTCCCTTATATTTCTGAATTTTAGAGTACATACATTGAATTCTTGATGGCATTCTGTCCCTCTTTCTTCCTTCATTTATCTACCCCTGTCCCATGGCCTGCCTCCTTTGCATGTACACATTCCCTGGTGCTCAGCTTCTTTTAAAAGATAGCTATGAATTATCACACTGTCCTCCCAACAAGCATTTTTTTTCCTTTTTTATTTTTAATTGATATATTGTACTTATGCATATTTATGGGGCAGGGTGTGAAAAATCAGCATGTATATGCAGTGTGTATTGATTGAATTGGGATAGTAAATATTTTCTATTCTCAAACATTTATCATGTTTTCGGGAGGCTCTGAACTTATTTATTTATTTATTCATTTATTGCCAGTCCTAGGGCTTAAACTCAGGGCCTGAGCACTATTCTTGGGCTTCCTCAAGGCTAGAACCATACCACTTGAGCCACAGCACCACTTTCATCTTTTCTATGTATGTGGTACCGAGGAATCAAACCAGGGTCATGGTGCATTCTAAGCAAGCACTCTACCACTAGGCCAAACTCCTGGCACCAGTATGTATGTATGTATGTATGTATGTATGTATGTATATATATGTATGTATGTATATATGTATGTATGTATGTATATATATGTATGTATGTATGTATGTATTTGTGGTACTAGAGGTTAGGCCCAGAGCCTCACATTCTTCTAATTCTTTGTTGTTGTTGTTGTTTTTGCCAGTCCTGGGGCTTGAAGTCAGGGTCTGTGCACTGTCCAGGGAATGGAACCCAGGGCTTGTACATGCTAGGTGAGCACATTAACATTAGGCCACGTTCCTGGTCCCTGTTTTAATTTTTTTGCCAGTACTGAGGGTTGAAATCAGTACCTGAACACTGTCCCTGGGCTTTCCTCGAGGCTAGTGCTTTACCACTTGAGCCTCAGCACCACTTCCAGCTTTTCTATGTATGTGGTACCAAGGAGTTGAACCCAGGTCTTCATGCATGCTAGGCAAGCACCCTACCACTAGGCCACACTCCTGGCCCTACTTCTTTAGTTTCACGATAAACTCCAAAGAAACTACTAACAACAGTAGCTAACCTACTCAGAGACTCAAGGCTACTTGACTTCTACCCACAGAAAACCTGCTATTCCTAACCACCAGCGCAGACACTCCTTACTTACCCTTGCTCTCACCACACACACACACACACACACACACACACACACACACACACACACGCGCGCGCGCGCGCGCGCACGCACACACACACTTTCTCAGAGACAGATACCAGGGTAGAGAAAAGTACAACCAAATTCCAGGTGACTGGTTGAGTGTTGCTTCTCCTCCATGATTTACCCCCTTCCTCCCTTATCAGGACCTTCAGCCTTGCGGCTGTTGTGGATCACGGTGTGCTCCTTTGAGATCACAATATTTCCAGTGCCATGAACAGTGACAGGCCCTTTTCAAAGATTCCCAAGGAAGATACTCAGAAACCACGGGAGAAACACCAGGTGAGGTGATCTGAGGCGTTGCAGAGGAGTGGTCAGGAGACAGGGCATAACAACTAGGTTTCTCAGAAGATGCGAAGGGAGGCACCAGGGAACAAGGAATGGGTTTCAGAAGTAGTTACAGAGCCTTAGGACATTTCCAAACTGTCCACCCAGATTCCCTGGTGGAACGTCTGTGACCTTGTGCTAAACTCAGTGACTTCCAGTCAATTTTGATGAGGCCTGACATGTTCCAGCTGAAACAAAGAGTTTCAGAACAGTCTAGAAGGTGGGAGGAGGGCAAGCTAGTGGTACAGCCCTGTAAGCCCTCTTGGCCATCATATTACCCCCAAAAGGACCATTCCCATTTCCCTTATGTAGCAGAAAAAGTAACTGGGATGAGTGATGTGTATGTTTAGCCAAGTAGACAATTAACTTTACATTCTTTTCTAGGCCTTTGAGGACATTTCCAAATATTTCTCCAAGGAGGAGTGGGAAAAGCTGAGCTATTCAGAGAAAATCTCCTACGTATACATGAAAAGAAACTATACCACCATGTCTAGCCTAGGTAAGTAGTTCTGGGTATAGACAAGCTTGGAAATACATTAGCAAACTCTTAGACATTTTCCATGCCGTGACTTTTTCAACTGTAGCATGTTCTGACTCACCCCCAAATATACACTCTTTACCTTTGTGCAAAGAGAAATACACCCTGATCTTCTATATTATGTGCAAAGCTAAGGGAAAGAACTGACCACCATAGGGTTCAGAACTGTGGTCTGCACATTTTTCTCCTGCTGGCCTTTGTTCTTATGAGACTCCTTGTCCATGAAGCATTCCGAAAGCACCAATTCTTCATTGTTCCTCTCAGATTGCCTGTGTCAAAGGAACATGCTTACTTCTTTCTAGGTTTCAGTGCCACCCTTCCACCTTTCATGGAACCTAGAAACAAGGCAGAAGAATCACTGGATACTGATTCTGATGAAGGCTGCAGCCATGATAACATGGGTGAGTGGATAGAAAGACTGTAATGGGTCTAATTGAGTCCAAATGCTTATTTGGCTCCAACTGCCTGGTCAAGGGTCTCAAGCACCTCCTCTCTCCCTTATATCCCAGACTAATTGAAAAAGAGTTAATACATGCAAAATGAGAATGTGCAGTGTGGTGGAAAAGCAAATACATAAGCTGGGTACTGGTGGCTAACATCTGTATTCCTAGTTACTCATGGAGCTGTGACAACCTTGAGGGGGAAAAGTTAAGGGACAGTGCCTAGGCCTTGAATTTAAGCTCCAGTACAGAAACAAAACAAATAAGTAAATGCATAAAAAGCTGAGTGAGAATAAAACCCATCAAATTCAGGAGAGGGACTAAAGTATAAAGGAATGGAAGGCAGGGATGGGCAAAGGCTGTACAAATGGCTTTGGCTTGGTCTTGTGATATTTTTTTCGTTAAAATGTTTTTGATGATACTAAAATTAGAATTTAGGGCTTTCATGCGTTCTAGGCAGGCACTCTACCAGTTATGTCACACCCTAGCCCCGTTTACATTTAAGTATACATGCGTGTGTGTGTGTGTGTGTGTGTGTGTGTTTGTGTGTGCACGCGTGTTGCCAGTCTTGGGGCTTGAACTCTGGGCCTGAGAACTGTACCTAAGCTCCTTTTAGCTCAAAGATAGCACTCTGTCACTTGAGCCACAGTGCCACTTCCAGATTTTTCTATGATTAAGTAGAGTCTCGTGCACTTTCCTGCCTTGACTAACTTTGAATTTGGATTCTCAGATCTTAGCTTCCTAAGTAGGTAGGATTATAGACATGAACCACCAATGCCCAGCTTTTTCAGTTAATTAATTAATTTATTTGCCAGTCCCAGAGCTTAAACTGGGGCCCTGAGGACTGTCCTTGAACTTTCTCAAGAGTATTGCTCTACCACTTGAGACATAGCACCACTTCTGGCTTTTTCTGTGTAAGTGATACAAAGGAATCAGACTCAGGTCTTCATTCATGCTAGCCAGGCACCCTACCACTAGACCACACTCCCTGCCCTTTTAGTTTATTTTTAAGATAGGGTCTCATACTTGTTTTTTTTTTCATTCCAGTACTGGGGCTTGAACTCAGGGTCTGGGAGCTGTCCTTTAGCTTTCCTTTTTCTTTTTCTTTTTTTCAAAGGTGGCATTCTGCCAATTGAGCCACAAGTCTGCTTCTGGATTTTTGTTGTTGTTGTTGTTGTTGTTAGATATGTGTCTCACAGTTTCTTTCCCAGGTAGGCACTGAATTTTGAAACCTCAGATCTCAGCTTCTTGAAGAGATAGGGTTACAGCTTCAGTTTCATACTTTTTGCTTGCACTGCTTAGACTAACCTTCTCCTACTTCTACCTCTCAAAATTGCTGGAGTTACAGGCACACACTACTATGTCCAGCTTTTTTTTTAAAACAAAACTGAGATGATAGGGTTTCATTATTATTATTATTATTATTATTATTATTATTATTATTATTATTTATTGCTCAGGCTGACCCTGAATCACAACTCTCCCAGCTCTACAGGCCTAGGGCACTATGTCTAGCTCTGTTTTTTTAAAAATATTTTGACTGATAAAATCCTATATGAAGCATTTGTAGGATAATATTCAGATCCCATTGAACTCAGTATAATTCCCCATAATTTTCTGTACATTTTAAATGTTGTGGGTGTTTGGGGTGAGGTTGATTTTTAGGGGGGAGGTTGCTAGTAGTACTGATGTTTAGACTAAGTTTGAAACTTGTTAGGTAGGTGCTCTTACTATTCAGACATACCTCTGGCTCTGTTTTTGTTTTTGTCATTTCTTTATTTTCATTTTTTTCTTTGTCGGCCGTAGGGCTTGAACTCTGGGCCTGGGCATTGTCGCTGAGCTCTGCAGCTCAAGGCTAGCACTCTACCACTTGAGCCACTGCTCCACTTCCAGTTTTTTGGTAGTTAATTGGAGAAAAAAATCTCAGAGACTTTCTTGCCTATGCTGGCTTTGAACTACAGTCCTCAGATCTCAGTTTCCCAAGTAGCTATGATTATAGGCATGCACCACCAGTGCCTGGCTGTCATTTACTTGTTAGATGGGATCTTCCTTCATTTCCAGATGTGTGGCCTGGGTTCAATCTGTCTATTTTAGACTTCCCATCTAAGATAACAGGTGTGTACCACTGAACCCAGCTCTTGGTTGAAAAGGAGAGAAGGCATCCTTAAAACTTTTCTATCTGGTCTAACTTGAATCTCAGTCCTCTCAGTCTCACTCTCCCAAGTAGTTAGGATTACAGGCATGAACCACCAGTGCCTAACTAAATATTTCTTTTTCTCTGTGCCAGTCTTGGGGCTTGAACTCATGGCCTAGGCTCTATCCCAGAGCTTCTTTTTGCTCAAGGCTAGCGATCTACCATTTGAGCCATAGCTCCACTTCTGGCTCTTTTGGTGGTCTATTGACGATAAGAGTCTCATGGATTTTCCTGCCTAGGCTGGCTTCAAATGTTGGTCCTCAGATCGCAACCTCCTGAGTAGCTAGGATTACAGCTGTGAGCCGCTTATAATCTGGCTAAATATTTCTTTTTTCTTTTTGAAGGATGTATTGCTTTCGTTTGTTAACACAAAAGCAATTAACACATTAAGTCAAGGAACAATCAGGAAAATCTTTTTAAAGGATAAATCCACCAAAAACTCAGTGGATAAGAAGGTAATTAGTAGAGTTCATGATCAACAAAAAAGGGGGTTAGCACCTGAAAAAATGACGATAGATATTCCCCCATAATTTACCAAAGTCAAATATTTATCTCATCAGTTAATCCTGATTCTAAACCCAGTGCCCGTAGCTCACACTTATAATCCTAGCTACTCTGAAGGTTGAAATCTAAGACTATCAATTTTTTAAAGACTTTTTAAATTAAAGAATTTATTAACATTGATTTTTACATCATATATCAAATGACATGTTTAACAAACAGGTATTCAAGAAGGGAATCTCTATATACAGTCACTGGCACTTAATTTTTAGAAAATAATCAAAATTAGGCTAAGGGTTTGTATATCATAGATACATATTAATTTATGAAATAAAACATTATGTCTATAGAGTCATAGGTTTTTATGTCTATGTAGTTATGTATATATTTCCAATACCATGTCCATAGCATTGGGTATGCAAATATTGAGTCCTCGCTCTTGTACTGTTTGGATCTAATATACACATATTAAGGATACCATGCGCCTTTTGTTCCTTTGGTCTTGACTTATCTCACTCAACATGATTCGCTCTAGATTCATCCACTTCCCTACAAATGCCATTCTTTTGTCTGTTGGCTATGTAGAATTACATTGTGTGTGTGTGTGTGTGTGTGTGTGTGTGTATGTATATATATATATATACATATATCACATTTTTTGTATACATTCATCTGCAATAGGGCATCTGGATTGTTTCCATCACCTGGCTATTGTGAATAGTGTGGAGATAAACATAGCTGAGCAGGTGTCCTTATCATATCTTGGGTAATGATATTCAGGGTAGATGCCCAGAAGTTGTATGGTGGGATCGTAGGGAAGGTCAATTTTCAGTTCTTCAAGAAACCTCCACACTGCTTTCCAGAGTGGCTGAACTAGTTTACAATCCCACCAGCAGTGTAGTAGGGTTCCTTTTTCTCCACAGCCCCACCAGCAACTGTCATTGTCTGAGTTCAAAATCTTGGCCATTCTTGTTGGGGTAAGGTGGTATGTAAGGGTTGTTTTTATTTGCATTTCCTTTATGACCATGGATGATGAACATTTTCTCATATGCTTTTCTGCCATTTTAATCTCTTCATATAGCTTCTCTTTGGAGTGAAATATTCTTGTTTCTCCCTCAAATGTAAATGCTAGTTTTGCTGGATATATCAGTCTGGGTTGGCAATTGTTGGTCTTCAGGATATGAATGATGTTTTTCCAAGCTTTTCTTGTGTTTAGGGTTTGTGTGGAGAGGTCTCTAGTTATTCTAATTTTTTCCCATTGTAGTATAGCTCTTTCTTTGTTTTTGCAGCATTTAAGATCAATTCCTTGGTATTTGGGCCTAGTGTCTTTACTATGATGTGTCTAGACGAGTTCCTTCCAGGATCTTGCCTATTTGGAGTCCTGAAACCTTCAATAATGAGAGTATTTCCCCTTTTGAGGTTGCGGAAGTTCTCTGCTATGATTTTGGTGAATAAGGGTTGCATTCCTTTGTACTGGAACTCGGCCCCCTCATCGATCCCTATAATACAAAGAGAAGATTTCTTGGCTGCATCTGCCAGGTCCTGGAGTTCTCTCTGGTGGATTCTGACTGATCTTTCCAGGCTGACGATTCTCTGTTCCAGCTTTTGTGCTTTATCTTCCATTCCTATTGTCCATTTCAGTCAATCTGCTGCTTAATGCCTCCAGTTTTGCTTAAATTGTGAACACTGAGCTGATCATGTCTATTGAGAGGGTATTAAACTTTTCTCCCACTTTTCTTTAGAATTTGAAGAGCTCCTTGGTAATTTCCTGCTTTTGTTTTTGGAATTCTGCTTTAATTTCTTTAGTCATATCCAAAATCATCTCCTTGAATAGAGTTATATTTCATGTCTCTTCAAGTGTCATTTCTTGTGATGGTGACATCTCTCTCGTCCCTTCACTCTTGTTTCCTTTTGGGCTTTGTGTGGGGCTTTGATTATTTATATATGTTGTAATTCATCTTTGTGCTTTCCGAGGCATTGGGGACTGTTGTAGGTTTGCTCTCTGGTTGGTAGGTGGTGGTCTTTACTTGACTTGGGACTGGTGGTTCTGAGAACCTGTGTATACCTGTGATTCTCAACCAAATTGGTTCCGTTGCTGACTAGGTCAGAGTTTGCAGCTTTTGCAGGTATTCGGCCTGTTCCCAGAGGCTGCGTGCTGCTGCATGGCTAGCTCTCAGTCCAACCAGTAGCCCCACAGTGGGCTGTAGGATGGAGTTGCGCACTTCGGTCTCAGCTAGCCTGGCGAATGGGTAGTTTCCCTGCCCTGTTCCGGGGGCGGGTTCCAGCTGAGGGCCCGGGATTTGGGGGGTTTTGAGTGCTTTCTGCTAGACTAGTCTGACTGGGTTCTGCCCCATTCCCGGGGGGGGGGCAGCCGAGGACTTGTGCTCCGAGGGCGGAGCCGTGCCTTTCTGACTCTCAGAGGGTGAGCTCGGCCCCTGCTGGTCTGTCCTTCAGTTCCCTACTGTGTTTCCGCTGCTTTGGCAGAGTCTGTCTGTGACTCCGTGTGGGGCCCCTTGGTGCTGTCTTGCTGGAGACTCCCAGCAGGAGGGCACCCAGCTCAGGGTTCAGGTTTGGGTGAGACAGATGCTGGCTCCCAGACTCCCGCGCACCGCCACACGCTGTTGGAAGGCAGGGTCTCAGCGCCCCTCAATCTCCAGTTTCAGTGGCCTGGGAGAGGAGGCTGTTGGGCGGGTGGGAGCAGGGACACCTCTGCCCCCTTGGGTGGGGTGCTGGGTCTTAGTGCCGCCTGCCTGTCAGTCTCCAGCCAGTGGCCTGGGGGAGGGGTCTGTTGGGGGAAGGGACAGGAGTCTGAATTCCTTGCCCCTCTGAACTTGCCAGGCTTTCTTGGGCGGGGTGGAGGGGTATGGGTTAAGTTCTGTAGCTCACCACCAGCTCTGCTTTCCCGATGGGTTTGGGGGAACCCGCTGGGCTACTTACTCCTCTGTGTTTGGCTGTGCGCTGCTCCGTGGTGTTGGATGGTCGTTTGCCTCTCCTCTGGTCTCTGCTGCTGGCTGTGCTGTCCGCCCCCGGTCTGTGCTCGTTCCTGCATCTGGGTTCTGCTGCTTGCTGGTGTAGCTGGGAGGTTGGGGCTTCCTGGGCCCGGCGCCCTCTGCTGTGGCTTTCGCAGCTTGGAGCCGGTGACAAGGGGTGTGGAAGGGGTCCTGGCGTTTTGGATTCTTTGAGAACGTTGGATATAAGCTTTATCTGGATTTCTTTTCCGGTTTGAGTATTTCTCCGTTGCTTCTTGAATTTATTGTTGTGGATTTCTTAAGGTAGATGGCTTGTGGGATTCCCTGATTCTCTCTTTTTGTGGGAGAGAACTAGGACGGGTCCCTATTGTCTCAGTGCCATCTTCCGGCCTCTCCTAAGACTATCAATTTTAAGCCAGGTAGACACGAAAGTCCACAAGACTTCATCTCCAATTAACCAGCATAAAGCCAGGAAGGAGGTATCACTAAAGGAGGAGAGCGATAGCCAACACCCCTCCCTTCTTGCAATGCTGGGAGTGAAGGGCACACCTATGACATCAGCTATTTAGCGAGTGGAGATAGGAGGAGGGCTGTTCACCCAGCTATCTGAAAAACATGTCAAAAGCCAAAAGGACACGGGGAGTAGTCCAAGTGGTAGAGTGCTCGTTTGGCAAGCAGGAGGAATTCAGTTCTCAGTTAAAATAATTTTAAACAAGAAGCCAACCTCATACAATGAACATATTGCAATCCTTTGATCCAATATCAGGAATTTTTTTTAGATTATGAGTTTTTTTTAACCAGTCATGGGGCTTGAACTCAGGGCCTGAGCACTGTCCTTGGGCTTTCTTAAGGCTAGTGCTCTACCACTTGAGCCACAGCACCACTTCTGGCTTTTTTTCTATGTATTTGGTGAGGAATTGAACCTGGGTTTTCATGCATATTAGGCAAGCATTCTAACACTAGGCCAAACTCCCAGCCCCCAACATGGGGAATTTTTTTTTTTTTGCCAGTCCTGGGCTTGAGCTCAGGGCCTGAGCACTGTCCTTGGACTTTCTCAAGGCTAGAGCTCTACCACTTGAGCCTCAGCACCACTTCTGGCTTTTTTCTATGTATGTGGTACCGAGGAATCGAACCCGGGTCTTCATGCATGCTAGGCAAGCACTTTAACCACTAGGCCAAACTCCCAGCCCGACATGGGGAATTTTTGTCAGCAAGGAAAATATTTGTAATTTTTTTACTCTCTTTCAGAGAAATGTTCTGACAAGCAACTAACAAAACGTCCAAAGGTGAGTTTCCCCCAAATCTAGAGGACCAAAGCAACTATGTCCCTTCATGGATGCTAATACTGCTAAGAGTAGAAGAGTTACCAAGAAACGTCCTAGTTTCAGTGTCTCCCTTTTCTTGTCTCTTTTCCTTTTTTATTATTACCTTTCACATATTAATTAAATGCTCAAGCACTTAATTTACATCCCAATCTATTGTCACCTCTTTATCTCAATGTGAATATATTATAACTTAATACTGTTATACTTAAAATCATGATAGCTGGTGGGGAGTTTGAGAAAGCCCAATGACAGTGCTCAGGCCCTGAGCTCAAGACCCAGGACTGGCAAAAAAAATCATGATAGCTAATACTTTTGTTATTGTTGGTCATGGGATCATATGTGAAGCCTGGAAACTATCCCTGAGCTCTTTTTTGCTCAAGGCTAGCACTCTACCACTTTGAGGCACAGCGCCACGTTTGATTTCTGGTGGTTAATTTGAGATAAAAGTCTCAGACTTTCCTCCTGAGCTGACTTTGAACTATGATTCTCAGATCATAACCTCCTAAATAGCTAGCATTACAGATGTGAGCCACCTGGTGCCTGGCTGTTAATACCTTTTGTTCAAACTAATGCCATATATTACCTTAAGCAATTCACATGGATTAATTTATTTACTAATTAAGAAATGCTAGCTGGCTGGATGGCTTACACCTGTAATTCTAGATATGCAGGTAGTTGAGATCTGAGGATTTCGGTTTGAAGCCAGCCTGTGCAGAAAAGTTCCCTTGAGATTTATCTCCAATTAGCCAGTTAAAAACCCTAAGTGTTGCTGTGGCTCAACGTGATAGAGTGCTAGCCTTGAGCAAAAGAGCCCAGGGACAACGCCCAGGCCCTGGGTTCAGGCCTCACAACTGACCTAAAAAAGAAAGAAAGGAAAGAGTAGCTGGTTGGATGTGGAAGAGCACATCTGTTATCCCAGTGCTCTGGAGGCTAAGGAAGGAGGATGGCAAGTTTGAGACCAGTGAGATCTAGATAGAGATATTCTGTCCTGAAAACAAATAATAGATCCAGGCACCCTTGGCTCATGCCTGTAATCAGAAGGCTAAGATCTGAAGACTGAAGTTTAAATACAGCCTAGGCAGTCAAATCTAAGAGATATTTCAATTAACCAGCAAAAAGCCAGATGTGATGGTATTGTTCAAGTGGTAGAGCACCAGCCTTGAGCAAATAAAGCTAAAGAAGAGTGTAAGGCCCTGAGTTCAAGCTCCAGTACTGGTGTGTGCACACGGAGGCATGCACAAACACACGTGCGTGCGCATGCATACACACACACACACACACACACACACACACACACACACACACCAAATATAAACAAGCTCAGAAAATATGTTCCTTTAACTTGTTTTTTTGTTTGTTTTTTGATCTAGTACTGGGGCTTGAACTCAGGACCTCATGTTCTCACTTGATATTTCTGCTCAAGGCTAGTAATCTACCACTTGAATGAGCCACACTTCTGTGTCTAGCATTCTGTTGTTAATTGTATATAAGAGCCTCACAGACTTTTCAGCCTGTGCTGGCTTTGAACCTTGATCCTCCTATCTTAGCCTCCTAAGTACCTAGTATTATAGGTATGAGCCACCAAAGCCCTCCATCAAGTGTTCTCTCTGCCATGAATGAGGAAGCTGAATGAAAGGAGGCTTAGGATAGTTGACTAATGAGACATAGTGATTGAACTGAATTGCAACGGTACCGCTTTGCCTAACTCCACATTATGTTCCCACCAGGGTAAGGTGGTATGCCATATCTGTTACCACTTCCTTTGCTGCCTAGATCAATGAATATGACTAATTTCTGTCTCTTCCCTCACCTTCCCAGCATGACCTCCTTTGTCCCCTCTTTACTTTTATGTTTAGTTGTCTCCTGGCTGTCCATGAGCTTATCTGGGACTCCCCCAGTATCTAATAGAATCCTTTTATATCACAGCCCATGCATTGTTTTATTTCCCCAATCTTCTTGATAGCATATTCTCAATTTCAAAAGTCATTTTTATTCCCGGATTGCAAGAATGTGAGTCCGGACAGAGGACAGAGTATCCAGGTACTTTATTAGCTTTAAAGCTCTAGAGAAAATGTCAGTGTTGATGATCCTATTACTATGTGATTTTCACATTAAAAGATGGACAAGAAGTCAACAAAGCAAACCAGTGGTGGAAAAGATCGACCCAGAACAGTAAACTCCAAACAGGTGGCTGTGACAAACATGTGTCCCCCAGCAAAAGAAAGTGCCTCTGGCAAGTGCAGTGAGAAGACTTCAGGTGAGAGGAACAGGTTCAGAAACAACCTCTCTGGTTTCCCTGGCTCTGTTCAGAGGTGTGGTCTGGGGATGGGGGGGCATGAATCCTGAACAGGCCCAAGTCCAAGCTGAGCTGAGGATTTTATCTAACACCAACTAAGACTTCAAGTCTATGTTGTCTGAGATCCAGATTTTCAGTCCATAAAATGTAAGAATCATAATCTGTAAGCTTTTTGAAACACTATACAAAATCTAGAAAACTCCACAAAATGAAAGTTTCTCAAGTAATTTTACCCCATATGACAACATAGGAATGTATCATACCCAGATTGATGCCTGACAAACACAAATACATGGAAAGCGAGTGATATAAGGTACCTTGGAATGTTCTAGAAAGGGAAGAAGGTTGGAATCTAAACCTGAGAGTGACAAAAACTAAAACTTGTACTGGCATTAGGACAACATTTGTGTTGGGGTGGGGTGTAACTGACTGAGGTAGAAGATATACAAATCAGAGCTTATAGGGGCCCATGAGCACTTTGGAAGACATGTTTATTTTTCTGAAAACAGTTGCAATACCCTCCAAGCCTCACTTGTCAATTCTTCCTCATATCAGGATCATGGAGGAAGAAGAGAAATATTTGGACCCACAGGCTTCGGGAAAGGAAGAATCTTGTGGTATATGAAGAGATTAGTGATCCTGAAGAGGAAGATGACGATGAAGATATTGATGAAAAATTAAAGGTTAAAGTAGAAGTATATGGCAAAGGAAAAGAAGAAGAGGAAGAAGAAGAGGAGGAGGAGGAAGAAGAAGAAGAAGAAGAAGAAGAAGAAGAAGAAGAAGAAGAAGAAGAAGAAGAGGAGGAGGAGGAGGAGGAGGAGGAGGACGAAGAGGAGGAAGAGGAGGAGGAGGAGGAAGAGGAGGAGGAGGAGGAAGAGGAGGACGAGGAGGAAGATGAGGAGGAAGAGGAGGAGGAAGAAGAGGAGGAAGAGGAGGAGGAAGAAGATGATGGAGAAGAAGGAGAAGAATCAGAGGTAGATATAGGAGAGGAAGGGCAGGAAGAAGATAAAGAAAAAGAACTAGAAAAAGAAGACAATGTCAAAATGGAAGACGATTTCAAGAAGGAAGAAAAAGAAGAGTACAAAAGAGAAGAAAAGGAAGAATCCAATGAGGAAGAAAAAGAAAAATTAAATGGGAAAGAAAAGGCAGAATCCAATGTGAACGAAAAATACCATGGAGGAGAGGCAGAAAAATACAATGAAGGCTTCAGTGGAGAAGAAGACAATGAGGAAGAAGACTACAATGAGGAAGATGAAGAATATAACAGAGAAGATGAGTCCGATGAAGACTACTTCATTGAAGAATATGAAGACAATGATAACTTTAATGTTGCTGATGATTATGAAGATGAATACATTGGAGAAGATTTATACTACTTTGAAGAAGAAGATGATGATGATGATGATGATGATGACGATGATGATTATGGCAGTGGTGGTGATGACATAGAAATACAAGAATACATCTTAGAAGATGATGAATACTGATCTGTAAGTTTTACCCTTTGATCAATCCCTTAACTCCTTGTGAATTCATTTTAGGATGGTATAAGGTTCCCATCTGGTCATTCAAATCCTTTAGTCTATTAATATATTGGAGTACAGTATTGAGGCTAATTGAGATTTTTCCATGGTTTTTCTGCTTCCTGCTCAATGTTATCTGTGGATCATCTATATCCAAGGTGCTTTGGGCTCCTGAATGTCAAGCCAACTCTTGGTGTGCAGGATAAAACCTCTGTTGGCCAAGGAATTATGGAGTTTAGCTGAGTGACTAGCCTAGCAGAGGATTTTCTTGGAGGAGCTGAGGTTCAGAGGGCCAGCAGAATAAGAGCCCACAGTACTTTGCAGGAAGGGTGTGAGTTGGGGTTAGTACATAGTTGGAACTCACTGCTGTTTCTTTTCCTTCTCTTTTCCTTGCTTCCTGGTAAGTGACAGGGCGTATGATGAAACAAACCCCAGTGATGTTTTACAATCACAGGCCCAGCTGTGAACCCTTGGACATCAGCAAATAAAAGGAAGATTTCACCGTTTTAAAAGTTAAACATGATTGTTCTTATTGTGTGCCCAACATTATGTTATCTGCATTATTACTGTGTAACAAATTCTATTGGCAGTTTCCTTATTCTGTGCCAAAACCTCCATTACCATTGTGCTTAGTCTGTTAGCGTGGCTCTTAACTATGTACCATAGTATATGCTGCATTATTTTTGTTTGACATAGACTCTGTTAAAGCAAGAGATATTTGATGAATATTTCTGTGTATTTATGCACTTACCAAAGAACATTTTATTGGTTGTTCTCTGCATATGATGGCACTACCCATTGTTTGCCCCAGATGTGACTACTGAGGGTAGATCTAGATTTGTATCTGAATTTACACACATGCGGCACCACTCTGAGCATCTATGACCTGCCCTCTCCACTACAAATGTATTTGGAAGAGTCTCTATTTCCTGTTTGGTACATGTTCTATACTGCCATCCTTCATTTACTTTAGCAATTAATAAACATTTGCAAATGTTCCCATTGTTCACTCCTTTCTTTCTTGGGCACACAACCCTGTGCAGGTATGTGCGTGGAGGTTTTAAGACAAGGACTTTAAAATGCTACATCAAAGGAGTCATTCCTTATACAAACAATCTAATGAACTAATATTGTGTGATGATCTCTGTCCAAGGTGCTGAAGAGACACAGCAAGGTACCATAGACAAATAATCACCTACATAGAAGTGATATTCTAGCAGAGTATGTTTCAAGTATTTTGAAACAAACCATGTGTGTTGGAGAACATTAAAACAAACCAGTGATTGGGCACCAGTGGCTCATGCCTGTAAATCTAGCCACTCAGGAGGCTGAGATCTGAAGATCAAGGTTTGAAGCCAGCCCAGGCAGGAAATTCATTCAGATTCTTTTCTCCAGTTAACTACCCAAAACAAAAAGCTTGAATTGGAGCTATGGATCAAGTGATAGAATGCCAGACTCAAGTGAAAAAACTAAGAGGCAGCACTCAGGTCCTAACCGCAAGTTCTAAAGCTGGCGCAAGCATGCACGCACACACACATGCATACACACACACACACACACACACACACACACACACACAACCACCAAGGGTGGGCTGAGGAGCAGCTCAGTGGTGAAGTGCATGCTTGAGGTCCTGGGTTCAATTCCTAGCACTAAAAGAGAAGCTACTAATGGACATGAAGCATTGGTCCAGGATCTACATCACGCTGCGCTGACTTTGCACATCTACCTCACACTCAGCCTTGGAAGGTGGCCACTGTCACCTCAACATTTTTCTATAGAAAATTGATGGGTTCCAGACGTGGTGGGCATCTTTCCAGAGCTTTTGTACAGTTGGCATAAGAAGGAGGCCTAGATTTAGAACTCACTGCAAACTGAGCACCAGTGACTCATGTCTGTAAACTTAGCCACAGATAAGGCTGGTATCAAAGGATCATGGTTTAAAGCTAGCCTAGGCAGGAAAATCCATGAGATTCTTATCTCCAATTAATCCCTGAATATCTGGAAGTGGAGGTGTGGCTCAAGTGGTAGAATGCCAGCCTTATGTGAAAAAGCTAAGGGACAATGTCTGGCTCAGGCCTTAAGTTCAAGCCCCAGTACTGGATAAATAAATAAATAAAACCTCATTGTGTCTCTAAGGACATTAAAAATGGTTGTGCACGGTGGAAAAGAAAGAGTTTAATATGGCCCTGTTTCTACTCCAAATTGCAGGTATAGATGTAACATCATCTTCCCAAGATATGGAGGTGGAAGGAGGAAGTGCAGAGAGGTATAGGCAAGGGTCTTGATGGCAATCGGACATGAGAGGATAGAGATAGGCAGAACTGAAGTTGGCAGAAATGTGAGAGTGGGATCCACAGACAACTGTAGACTTGTCAAAGCCACTACAGGGAGGGGGCACTAGAAAGGAGGTGGTAAGGGCAACTGTAAGCATGCCTTGACTGGCTGTCCCTTCAGGAAGAGATAGGTGTCACTTGAGTGGAAATGTGGATAGGGTTATACTGTGGCCCATAAGTATTAACTTCTATTTTACCTCAATAGAATTTCATATCATACAAGTGTAATGTTCTTCAACAAGCAATGGAGTAACACTCAATTCAAACAGAATGATGACTTTTTTTTTACTTTCTTCCTGGAAAGATGGGGCCAATATATGAATTGCCAGCCCTCAAGATAGGTATAGAGAAGGATGGCTTAAAGAGCCTGAGTTTTAGCCAAGAGCTGGTGGCTCATACTTGAAATCCTATGTACTTTGGAGGCTGAAATGTGGAGGAATGAGGTTCAAAACTAGCCCAGGCACCTTCAAAATAATCAGCAAAAAGCAGAACTAAACCACATGTGGGTGACTGATGGCTATAATCCTAGGCACTCAGAAGGCTGAGATCTGAAGATTGCTGTTTGAAGGCAGCCTGGGCAGGAAAGTCCATACTCTTACCTTCAATTTACCAATAAAAGTAAAATGGAACTATCTCAAGTGATAGAGAATCAGCCTGGAACAAAAAAAGTAATAGAGCATCAGCTCCCAGTATCTGAGTTCAAGTCTTATTTCTTTAGAACTTAGAATAGCAAGCATAAGCCACTTGTGCTCAGCCTGTTAGTAGAGACTTGGGCTGGCCAGATGGTGACTCCTGCAGATGGTGAATACCTAGAATATATGTGACTCTTCAGACTCTAGGAGGCCTGTAGAATCATGTGCTGTTTTGGTAAATCAGCTGATTCTGGCGGTTCTAAACAACCAGTATGAGCTGATGTAGGTGATGGTGGTGGTAAATGCACTGACCTACTATCTGGGACTCTGGGTTTGACTCTGTGACTGTTGTACTGGCTGTTTCTCTCTGGCTGGCTATGTGATGTGTGACAGCTAGGTATGTCTGTTATACTTGTTCTTTCAAAGTTCCCAATCCAGCTGATTCTGGCTTTGATTTTGTGTTCAACAGGCTTTTGGACTCTGTATAGCTCTAAATGTTTGCTTCATGACTCCAGTGGTATGTGTGTATGTTGATGTGTGGGCATGTATGTGAGTTCAATGTCACCTCTCTCTGTTTGACTTGGTGACTGACATTTCTCAAATTGTATGTGTGTGATCCCTAATTATAATGGCACATGTCCTCTATTGCAGTACAATCATATAAGTTTGGTTGTTGATCTGTGTAATTGTTTCCAGTTCTATCCTACTGTGGAATCTGTCAAATTGCGTGTGTTCATTGGGACTCCAGGTGTGCTGCTGTGTCATTTGCCAAATGCATGCAACTCACTATCCCTCTATAGTCCTGCCTATTCACATTTGTTTACTGTGCCAGGGCCTTTCTCATGCTAGGCAAGCACTCTACCACTGAGCCACATGCCCAATTCCTCCTTTTTTTTAGCTCCTCCTTTTTTTGTGATGAGATTTTGCTATGTAGCTGAGGTTTCCATCGTACTCACAATTCTCTTTCCTTAGCCTCACGTTTCAGCCTCCCAGTGGCTGGAGGTACTGGTACTAGAAGTGTGAACTCCACTCCCATCTCCTCTGTTTGGACACAAAGATCTGCCTGTTTGTTGGCTGTCCTTGACTTTAGTTCTTAAACTTTGGATATTGTGAAAGTGCATGTCTGTTTTTCTCAGTCTTACTTCAGAGAGGTTGGTTTGTGGTCTGACAGTTGTAATTGAAATTTTGCTTTTTACCATATAATGAGTGACTGTTGTCCTCAATGTACTATGTTATCTCTCATCTCTTTTGCTGTCCCTTGGTTATCTCATATTGTTACAATATTTCACCGTGTTATCTGATATATTCTATATATGCTTAATTCGTTATCTGAAATTGGATAGGGAAGGGGGGAAATCAAAATGAGCCAGGGGGTAGGGGAAGGGAAATGGGGACCATGACATGAGAAAGGGTATCAATGTTTGTGAAGTATTGCACCTTCTATCTGGTGAATATAATATAACCCTTGTATTAATTACAATAAAAAACATATGGAAAAAAAGAAAATTTGCTTTTATTATCTATGTGTGTCCTGATAAATGATTGGTTTGATTATGAATTATCTGGATGTGACTAGAGGTATCAAATTCTTTATGTGTGCTGTTACTGGGGCTTGAACTCCGGGCATGGGTACTGATTACAGGCTTGAACAATGTACAAGGACAATGATATTTCTGCATTACTTCAAGCAGAGCCACACAGTGGACCTCCAGGGTTGACATATATCTAATAGGGTGGGTGACAGAGGGGCTGAGGGAAGGAGGAAGAGGTTTTCTGGTTCCCCACACTTTCACCTCATGGACTTTTTTTGTTCTTGCACAAATGTATTACACAGAGCCCATTATGGCTTTGGTCTCATGTGGCACCTGAGGTCCTGTTCATCTACATGAAACTCTGCTAGTGAGTGGGCAGCCAACGTCCTGTGTGATAGGCCAACTGGAGGGGGAGGGGTGCTTGTTGTATATGACCGTTCCCATAGAAGCTTTGGAACTTTAGCTTCAGGATAGATTGTGACAAGGGAGTGGTTTTGGATAGTCAGAAGTGCTAAAGGTACTAAGTGCAGCCATGATTGCTGGGTGAGTTTGCCTGCTATTTAACCTCCAATAGCTATGAGTTTGGCAGAGATCAGGGGGTCAGCTGGAGGGGTGTTAGCATGGTCAGGGATGAGGAGCAATATGTTAACAAGGGAGGAAAACAGAGATTAAAGCAATGGGTGAATATATAGGTGACCATCAGTGATCAGGTGGAAAGAAGAGGCATGGGTGGGCAGAATATGTAAGAAATGGGCAGAATGGGTGATTGAAGGGTAGAGAAGGGAGGGTGGATAGTGGCATAGAACTCCAGTGTCTACCAGCAGAATGCCAGTCTGGGAGAAGTGGACTCTGGAGGTTGGAACTTGGATTGAGGGCCCTTGCCAAGTCCATGGCTCTTAGCATGAGAGTTCCATAGCATGTAGTACTTAGTTCCTCCTAGCATAGACTGGAATGCCAATTTGTTTATCGGGGACATGTTACTTATGCAGAAATTTGAATACCTCATCTTCTCCAATGAGTATGGATAGGATCAGGGATGGGGCTGGGGACAAGGACCTCTGAGTTCCTTCCTTCCCAGACTTTGGACCCATCAAGTTCCAGGGGAGGACACATGCATCTCACTTGTGTATACTTCTGACACTATAAGTGTGGGGTTTGTGGATGTCAGTCTTCATATTTCTGTCACATCCTGCATTTTATGTCTCTCCTCTTATGTCCCAGGCAAAATGGAGGAGGAAACGCTGCTCCTCTACAACCAGCAGGATGTGCTCAGCCTCTGTGTGCGCCTGGCTGTGCTGCTCGCAGTGACTCTGATTGTGCCAATCGTTCTGTTCCCAGTGTGTGGGGAAAAAGAGGCCCAGGGAAGAGGGTGCTGGGGTGGATCAATAGAGGGTCTGGGTATGGCTGTTTGGGCGAAGGCTTGAATTCTGGGAAACTGGATGGAAGGAGGAAGCAGGAATGAACACAGGAAGTCAGACTTCTCTGATGGACAGAGAAGGCAAAAATCAGTGGTCTGTCAGAAGGGGGCATGGATGGCAAGACAGAAAGATACAGGAGGGAACAGAGCTAGTCAGCTGGAGGAAAGAAGCAGAGATGGACCAATGTTTCTAACCCTAGAACTTTCGAAGTTGAGGCATGGGGAACTCTAATTTGATGCCATGCCTGTCTCCACAGAGCCTATTTCAAAATTTGAAAGGCTGATGATGATAGAGGTTGGAGGAGGGGTGTTTATAATTGGAGATATATATGCATGTGTGTGTGTATGTGTGTGTATGTGTGTGTGTGTGTGTGTGTGTGAAAATAGAATAACAGAATCTGCTAAAATTGGTTTAAGAGGGGAAGAGGAAAAGAAAGTGACAAAGAATATTATAAAAGTATCTCTTTTTTTTGTTGGTCGTGGGGCTTGAACTCTGGGTCTGGATGCTATCCCTGAGCATTTCAGCTCAAGGCTACCGCCCTACCCCTTGAGCCACAGAGCCACTTCCAATACAATTATCTTATACACAGAGACCCCTTTGAATATGTAATAGAAAAATAGTGAAAACATGTTTCCATAGGAGATACAAAAATAAATTCTTTCATGCAATTTCATAGAAATGTACAAAAGCAACATTTAAACAGATTAATTTTCTTAAATGAGATTAAATTCTCATTATTATTGTTTTAGTATTTTGTGGAAAATGTCTCAATACAATTAAGTACAGTTTTCTTTTCTGTGTGTGTGTGTGTGTGTGTGTGTGTGTGTGTGTGTGTGTGTGTGTATGTTATGCCTGTGTGCCAATCCTGCAGCTCTAACTCAAGGCCTGGGCAATGTCCTCGAGCTTTTGTGCTCAAAGCTAGCACTCCATCACTTGAGCCACAGCTCCATTTCTGGCTTTTTGGTGGTTAATTGGAGATAAGGGTCTCATGGACTTTCTTGCCTGGGCTGGCTTCAAACTGTGATCCTCAGATCTCAGGCTCCTGTGTAGCTAGAATTATAGGCATAAGCTACCAGCCCCTGGCTCTCTTCTTTACTACAATTGCAATTTGTGTTTTAGATAATTTTTAGATAATCTTTTGTATCCTGCTGTGAACCAGTGGCTCAAGCATGTAATCTTAATACTCATGATGCTGAGATCTGAGGATCACAATTTGAACCCACTCCAGGCGGGAAAGTCCGTGAGATGCTTATCTCCAATAAATGCACACAAAAATGCTGAAAGTGGAGCTGTGGTTCAACTGGTAGAACACTAGCTTTGAATAAAAAGGCTAAGGGACCGTATACAGGACCTTAATTCAAGCCCCACCACTGGCACACACAAAAATACCTTTGCTTTCCTAATAAAAAAATTAAACCTCTAAGGACTGGAAATAGTTAGTTTAGTGTAAAACATTTGCCTAGCTTGTTCACAGCTCAGAATTTGGTCTCCAGTGATAAAAGAAAAATATAAAAGAAGTAGGCAAGACAGAAAAAGGATGGAAGTCGAAGTAAGGAGGCATAGGAAGGACATGGCTCAGATAGGGAAGTGGGAATGATTTTGACAGGAGGAAGGTAGGGCTAGTCAGATGGAGAAAGTGAGAAGAACAAGTGCTGGTCTGATGGGGAGGCAGTGGTAGATAGTGAGAGGAAGAAAGGATTTCATACATTGGTGGAAGGGTAGACAAAAGGAATAGAATTTGTCAGAGGGTGGAGGCAGAATGCTCATTTAGATGATGGAAGCACCAATAGATAGACAAGGTGGAGCCACAGTCTTCAGAGAAGAAAGCAAGGATTTCAGACAGGGTGGAGTTAATGACCTAACCTCAGAGTGAGGTGCTAGTAGCACAAGCCTGTATTACTTGATACTCAGGAAGAGGAAATCTGAGGATCACAATTGAAAGCCAACCCTGACAGGAAAATGTGAGACTTTTAAATCCAAGTAACCACCAGAAAGTTGGAAATGTAAATTTCGCTCAAGTAGTAGAGCACGAGCCTTGAGACATAAAACCAAAAGACAGCACCCGGTCCCTGAGTTTAAGCCCCAGTTTTGGTACAAAGAGACTAAAAGCAGACCTGGTCACCTTCAAGAAGGGTAGCACAGAAGTCCTCACCCCTTACCTGTCTTTCCCTCAACACAGATGCGTCGAATCCCGTAGCACCTGCTCGTCCCAAGCTACGCCTTCTATTAGCTGTATCTCTGATCCTGCTGGGTTTAGTTATTGTTTATGCCATCTTGTACCATCCATCCATGTTATCTTTGGGGTTATCGGTCAGTATCTCCCACCCCAGACCACAGCCTGACCTCACTGAGACAGCCTTGTACCTAAACCTAGCTCGACTCTTATCCTATCCGTTCTTGTCTCTAGGCTCCACATGAGCCCTCAGCCTCATCTGCATCTGTTCCAGAATCTTCTAAGGTTGTATTTTACTTTCTGTGGCAGGGCCCTTTTTTTCCTGGCCCCAAATCCAGGTGAGGATTCCATGGACAAATGCTGGGGAATGAGGCAACGTTTAAAAGGAATGTTTGTCCAGATGCATTGGCATTTCTGGAATATTCTCAGGATGGGGTCAAGTGAAGGAAGAAAGGTGAAGCCAGGAATGAGGGTCGATGAGTTTTTAAGAATGAATGTGATTGTCTTAAGAAGAGATTGAGCAGAGAGATCACCGGCAGAGTGACAGGGACTCTAGAAAAGACAGGTGGACTTGGCATGGGTCTCAGCGGCAGCATGCTTTTCTAGCATGCATGACCACTTAAGTCTCATCCCTAACACAGTAGTTGGGGACAACTCTACATAAAAGGATTCTTCAAACAGATGAAGGACTATTGAGAAGACAAGGTAGAGCACCAAGAAAAAGGAGGAGTGAGGAAAATGCTCACTTTAAGGAGGAGATAGAGAGTCAGGTGTGGTGTTCACACCTATAATCTCCAACAATATGGAAGGTTTAGATAGAAGGATGTTAGACTTAAGCTGAGCTAGGTTAAACTTGTAAAATACTATCTGAAACATCACTAAAGTGTAAGAGAGAGAAGGGCCTGGCTCAGATGGTAGAGAACCTTCCTACCAAACATGTGGCCTTGAGCTCAAGCCCCACTACAATTAAATTTAATTTTTAGAAAAGTAGCAGAAGCCAGGTGTGGTGGCTCACACCTGTACTCCTAGCTACTCAGAGGGTTAGATGTGAGGATCTCAGTTCAAAGCCAGCCTGGGCACTAAAGAATGTGAAACTCCTATCTCCAATTAACCATTAGAAAACCGGAAGTGGCATTGTGGCTCAGGGGTAGGGCAGTAGCCTTGAGCTGAAAAGCTCAGGGATAGCACCCAGACCCAGAGTTCAGAAGAAGAGAGTCAGGAATGAGTGGGACCCTCTTGGAGGGGGTGAGGAGTTGATAGCTTCTCATGGGTATACTTTGTGAGGAGTGCCTGACAGGCTCATCTTTCTCCCTCTTACCTACAGGCCCTGTGTCTTGGTGCCATCAGAATCCACTTCATTGCCAGCAGTCAGGGCTTTATGTATGTCAACTGCACTAGAGGCGAAAGACACATATTTGAACAATGACGTGGACTGCTTTAACCCTCTCTATGCTCATCAACATGAGCATATATGTAGAGGTGGAGGTGGCTTCTCTCCAATATCAAAGGGTATCTATGGTGAGGGACAGCAGAGGCTACAGAGTGGTGGCCCTACTTCCAATACTAACCCCAAACCTCAAGAGAAGTAGAGGGGGAGGCTAGGTCTTTAGAGGTTCTCACCCATCCCAGGCCTTCCTCTTCCTGGCCCAAGTAGTTTACTCTTGGGTAAAGAGAAAAAAAATAAAGATGCCATTTGATCCCTCTGGTCTACTTGTTCTGATCTTTGTTGAAATCCTCTTAGAGGAATCTACCTGGGATAATCAGGCATAAATGAAAGCCCCAGTAGAGCTGCATTCACTCACTTTTCTCCTCCCTCAGGTTCAACTATTGGGAACCTTCAAAGTGGCAGGCTGGAGACTGAGAAGCAAATGTTCTAGATGCTGGGATGAATAGATCACTAAATGAAGCAGATAAGTTGGGTACCAGAGCTTACATCTGTAATTCTAGCTATTCAAAAGGCTGAGTTCTGAGGATCACAGTTCAAAGTAAGCCTGGACATAAGAATTCAGAATGTTATCTTTAATTACTCACCAAAAATCCATTAGTCACCAAAAATCCAGAAATTGAGGTGTGGCTCAAGTTTAGGAACATCCTTTAAGCTCTCAGTGTAAGTCCCAGTATTAGGAAAGAGAAAGAAGGAAGGAAGGAAGGAAGGAAGGAAAGAAGGAAGGAAGAAGAGAGAGAGAGAGAGAGAGAGAGAGAGAGAGAGAGAGAGAGAGAGAGAGAGAGAGAGAGAGGAGGGAGGGAGGGAGAGAGGAAGGAGGGAAGGGAAGGGGGAAGGAGGGAAGGAAGGAAGGAAGGATAGATGGAAGAAGAGAAGGAAGGAAGGATGGAAGAGAGATAGGGGGAAGGAGGAAGGCAGGGAGAAAGAAAGGGAGAGAAAGAGAAAGGGGGAAAGATAGAAAGAGGAAGAAAGAAAGAGGGAGAAAAGGGAGGGAAAAATAAAGAAAAAGAGAAAAAAGAAAGGGAGAAAGAGAAAAGGAGAGGGGGGAAAGAAAAAGAGGAAAAAGAAAAAGAAAGGGAGAGAAAGAAAGAGGGAAAGATAGAAAGAGGGAGAAAGAAAAGAATGAGAAAGAAGGAATGAAGAAAGAAAAAGGGAAGAGAGGGAGGAAGAAAGGAAGGAAGGAGGAGAGATAAACAAGGAGGGAAGAAGGAAGAAAAAGAAAAGGGAGGGAAGGAAAGGAGAGGGAAAGGGAGAGAGTAACAAAGAGAATGAAAAAAGAAAGGAAGGAAGGAAGGAAGGGAGGGAGGGAGAGAGGGAGGGAAGAAGGAAGGGAGGGAGAGGAGTAAGGGAGAGAAGAAAGCAAGAAAGAAAATGAAAGAAGGAAAAAAGAAAGAAGGAATGGGAGGGAGGGAAGAAGGAAGGAAAGAAAGAAAGAGAGAGAGAGAGAAAGAAAGAAAGAAAGAAAGAAAGAAAGAAAGAAAAAGAAAGAAAGAACAGGAGGGAAGAGAAAGGTAAAGGGAGGGAAGAAGCCAGGTATGGTGGCTCACACCTGTAATCCTAGCTACTCAGGAGGCTGAGATCTGAGGATTGTAGTTCAAAGCCAGCCCAGGCACTGAAGTCTGTAAGACACTTATCTCCAATTAACTGCCAGAAAACTGGAAGTGGCGCTGTGGCTCAAGGGGCAGGGGGGTAGCCTTGAGCTGAAGAGCTCAGGGATAGGGCCCAGGCCCAGAGTTCAAGTCCCACGATCGACAAAAAAAGGTGGGGGGAGGAAGGAGCAGGAAATGGTCCCTCCACGTACTAAACTCAGCCTATTTGTGACCCTTGACCTAAGAGTATTATTCATAAACACTCAAAAAGAAAAATATTTTTTGTAATATTGAAATTATAGAGAAATGAAATGTCCATAAATAATGTTTTGTGGAATTCAGTCAAGTTTGTTCAGTAATATATTCTTCATGAAACTAGATCTGATGAGTTGCTATCAAATGCATATGATCAGCAAAGTCTGAACTATTTACTCTCTGGCGCTTTGCAGGAAAAGCTGACTGGCCTCTGATTTAGCAGAGAGAGGGGAATTGCCATTACAGATAGAGATGAACACTGAAGCAAATGAGTGAGTGTGAATGTATGGGGGGAAAGAATTTGTCAGGGAGGACCTGAATAAGGAGGGGACAAGCAGCATGGTCCTATGACACCGAGAAGAATCATACCTCATGGTTATCTAGGTAAAGAATGTGCCAGCCCCAGCGAGCAAAAAAATGCTAAGATCTTGAAGTAGGTATGAGCCTGGCAGTTCCAAGCAAGAGTAAGAGTAAAGAGTAAAGGGAAGTTAGAGTAAGAAACCTGAGTTAGAAACCATGGATTTTTGCCACCCTAATAGATGGAAAACTTAACAGTCTATAATTGAGATATTTATGAGACTTTTCTGGGTTGGGCATTTGGCCTAGTGGTAGAGTGCTTGCCTAGCATGCACAAAGATCCAGGTTCAATTTCTTGGTACCACATACATAGAAAAAAGCAGGGGCTGGGAGCTTGGCCTAGTTGTAGAGTGCTTGCCTAGCATGCATGAAGACCTGTGTTTGATTCTTCAGTACCACATATATAGAAAAAAGCTGGAAGTGGTGCTATGACTCAAGTGGTAGACCCCTAGCCTTGAGAAAGTCCAAGGACAAGGCTCAGGCCCTGAGCTCAAGCCCAGGACTGGCAAAAAAAGAAGTTTTGTTGAGCCAGGAGTCAGTGGCTTATGTCTGTAATCCTAACTACTCAGGGGGCTGAGCTCTGAGTATCATAGTTTAAAGCCAGCATGGGAAGAGAACTTTAAGACTCAAAGTTCCTGTGAGACTCTTACCTCCCATTAAAAACCAGAAAATAGAAAGTGGCACAGTGGCTCACGTGGTAGAGCACTAGGTTCAGGGACAGTGCCAAGGATGTGAATTCCAGGCCCACAATTGACACATAAAAGTTTCTTTGATACTGGGGTGTGTGTGTGTGTGTGTGTGTGTGTGTGTGTTTTCAAGATGGCCTAAGTCACTCCCTACACATCAAGCCCTTTCACATTCCTAGGATTATAGGTCTGACCCACAGTGCCAGGCTTATTTGTCAATATGGACATCTTGTTCACTTTTTGCTTGAACTGACCTTTAACATTGAAACTCCTAAACTCTTCCTTCTGAGGAGCTAGGATTGTAGGTATGAGCCACACACCTGCCCACTCCAGATAAATTTTGCCAGTGTTAGGGCTTGAACTCAGGGCCTGTATGATACTTTAGATTCTTTTCCTCAAGATTAGTGCTATACAACTTGAACTACAGATCCACAGCTCCACTTTTAGCATTTTTTGGCTTAATTGGTGATATGTTTCCCACAAACTTTACTACCTGGGCTGACTTCAAACAAGGGTCTTTAAATCACAGCACCTTCAGTAGCTAGGATTATACCCATAAAACACAAATGTCCAGTTCTTCCAACATAATTTTAATTTAGATACATAATCCCTTTCTCCTCATTTTTGCATTGTGTGTATGTGCATTGCTCTGTGCTCAATCAATTTTGCTATTCATATGTGTGTGTGTGCGTGTGTGTGCGCGCACGCACAAATTCACGCATGCTTGTGCATGCACACATGGGTGCTCCCATACTGGGACTTAAACGGAGGACCTAGATGCTGTTCATTAATACTTGTTCTCAAGTCTTGAGATTTTTCATTTGAACCACAGCTCCACATGTGGCTTTTTAGGTGGTTAATTGTAGATAAGATCCTTACAGACTTTTCACCTTAAGTGTGGGCTATCAGTGCCTGTCTCACTTTTCTTTCTTTCTTTCTTTCTTTCTTTCTTTCTTTCTTTCTTTCTTTCTTTCTTTCTTTCTCTTTCTTTCTTTCTCTCTCTCTTCTTTCTTTCTCTCTCTCTTCTTTCTTTCTCTCTCTCTTCTCTCTTTCTTTCTTTCTTTCTTTCTTTCTTAGACCTGGTCTTGAGCTCAGGGCCTGAGCACTGTCCTTGGACTTTTCTCAAGGCTAGAGCTCTACCACTTGAGCCTCAGCACCACTTCTGGCTTTTTTCTATGTATGTGGTACGGAGGAATTGAATCCAGGTCTTCATGCATGCCAGGCAAGCACTCAACCACTAGGCCAAACTCTGGGCCCCTGTCTCACTTTTTATTCCTTACTGCAACCTGGAAATGGAATTGTGGATCTAGCGGTAGAGCATTACTCTTGTGCAAAAAATCTCAGGGTGCCTGGTGCTGGTGTCTCAAAGCTGTAATTCTAGCTATTCAGGAGGCTAAAATCTGAAAATTGTGGTTCAAAGCCAGGCGGGGCAGGAAATGCCATGAGATTCTTATCTCCAATAAACTCAGAAAAAGCTAGAAGTGGCATTGTGGCTCAAGTGGTAGAGCACAACTTTGAGCACAGAGAGCACCCGAGCCCTGACTTCAAGCTCCAGGAATGGCAAAAAACAAAACCACCTTTAAAAGTCCTCAAGAATGAAGTTAATCCTAGCTCTCAAGAGACTGGGGCTCTGAGGAAAACAGTCCTAACCAATCGGATGAAAAAAATCCCCTGAGACTCTTATCTTCAATAAACCAACAAAAAGGCAAAAGTGGAGATGTGGCTCAAGTGATAGAGTGTCAATTGAGAGTGCGAGGCCCTGAGTTTAAGCACTAGTATTGGCACAGAACAAAAAATGAGGTGATGATTAGTGGTGCCAACCTGTAATCCCAACTACTCAGGATGCAGAGGCAGGAGGACTTTAAGATCAAGGTCCTTTCTGGGCCGGGAGTTTGGCCTAGTGGTTAAAGTGCTTGCCTAGCATGCATGAAGACCCAGGTTAGATTCCTCGGTACCACATACATAGAAAAAAGCCGGAAGTGGTGCTGAGGCTCAAGTGGTAGAGCTCTAGCCTTGAGAAAGTCCAAGGACAGTGCTCAGGCCCTGAGCTCAAGCCCAGGACTGGCAAAAAAACAAAAAAAAAAAGATCAAGGTCAATTGGGCAAAGTTAATATGACCCTGTTTCAAAAAAGAAAATGGAAAAAAGAAAATTGGGAATATGACTGACATGGCAGAGCAATTACATAGCAAGTTAAAGGTTCTGGATTCAGTCCCTAGTACTGAAATTCAAACAAAGAAAAACATATGAAGTATGTCCAGAGGTTAAAAAAATGAAGTAAACCAGCAACAACACAATATACGTTTTTCTCAGCAGCACATGGAACATTTTCCAAAATAGATCACATCTTAGGCCATAAAACAAACCTGGACAGATTCAGAAACACTGAAATTATTCCATGCACACTCCCAGACCACAAAGGCATCAAACTGGAACTGAACACACATCTCCACCAACGAAAACCCTGTAACTCATGGAGACTGAACAACACATTGTTGAATCACCAATGGGTCATCGAAGAGATCAGAACAGAAATCCAACAGTTTATGAAATTTAACAGTAAGGAGCACACAAAATACCAACTCCTTTGGGACACAGCAAAGGCAGTACTCAGAGGAAAATTTATAGCGCTGAGTGCCTACAACAACAAGTTGGAAAAATTGCAAACCAACAAGTTAATGTCTCACCTTAAGCTCCTGGAAAAAGAGCAACAAACCAAACCTAATCCCAGTAGAAGAAAGCAAATAATTAAAATCAAAGCAGAATTAAATGATTTGGAATCCAAAAAAACTATAGAAAGAATCAACAAAACAAGGAGTTGGTTCTTTGAAAGAATTAACAAAATTGACAAGCCCTTAGCAAATCTTACCAAAAAAAGAAGAGAGCATATCGAAATAAACAAAATCGCAGATGAAAATGGTAATATCACGACAGAAATTACCAAGATCCAGAATATCATGAGGGAATACTTCTCAAACCTTTATGCCAACAAATTTGAGAATCTAGATGAAATGGATGAATTCCTAGCCAATATTAACATACCCACACTGAACCAAGAAGAACTAAGCCAACTCAACAGGCCTATTTCAAGCTCTGAAATAGAAATGGCAATTAGAGAACTTCCACCTAAGAAAAGCCCAGGGCCAGATGGATTCACAGCTGAATTCTATAAGGTCTTCAAAGCAGAGCTCACACCAATACTTCTCAAGCTCTTCAACGAAATTGAAAATGAAGGTTCCTTACCAAACTCATTCTATGAAGCCAGTATAACCCTCATCCCCAAACCAGACAGAGATTCATCAAAGAAAGAGAACTATAGACCTATATCTTTGATGAACATCGATGCAAAACTTCTCAACAAAATACTGGCCAACCGTCTACAACAACTCATCAAAAAAATTATACACTATGATCAAACTGGATTCATCACAGGGAGGCAAAGCTGGTTCAACATACGCAAATCAATTAATATAATTCAAAACATCAACAGGAGCAAGGACAAAAATCACATGATTGTCTCAATAGACGCGGAAAAGGCATTTGACAAGATCCAACACCCCTTTATGTTAAAAGCTCTGGAGAAACTAGGAAGCCATGGAACATTCCTCGATATAATAAAGGCTGTGTATGAGAAACCTACTGCTAGTATTACACTTAATGGTGAAAATCTAAAGCCATTCCCTCTAAAATCAGGAACGGGACAAGGATGCCCACTCTCTCCACTCCTCTTTAACATAGTACTAGAATTCCTAGCCAGTGCAATAAGGCAAGAAGCAAGCATAAAGGGGATCCAAGTAGGGAAAGAGGAAATAAAACTATCCCTCTTTGCAGATGACATGATTCTGTATTTAAAGAATCCTATAGACTCTACTCCCAAGCTCCTTGAGCTGATTCAAAGCTTTGGAAGAGTAGCAGGCTATAAAATCAACCCTCAAAAATCAACTGCCTTCCTTTACGCCAACAGTGAGAGGAACGAGGCAATAATCAGGAAAGAAACTCCTTTCACAATAGCCTCAAAGAAAATAAAGTACCTAGGAATTAGCTTAACTAAGAATGTAAAGGACCTTTTTGACGAAAACTTTAAAACCCTAAAAAAGGAAATTAAAGCAGAACCAAGGAAATGGAAAAACCTCCCATGCTCCTGGATTGGAAGAATCAACATTGTGAAAATGACAATCTTGCCAAGAGCTATCTACAAATTCAGTGCAATACCCATCAACATCCCAATGTCATACTTTAAAGAAATAGAAGAGGCAATCCAAAATTTCATATGGAATAATAAAAGACCCCGTATAGCAAAAACACTTCTTAGCAGAAAGAACAGCGCTGGAGGAATTTCAATTCCAAACTTTAGACTCTATTACAGAGCTATAATTCTCAAAACAGCTTGGTACTGGCACAGGAACAGGCCTGAAGACCAATGGAATAGAACTGAGGACCCAGATATTAAACCACAGACCTATGGCCACCTAATCTTTGACAAGGGAGCCAAAAAAATAGAATGGAAGAAAGACAGCCTCTTCAACAAGTTGTGCTGGCAGAACTGGTTAAGCACCTGCAGAAAACTAAAGCTGGATCCTTCTTTGTCACCTTGCACTAGAATTAACTCCAAATGGATCAAAGACCTGTAGGTAAGAGCTGACACACTGAAAACTTTACAGGAAGGAATAGAAGATACACTAGGCCTCCTTGGCACAGGTCGAAACTTTCTTAATAAGGACCAAGAATCACAACAAATCAGAGAAAGGCTGGATAAGTGGGACTGCATTAAACTGCAGAGCTTTTGTATGGCAAAGGACATAGCTAGTAAACTAATCAGGAAGCCTACAGAGTGGGAGAAGATCTTCACCAACCAAACAATGGACAAAGGCCTCATATCTAAAATATATCAACAACTCAAAAAATTGAATCACTCCAAAACTAACCTCCAAAGTATCAACCATCCCATTAAAAATGGGCCAAAGACTTAAAGAGAGTCTTCTCTGAAGAAGAAACAAAAATGGCCTATAGACACATGAAGAAATGCTCAACATCTCTGGTCATAAAAGAAATGCAAATCAAAACAACTCTAAGATTCCACCTCACTCCAGCTAGAATGGCCAGGATCAGGAAAACGAATGACAACAGATGCTGGAGGGGATGTGGCCAGGAGGGATCACTACTACACTGTTGGTGGGAGTGCAAACTCGTTCAACCACTATGGAAAGCAGTGTGGCAGTGCCTCAAAAGGCTAAACATAGAACTCCCCTATGACCCAGCAATTCCACTACTTGGCATTTACCCAACCATCCAGAAACAAGGACATACTAAACCCACTAGCACAACAATGTTCATTGCAGCACTATTCACCATAGCAAAGATATGGAACCAACCTAGATGTCCCTCAGTTGATGAGTGGATCAACAAGTTGTGGTATTTGTACACAATGGAATTCTATGCTGCTGTCAGAAAGAATGACATCGCCCCATTTGTTAGGAAATGGAAAGACTTAGAAAAAATCATATTAAGTGAAGTAAGCCAGACTCAAAGGAACTTAGGCTCAATGGTTTCCCTCATTTGTCATAATCAGTAGAAACCTTGGGCTCTACTAGCAGAGATCTGCAATAGAGCAAAATCTTGATACATAAGGCCATATAATGTGAAGCTAATTGAAAGGACCTCCAGGATATTGAAACAAAAGCCATATAATGAATGATTGTTGTCCTTAATGTACTATGTTGTCTCTCATCTCCTTTGCTGTCCCTTGGTTATCTCATATTGGTATAGTATCTCACTTTGTTATCTGATATATTGGATTTATTTGTATTTGGATATTTGAAATTTGATAGGGAAGGGGGGAAAACCAAGACGGGTGGGGGGTGTGGGGGGGAGGGAAATGGGTACCAAGACATGTGAAAGGGTATCAATGTATGTGAATTAATGCACCTTCTATCTGGCAAATATCATGTAACCCTTTTACTAATTACAATAAAAAAATTTTAAAAAAATGAAGTAAAGTTAATCAACACATGACAAAAATGTATGATTAACTCATAACAATACAGTAATTCACAGGAGAAAATATTTAAATAAATAATGAGTGAGTTTGTTAGAATTAGATAACTTCTTATCTCAAAGGACATAGTATACTGAATAGAAGAACAGAAACATCTGCACACCTCTATACACACAAGAAGTTGAGATTATGAAAAACAAGCCTTTTCTTTGGTGTCACTACTGGGCTTGAAATCAGTGACTCGGGTTCTCATTTGGCCTTTCTGTTCAAGACTGACACTCTACCACTTGAGCCAGCCAGCTTTTTGAGGGTGAATTAGAGCTAATACATGCTTGGAATTTCTTGCATGAGCTGGTTTGGAACCTCAATTCTCACATGTCAGCTTCCTGACTAGAATGGCTAGCTCATGATGATGCCTCATGTCATTAGCGTCTGGCCTTGAGCTCAACTCTGACTTCAACAAGGCTAATTAGGGATTTGTATGCAAGGAACAGAGTACAGGGAGGTTCGTGCTGGAAAACTATTAAGAAAGGGAAAAGGGGGCCCGGGAGTTTGGCCTAGCGGTTAAAGTGCTTGCCTAGCATGCACAAAGACCCGGGTTCGATTCCTCGGTATCCCACATACACAACCAAGCCGGAAGTGGCAGAGACGAGACACAACCAAAAACCGGAAAAGTGGCAGAGACAAGACTGCGACGGCGACAGAGAGCAAAAGAAGCGAGCTGAGCTGAAGTGAACAGAGCCCAACCGAGTGGTGGCCAGAGCGAGCGGGGCCGGAGCGAGCAGGACTGGAGCGTGCGGGAGCGAGCCGAGCCAGAGCCAGCGAGGCCAGAGCGAGCGGGGCCAGAACGAGAAGGGGCCGGAGCGAGCAGAGCCAGGAGCAAGCGAGAGCTGGCCGGGCCGGAGCGAGCGGGGCCAGAGCAAGCCAGGAGCAGGGCCGGGCCGGAGCTAGCAGGGCCAGGAGCGTGCGGGAGCGACCCGGGCCGGAGCGAGCGGGGCCAGAGCAAGCCAGGAGCAGGGCCGGGCCAGAGCGAGCGGGGCCAAGAGCAAGCTGGAGCGAGCCGGGCGGAAGCAAGCGGGGCCGGAGCGAGCGGGGCCGGAGCGAGCAGGGCCTGAGCTAGAAAGGGGGGCCTAGCCGGGCTGGAGCGAGCAGGGCCGGAGCGAGCGGGGCCGGAGCGAGCGGGGCCGGAGCGAGCGGGGCTTGAGCTAGAAAGGGGGCCTAGCCGGGCCGGAGCGAGCAGGGCCGGAGCGAGCGGGGCTTGAGCTAGAAAGGGGGCCTAGCCGGGCCGGAGCGAGCAGGGCCAGAAAGAGAAAGGGGCCAAAAAAAAAAAAAGAAAGGGAAAAGGAAATTTTGTCAATGTGGGGAGCAGGAATAAATACTGGACAAAGGACAGAGCTCACCATTGCCTGTATTCAGAGAGAATATCCAGGAAATTTGAGTCAGGAGCTAATTAGTTTACACAGCATCCCATGAACTGTTTGTTCTCTCCAGGTGGGCTCTGATTCTTGACTCTCTAGATCTTAGTCTCCTGAGTAGCTCAAGTAACACCCATGAGCCAGTGGTTTCCAAATATATTTTTTTCATTCTATCTATCTGTCTGTCTGTCTGTCTATCTATCTATCTATCTATCTATCTATCTATCTATCTATCTATCTATGCTAGTACTGGGGCTTGAACTCAAGGCCTGGACATTGAACCTTAGGTTTACACTCAAGGTTATCACTGTACCACTTGAGCTACAGCTCCACCTTTCTGTTGGCTAATTAGAGATAATGGTCTCTTCAGATCTCAGATTTCTAAATGGGTAGGATTACAACCTTGTGCCAGGATATCTTCCTTAAGGACCTTTACAGGGGTCCTACCCAAGCTCCCTACTCCTTAGCACCTATCGCAGTTCTCTGCTTCCCACTGACCCTGATCCCAGGCTTCTTTCCCTCTGTGATCTGAATCCCCATCCTGGCTCCAAGACCTGCCTTCTCACTTCCAGACCTCACATGCACAATCCAGACTCCTCCCCCAAGTTCCACCCTAACTGCTGAGCCCTCACCTCTAGTCTCTATCACTCCTCAAAGTCCAGGCTCCCAGGCCCCACTTCTTCCCCCTACTCTGACTTCCTGAGCCCACAACCTCTTTCCTTCCTGCCCAGTTTCTAGGCATGCAGACCTATGAGCAGCTGGGACAGAGGACATTCTGGTCTGTGGGGAGATAGTGGTGGCCTTGTTCATGTGTCTGCACAATGCTAGATTCTGGCAGGTGAGAGTCAGAGGGGGAAAGAAGGTGGTGTGAGGTGTGATTTCTCTGGCTGCGCTGGCGAAACTGGAAGGAAGGGAGAGAGGAATCTTCACTTACATATACTCTTATCAACACAGCCGGGTCTTACCTGTTGGTTTAATATCTGAATTTCTGGTTATCAAATCTTTCCTACACATGGATCCCAATGATGAGTATACACTATCCCCTGCCTGATGTTCAGATCCTGTCCCTACTTATGAGGCCCAGATTCCTTTACCACCTATGTATGCCTGCCTGAGTCTCTCTTAATCTTTTTTGTGCCAATTCCAATGCATAAAATTATGGTCTGTTGCTATCCCTTAGCGTTTTTGGTCAAAGTTTGTACTCTACCACTTAAGCCACAGCCCCATTACCAGGTTTTTGATGGTTAATTGGAGGAAAAAATTCTCACAGCCTTTCCTTCCAGGGCTCTCTCTAACCATGATTCTCAGATTTCAGCTTCTTAAATAACTAGGACTACTAGGTGTGAGCACCGGTGTCAGGACTTTCTTATGTTCTATTTAGAGATGAGTAGGTCAGATAAGGAGTCCTATGGATGGTAATGTGTGTAATACAAATGTATATGTATATTATATATGCATATGTATATACTAGATACATACATTACATATACATATAATATACACATATATTCATATATAATACACATAAATTTATATGTGTATATTATATGTATAAATATGAATATATATTCATAATGCTTGCTGAATCTAGGAGGCCCATGGACAATGTTCTGGCTAATTCTGGCTGGCAGTGGGTTCTGAATGCCCAATATGAGATAATGTGGTTGTGTGTGTGTGTGTGTGAATGTACTGATCCAGTAGCTGTGGCTCTCAGTTTGAATCTGTGAGTGCTGGTACTGGCTGATTCTCTCTGGCTTGCTGTATGATGTGTGACAGCCGAGCCCTTAAAATGTATTTATGAGTCTTGATTACTCAAACTTTCCTCATCCAGCTGGTTCTGTAAGGTTTATTTTGAGTTCAAAAGTTTTTGGACTCTGTCTAGCTCTAAATGCTTGCTTGATGGTGTGTGTGTGTGTGTGTGTGTGTGTGTGTGTGTGTGTGTGTGTGTGAGTGTGTGTGTTCAACTCCATCAATCTTTTGATTGGTGACTGCTCTGATAAATCCTATGAGGTTGTAATGTGATCCCTGATTATTAATTTATATATATACATATATATAATATTGCAGTTATAACCATGTAGGTTTAGCTGTTTTTATGAATGTTTTTTTCCAGATCTATCCTACACTGGAATCTGCTGGGCTGTTTTTGTTCATTGGAGACCCCAGATGTGTTGCTGCATACATTTCCAAAATGCACAGAACTCACTATGTTTCTGTGGTTTGATTTATTTATATTTGTACACTGTGCCAGGGCCTCGGGCATGTTAAGCAATTGCTCTAACATTGAGTCACATGCCCAGCTCTTCCTTTTTTCATATATTTTTTATTGTAATTAATATAAGGGTTACATTATATTTGCCAGACAGCTCATCCTTTTTTGAGATGGGGTTTCACTATATAGTTAGGGCTGCCCTTGTACTCATAATCCTCCTTATTTAGCTTCACACTTCAGTCTGTAAAGAGCTAATGCTAGAGAATGTTGTTACTACAGGTGTGAATTCCACTCCTATCTCCTCTGTCTCCTTTGACACAGCTCTGTATGTTCAGAACAGACCTGACTCTATTTCCTGATTTTTATTTTATAATATGTGTGTGCGTACATGTCATTTTTATTCATTCTGACTCTGGGGTAGTAGATTTATGGTTAAATGATAGCTCATTTTTTTATTATCTCTGTTTATCCTGTTAAATGATTAAGCTGATTCTGATAATAGAGATTAAGAAGGCCTAATTCTATTTTTAGTGTCAGTTATAGGCCTCAAACTCAAGGCCTGGGAGCGGATTATAGGCATGTTCTACTGGCAGCCACAAATGTACCTTTAATGATCTGGGAATCCCATTTTGAAGTATACCAAGACAGAAAAGTCCTGAGATTCTTATCTCTGATTAACCAACAAAAAGCCACAAGTATATTTCTAGCTCAAGTAGTATATCATTAACCTTGGATGAAAAAGCTAAGGCCCTTGAATTCAAGCCTAATACCAGCACACACACACACACACACACACACACACACACCATAGCATGGCACAACACAACTATCATTTGAGTTCCAAGGAGACAGAAATGAAGGGAAAGACCCCTGGGCCTCACTAACAGCACTTTTGAGGCCCGGTTGTTCATACTTGACTCATACATAGTAGGGAGGCAGGAGAATAGGAGCACCCATTATACCCAGATCTTCTTGTTATGACCCTACTGCATAATTCAGGATGGAATCACATGGTGGACCTTGGGGGCTGACATGTATCTGATAGGGAGGGTGACAGAGGGGCTAAAAGAAGGATAAAGAGGTTCTCTAATCCTCCCATGCTCTAATCCCATCAACTGTTTCTTACACAGTGCCTATTTTGGATTTGGCCTTGTGTGCCACCTTGAGGTCCTGCCCATCTATGTGGAACTCTGTAGGTGAGTGGGCAGACAGGGGGCTTGTGTGATGGGTCAGATGGGAGGGGGAGAGGTGCTCATGTTTCTTATGGTCCCCATGGAAGCCTTGGAGCTGCACCTTGAAGCTAGATTGTGACAAGAGATAAGTTTCATGTGGTCAGGTGCCATGGAAGGGAAGCCATGATTACTGAATGAGTTTGCCTAATATTTGAATTCCTAGTAGCTGTGAGAATAACAGAGATCAGAGGGTCAGCAGGAGTGCATGGACAGGGCTAAGGAAAAAAAATTGTCAGATGGCTGGAGAAGGATACATTTACAGAGAAAGGAGGCAGAGTGAGAGCAGTGCAGGGGTGATGGGACACTGAGGGACAGCGTAGGTAGTCAGATGGAAGGAAGATATAGGGCTGGGCAGAATGGGTATGAGGGCAGAGTGGGTAAGAAGAGGGTAGAGAAGGGAGGCTTTGCTAGTCATGCATCACCCAGCTGAATGCCAGTCTGAGAGTAGGGAATCTAGAGATTAGAACTGGTTTTGAGAGCCTTCACCAGATCCAGAGGTCTCAGCATGACAGTTCCATGTAGACTTTAGTCCCTCCTAGTGCAGACTATAGGCTGTGGCCAATGTGTCCTCTGGGGCCCTGTACTTCATGTAGAGACTCATGGTCACCTATGGATACCTCATCTTCTCCAATGAGTATGACTAGAGGCAGGGCTGGGGACTGGGACAAGAGCATCTGAGTTCTTTCCCTTCCATACCTTGGACTCATCAATTTCCAAGAGAAGGGTGCACACTCATCTTCTGTGTAGATTTCTGACACTGAGAGGGTGGATTTGGGAGTGTCTGCCTTCACACTACTGTCACATCCTGAATGCCATTTGTCTTCTCCCTGTTCAGGTTGTAAGCTGAAGGTGATGGTCTGCATATACAAACAGCAAGACTTCTCAGCCTTTGCTTACACTATGCTGTGCTGCTTACCCTGACCCTAAGTATGCCATTAGTGTGGACTACTGTGCCGAAGACGGTAGGAGATTGAGGAGGCCTAAGGAACAGAGTGCCGGGGTGGATGACTAGAAGACCCAGGCATGGTTATTTTGATGGAGGCCAGAACTTGGGAGGAGGCAGGGGGTGTTAAATGGAAGGAGGAGGCAGGAAGAGACACACAAGAAGTCAGATAGATAAAGAAGGCAAAACTCAATGGTGTAACAGAAGGTGGGGCTAGGGAGGGTGATTACGATTGAAGCACCTTATATGTATACTAAGGGAATAATAGAACCTGTTAAATTTGGTTAAAAAGGAGAAAGGGGGAAAATAAAGCAACAGAGGAATCAATTAAGTACAGTGTACACAGGGAGAAATCTACAGTGTATACAGGGCTAGGAATGTGGCCAAGTGATAGAATCCTTGCCTAGCATGCATGAAGCCCTGATTTTAAGTCCTCAGTACCACATAAATAGAACAGACCAGAAGTGGTGCTATGTCTCAAATGGTAGAGTGCTAGCCTTGAGCAAAATAAAGCTCAGAGACAGTGCCAGGCCCTGAGTTCAAGTCCCAGGACTAACAAAGGAAAAAAAGAAAAATGACAGAAAAATATCCATAAAGGATGCATAGTAGTATTACAATTATATTAAGTTGTTTTATACAATTTCAGAGAAATAAACATAGAACAACATTTTAGCAAATTAACTTTCTTAACTGAGATTAAATTCTCATTAATATTTTAGTGTTCTCTGAAAAATACCTTAATACAAAAAGTACAGTTATTTTCATGTACATTACTATAATTACATATTTTTGTATAATTTTCATTACAATATCTTGGGTTGCCTTCTGGGCACTGGTAATCCTAGCTACTTGGGAGGCTAATATCTGAGGATCACCATTTGAAGCCTGTCGGACAGGAAATCCAAAAGATTTTTTAATTCCAATTATCCACTAAAGAGAAGCTGAAAGTGGAGTTGTAGTTCAAGTGGTAGAGGAATAAAGCTAAGGAACAGCACCCTGACCCCGAGTTTCAGATGTAGTACTGGCACAAAAATATCTTTTGTTTCCTAATCAAAAAGAAACAAATTAAAAACCAGCTTGGGACATGATCCTTGGTGACAAGTAAAGAAAAGAGCAGGAAAGACAGAATAGGATGGCTTAAGTAGGAAGACAAAGAAGGGTGAGTTTCATATGAGTTGGTGGGAATGATTTTGAGAGGAGGAAGGCAGAACTAGTCTGAAAGATAGATGTTGGCCCAGTGGGGAGACAGGAGTGAACAGAGAGAGAAAGAAGAGATTTCAGACATTGGTGGAAGGGCAGATGGAGGAAGAGAGATTGTCAGAGGGTGGAGGCAAAGCTCATTTATGTGATGGAAGCACAGATGGACAGACAAAGTGAAGCCACAGTCTCCAGAGAAGAAAGCAGTTGATTTCTAAGAGGGTAGAATTAAAGACCTGCTCTTGAAGCTACGTGTTGGTGACTCACACCTAAAATCCTCCCTAATACAGGGGCTGGGATCTGGGGGTCACCCTTTAAAGCCAGCTCAGGTAGAAAATTCCATGGGATATTTATCTTCAAGTAACTATAAAAACACTGAAAGTAGATCTGTAACACAAGTGGGAGAATACCAGCCATGAGCTTAAAACTGTAGCAACCGCACTCAGGTCCTGCATTTAAGCCATAGTACTGCACACTTGCATGCATAAAGTCCTCAGCACATTCAGGAAGGCAGCACATGTGTCCTCACCCATGACCTACTTTTTCTTCATCACAGATTCACATGCTGTTTATTATAAGCAACATTTTCAGCTTGGCATTTCTATGATTCTACTGATATTGATTATTGTTCTCGTCATCTTGAAACATCAGAGGTATCTTTGAGGTTATTGGTCAGTATCTCCCCACCCTAGTCACCAGCCTGAACTGGGCTAGCTTTGTACCCAAACTTAGGTTGACCTTTTGTTCTTTTTTGTTCTCCAGGCTCTAACCTAATCTTCAAACATCATCAGCATCAGCAACAGCATCCTCTACTATTGTCTAGTGCCTTCAGCGATAGTGCCCCTTTTTTCCTAGCCCAATAACCAAGTGAGTATCCTATGGGTAAGTGTTAGGGAAAAGAGGTAGTGTGCAGAGGGAATGCTTTGTCTCAGATATGGAACATTCTCAGGATGAGATTGTAGAGGTTAGAGGAAGGCTGAAGCCAGGAATAGGAGTGGACACTTTTGGAAACGTTAAAACAATTGCTTTGTAAGGGACAGAATATACAGAGTACCAGCCAGCTCTAGTAAGACAAGGGAACACTGGAAGAAGCTGGTAGACTGTGAGTAGATCTCAGTGGCAGCATGGTTTTCTAGCATGTGTGACTACTTTGGTCCCATCACAGGCAAGTGCGACAGGGCTTCATAGAGAGAGGATTCTTCAAACAGATGAAGGAAACATTATTAAAAGAAAAGGTAAGGGCCGGGAGTTTGGCCTAGTGGTTGAGTGCTTGCCTAGCATGCACGAAGACCCGGGTTCGATTCCTCGGTACCACATACATAGAAAAAAGCCAGAAGTGGTGCTGAGGCTCAAGTGGTAGAGCTCTAGCCTTGAGAAAGTCCAAGGACAGTGCTCAGGCCCTGAGCTCAAGGCCCGGACTGGCAAAAAAAAAAAAAAGAAAAGGTAGCATTACTTTGAAATGGTAGATTGCGGAATTATTTCTGGAAGGGGTGTGCAAACATGAGCTTGATAAGAAAGTGCTGGCTTTAAGAAAGGAAAGGTTTGACCACGTGCAGGGTTCACAACTCGAATCCCAATTATTTGGGAGGTGGCATTATATGGATTACAGTTCCAGGCTAGACCAGATATCTTTCTTCCCCCATCAAAATGTTATCAAGATTATATTTCAAGGAACAAGTTAGTGTAGTGATTCCTTCCTATAATGCCATCTTTATAGGGGGTAGATCTAGAAAGGATATTTATCCAAAGCTGGATTAGGCAAAAAGCTTGAGAACTTACAAAAAAAATCACTAAAAGGAAAAGGAATTGGGGCACGGCTTCTCTGGTGGAGACACTGCCTAGTAAACGTCAGCCCTGGGCACAAATTCTAGTACCAATAAATATATAGAGAGGCTGGGTGCTGGTGGCTCACACCTGTAATCAAAGCTACTCAGGAAGTTGGGATGGGATCACAATACAAAGCCAGCCCAGGCAGGTAAGTCTGTAAGACTAATCTCCATAAAATACAGAAAAATTCATAAATGGAGATGTGGTAGATTGCTTCCCTTGAGCAAAAGCACCTCAGGGATAGCACCCAGGCCCTGAGTTCAAGCCCCAGGACTACTACCAAAAAATGGGGAGGGGTGAAGGCTAGAGAGGGATCACGGAGAGGAGCCAGGAATGGATGGGATACTCTGGGAGGGAATGAAGGTTTCCGTAGTTGACTCATGATAGCCTAATGAGAAGTCTCTGACACCCCCATCTCTGTCCCTCTCACCTGCAGGCCCTGTATTTTGGCAGCCATGACATCTTCCTTAGGACTATCTCTCTGGACTTCCTGTTTACCAAGTGGACTAGAGACCAACTCTGTAGTCCTAAACAATGGCTTGGACTGTCTTAACCCACTGGATGACCATGGATATAAGCCTGTCAAGAGAGTCCAGCCACTTTCCTAAATTTCTTCTATGGAATGGTAGCTTTACTCTCCTAAATTTCTTCTATGGAATGGTAGCTTTACTCCCAATCCCAACTCCAACTCCAAATTCCCATCTGCTCCAAATCCAGTCCTTATTCCTTTACCTGACCCAATTAGCTGATCAGGATTTCCCAGAGGTAAAGGAAAAGAATAAAAACGTCTCGGTCTTCTCATCTTTGTTAAATACATCTTGGGGGAACTGGTCTGAGATAGGCATAGGTAAACTATGGTCTGAATTAGGGTTGTATTCACTCACTTCTTTCCTCCTTTGGTGAGTTAGTACAACAGTTGAGGACCTTCAAAGTGGCAAGTTGGAGACTGAGCAGTGAACATTCTAGATGATAGAGATAAATAAAGCATTAGATGAAGCAGACAAGCTACTAAGAAGTAATCTTAGCCTGTAATCCTAGATACCCAGGAAGCTCACATCTGAGGATGGCAACTCCAAGCCTGGACAGGAAAGCCATGAATACTTTCATCTTTACCCAGAAAAAATTGAAGTGGAGTTGTTGTTTAAGTGGCAGAGTTCTAGCCTTCCATCCAAGCCCCAGTAACAATAAACACACACAAAAAACTTAGAAAATAAAATAGAAACAAACAAAATTGAACAATATGCCGAAGACGATGGTGCCACTGCATGGCTACATTCATCCTATTGACTATTTTTGTGTCAACCTTACCTAAAACATTATTTCTGTTTCTGAATAGTTGAAAACAACTAAAGTAAGAACAGTATTTTTGTGATACTTGAAATTACAGAAAAGTCACATATCTGGCAATATTTTGTGGAACTCAGTCAAGCTTGTTCACATACTCCATGACTCTAGGGCTGAGAAGTTGCCTTGTAAACCATATGGTCTGCAAAGTCTGCGCTATTTGATTTTTGGCACTTTTCAGGAAAAAAAAATGACTTAGCAGAGTTGATGTTTTTTAAAGCTGATTTAACAGAGAAAGGGAAAATGCAATTACAGATATAGTTGGACACTGAAGCAAATGAATGAGTATAATGTGGGGGAGGGGTTAGGAGCTCATTATGGAGGATCTGAGGAGGGGAAAAGTAGCAAGATCCTAGGATGCCCAGAAGGAACAGGCCCCATGGTTTTCTAGGCAAACAGTGTGCCAGGAACAGCAAGTGAAAAAGTCCTGATGTAAGTATGAGCCTAGAAAATCCAAGCAAACCATTGAGCCTAAGTTCCTTTGAGTCTGGCTTACTTCACTTAATATGATTTTTTCTAAGTCTTTCCATTTCCTAACAAATGGGGTGATGTCATTCTTTCTGACAGCAGCATAGAATTCCATTGTGTACAAATACCACAACTTGTTGATCCACTCATCAACTGAGGGACATCTAGGTTGGTTCCATATCTTTGCTATGGTGAATAGTGCTGCAATGAAAGGGGGGAAAACCAAGACGGGTGTGGGGTGTGTGGGGGGGGAGGGAAACGGGTACCAAGACATGTGAAAGGGTATCAATGTATGTGAATTAATGCATCTTCTCTCTGGCAAATATCATGTAACCCTTTTACTAATTACAATAAAAAATAAACATTAAAAAAAAGAAAATCCAAGCAAAAATAAGGAGAAGCTAGGGTAAATATTCAATGGGCAATTTCATCCCAGTCAGCCAAAAAGCCTGAATGAAAAAACATGGATATTTACCACTCTATTAGGTAAAAAAAAAGTATTACTATAAAATTGAGAAATTGTTTTTTGCTAGTTATGGGGCTTGAACTCGGGACCTGAGCACTGTCCTTGAGCTTTTCTCAAGGCTAGCCCTCTGCCACTTCAGCTACAGCACCACTTTCAGCTTTTTCTAAGTATGTGGTACTGAGGAATCAAATCCAGGTCTTCATGTATGCTAGGCAAGCACTCTTACCACTAGGCAAAACTCCTGGCCCCTAAGATAGAGAAATTTTCTGAATGACTTTTCCAAGTGTGTCATTAGTCTTCCCAGACAATTTACTGTTTTTTTGAAGTTGGAATTGAATCCAGGTTTACCACATGATAGGTGAGTATTCCATCACAGAGCTGCAACTCCAGCCACCCAGAAAATGGTTTTTCCTTTTAAAAATGTAGCTGGGTGTGATGGCTCATGCCTGTAATCCTAACTACTCAGGAGGCTGAGATCTGAGGATCGTGGCTCAAAGCCAGCCCGGGCACTAAAGACTAAAGACCCTGAGACTCTTATCTCCAATTAACCTGTAGAAAACTGGAATTGGCACTGTGGCTCCAGGGATAAGGTGGTAGCCTTGAGCTGAGGAGCTCAGGAACAGTGCCCAGACCCAGAGTTCAAGCCCCATGACCGACAAAAAAAATTACAACTGTTTCTTTGATAGGGTCTCATTTTATACATGTACAATCACGTGTGTGTGTGTGTGTGTGTGTGTGTTGCTTTGTGCTCAAGTAATTTTGCTGTTTATTTTTGTATGAGGTGTGTCTGTACTGAGGCTTGAACTAGGCTCTAGGTGCTATCCATTAAGTTTCTTTCTCAAAACTTAAACTACAGGGCCTGGGCATTGAACCTGAGCAATATTGCTCAAGGCTAGTGCTCCACCAAGTAAACCACAGATCCACTTCAAGCTTTAGGTGATTAATAGGAATTAATAGGAGATAAGAGTTTTACAGACTTTTCTGCCCTGGCTGGCTCCGGACTAAGATCTTCCAATCTCAGCCTTCTGCATAGAGTTACAGGCACTTGACTGCTATCTATACCTATCCCACTTCTATCCGATAAAAGGCCTCCTGGACTTTGGATCCTGGGCTAGTTTCAAACCACAACCTCAGATTTCAGCCTCCTAAGTAGCTAGGAATACACTGTGAACACCAGTGTCTGGCTTACTTTTTGTTCTTTATTGCCACTAAATGTAAGCTCTACTGATGTAAACCATCAACATTCTTGGTGCTGGAGACAGCATCCATAGAATTGTGCATTCTAATCACACACAATCCTACTGAGCTAAAAACATCCCTTCTGATACATATTTCATGCACTTGTCTAATTTCACTTGTGAGCTGGACAGTGGCTCATGCCGGTAATCCCAGCTACTTGGGAAGTAGAAATCAGAATGACCCAGGTTTAAGGCAAGGTCAAGTGAATAAAAAGTTAATAAATCAAGCCTAGCCAAAAGAAGAGTTTAAGTGTTCTTATATCAATAAAAATAAAAGAAACTGGGCCTATTGTATCACCTGTGTAATCTTAGCTAATATGGAGAAAGAGATGGAAAGATCTCAGCAGCCAGCCTAGATACATGTGTGAGATCCTACTTGAGAATTAAACAAAAACAAAAATGGTCGAATGGGGTAGCTCAAGTAGTGGACATTTGCTGTCTTGACAATCTCAAGGCCCTGAATTCATGACCCACTACCACCTCCACCAACAACAAAGTAAAAAACCATAGTGAGATTGCAGCTCATAGAAAAGTGAAGTCCCATAAATGGTGGTGATAACTCAGTATCTACTTCCTTCTGTTCCCTGCCCCTTCCAGCCTGGGTACTTGCATCTGACTGCTGTCACTCCTAGTCTGGGGATTGGTGGCTAAGACAGAAGTGCTAGTAGCTTCCCTCGAAGTGGTAGACTATGAGAAGGGAGACATATTGGTCAAGCTCAGCATAGGAATACCAACTTTCAACCATTGCAATCACATGGGCTATCTGACCTTACACATTTTCCCAGGAGCAAATAGCTATTTAGAAAAACAATAGCAGGGCCGGGAGTTTTGCCTAGTGGTTAAAGTGCTTGCCTAGCATGCATGAAGACCCGGGTTCGATTCCTTGGTACCACATACATAGAAAAAAGCCGGAAGTGGTGCTGAGACTCAAGTGGTAGAGCTCTGGCCTTGAGAAAGTCCAGGGACATTGCTCAGGCCCTGAGCTCAAGCCCAGGACTGGCCAAAAAAAAAAAAAAAAGAAAAACAATAGCAGATAAGTGATTTAAAATTTTTAATTACACAGAGAAAAATTCATTGAAATGAATTAGATATTACAATGATGCAGGTGAGGACTAGATGCATGAGTCAAGTTCCAATGAGTGCCATATCTCGAGTACAAAACTCCAGTAATGCCAAAGAATGATGTAGTTGAAAAGGAAATACTGAGATGAAAAGGATTCTTAACTATTATAATCTGGGCACTGGGGACTTAGGACTGTATTCCTAGCTACTCAGAATGCTGAAATGAGATCATAGTTTGGAACCAGCCAGGGCAGGGAAGTCCTTGAGAAACGAATCTCTAATACATTATCAAAAGGCCAGAAATGGAGCTGTGGTTCAAGTAGTAGAGCACTAGCTTTGAACAGAAAAGCTCAAGGACAGTGCCTAAGCTCTGATTTCAAACCTCAAGAGCAGTACACACAAAAAGAGAGCTCTTATAAAAGTCCTCAAGAGTGTAGTTGGTCCTAGCTACTCAAGAGGCTTGGTTCTGAGGATCACAGTAGTAAACTAGATTGATCAGAGAATTCTGAGACTCGCTGAACTAGCCAAAAGGCAGAGTGTGGCTCGGGTGATAGGATTTCCAGTCTTGGGGCCGGGAATTTGGCCTAGTGGTAGATCGCTTGCGTAGCATGCATGAGGACCCGGGTTCGATTCCTCAGTACCACCTACATAGAAAAAGCCAGCAGTGGTGCTGTGGCTCAAGTGGTAGGGCACTAGCCTTGAGAAAGCCCAAGGACAGTGCTCAGGCCCAGGACTGGCAAAGAAATAAAAGGAAAAAAAAGATTCCCAGTCTTGTGATTGAGAGGCCCTCAGGTCAAGCACTAGTAATGACAGAAAACAAAAAATATATAGTGAAGCTAGGCTTAGTAGTGCACACCTGTAATCCCAGCTACTCAAGATTTGGCGGCAGGAAGATTGTGAGTGGGGACAAAAACATGAGAAGGGGTATCAATGTGAGAGAAGTAATGCACCTACTACCTGACAAACGTAACTGTAACCCCTCTATACATTATCCCAACAATGAAATAAAAGAAAAAAACTGCAGACATGAATGATATGGTAGAGCATTTGACTAGTAAGTTCAAGACTCTGGGTTCAATCCCCAGTACTGAAAAACAGACAAAGAAAAGCACATGAAGAATGTCCAGACGTAGAGAGAAATGAAGTAATGTTAATGCACGTGAAATAAAATCGCACCCATCAATTGTATAGTTATAAGAATAATGAGATAATTCAAAAGGCAAAAATACTTCAATATGTGTGTATTTCTCAAATTCAGACTTGATATTTAGAAGGACCATACATTGCTGAAGAGGAGAAGAGAAATACATTTCTATACCACTATACACACAAAACACCAAGATTATGAAAAATGAATGTTTTCATACATTTTAATTCAGAGACTCAGGCTATCACTTGGCCTTTTTTACCAGTAGCTAGTGCTCTACCACTTGAGCCAGCCAGCCAGCTTTTTGCTGATGAGTTGGACAAAAGAGTACCCTTGATTTCTCTTTGTGGAGTGGCTTGAATCTTTGCTTCTTACAGCTCAGCATCTTGAGTAGCTAAACTTACTAGCTCATGATGATGCCTTACGGCATCAGCATCTGACTTTGAGCTCAATTCTGACTCCAACAAAGATAAGTGGAGATTTGTAGTCAAGGAACAGGGTGGAGGGAGGGTTAGTGTGGAAAATTAGTAAGAAAGACACTGACTTCACAAGATTTTGTCTGATAAGGGAAACTGGCAAAAAAAACTGGACTAAGGACAGATCTCACCATTGTCCACATTCAGAAATAATACCCAAGAATACCCAGGGAATTTGAGTCAGGAGCTTCTTATTTTACATAGTCTCATGACTTGTTCTCCCCAGGCTGAGTTTGCTCCTGATCCTCTAGATCTCAGTCTCCTGAGAGCTTGGGTTACACATATGAGCCATCTTTACCAAGGCAGACATGCCTTTCATTCTTTGTTTTTGGGCTAGAATTGTACCTTAAATTTAGGATCTGGGTGCTGTCCTTGAGCTTTTCTGCTCAAGGCTAGAGTGCTGCCATTTGAGCAACAGTGGTACTTCTGGTTAAGGGTCGCATAGTCTTTCCTGCTTAGGCTGGATTCAAACCAGGATTCTTGGTCTTCAGTCTCCTGAGGAGCTAGGATTACAAACATGATCCATGAATGTCCAACCAGGATGACTTGCACTGAGTTATCAGGATCTGCTTGTCATAAAGACAGGTGTTTTATTTTTTTTCTTCAGATAAAGGCAATTTCTTAGCTGGGTGCGGTGACTCACACCTGTAATCCTAGCTACTCAGGGGGCTGAGATCTGAGGATCAAGGTTCAAAGCCAGCCCAGGCACAAAAGGACCTGAGGCTCTTATCTCCATCTAACCTCCAGAAAACAGGAAATGGGGCTTGGCTCAAGGGTAGGGTGGTAGCCTTGAGCTGAAGAGCTCAGGGACAGCACCCAAGACAAGCTCAAGCCTCATGACCCACAAAAAAGGCAATTTCTTGACACAAAAGGCTTCTTCCAGTCCCACGTAAACTTGCATGTGACTTGTAATACTAAGTGTTCTCCCAGCCAAGCTAGTGAGGAGTGTACTTGTACTTTCATGTTGGGGACCCTGGGAGGTCCCCATGAGACTCTTATCTCCAATTAACCACTCCAAAAAACAAACAAATGAAAAAAAACAGAAGTGGCACTGTGGCTCAAGTGGTAGAGTGCTAGCCTTGAGCACAAAGAGGCTCAGGGACAGTGCTCAGAACCTGAGTTCAAGTCTCACAACTAAAAAAATAACCTGTATATGTCTTCTCTATTACAGTATACCCACATAGGTTTGGCTGTTGTTCACACCCTGTGATTGATTCTATCTTTACTATGGTGAAATCTGTGAAATTGTGTGCTGCTGTATATATTTCCTAATGCAAACATCTCACTACCCTTCTGTGGTTCGAGTTATTTATGTTTATTGACTATGCTAGGGCCTCTTGTGTGCTAGGCAAACAGCTACCACTGAGCCACATGCCTGGCTCGTCCTCTTTAGAGATGAGGTTTTACTATGTAGCTAAGGTTTCCCCTAGACTCACAATCCTCCTCCTTAGCCTCAGAATCTGCCTCCCAATAGCTGGGACAGAGAATGCTCAGATTACACGTGTGAGCTCCATTCCCATCTCCTCTGGAAAGACACACAGCTCTGTATAATTTGAGACTGTCCTTAACTCTGGTCCCTGGCTTTTGAATGTTGCAATGTGCATGTCTTTTTCTCAGTCTCACTCTAGGCAAGTCATTTTGTGGTCTGATAATTGTAGTTGAAAGTTTGATTTATATTTTCTGTGTTTATTCTGTTAAATGATGTGTTGGCTCTGAAAATATCTAAAGATTAAAGTGCCTAATTCTGTTTTGCGTGTACACCAATTCTGAGGGCTTAAACTCAAGATCTAGGCATGGATTGTAGTTATGAGCCACTGGAACCTGGTCATTGTGGCTTTAATAGTCTGGGGATCTCGGTTCAAAAAAAGTCCAGGAACTGTGTGTAGGTAGTTCCCACCTTTATTCCCACCTACTTAGGAGACTGAGATCTGAGGATTAAGGTTTGAAGCCCCTCTGGGCAGGAATGGCCATGAGATCCTTATTTCCAATTAACTTACCAAAATAGCCAGAAGTAGAGCTGTGGCTCAAGTGGTTGGGAGCTAACCTCGAGTGAAATACTCAGAGACAGCATTCAGGACCTAAATTCAAACCCTAGAATCACCACACACAAAAAAAGTAAGTCCCAGGAAGAAACCCGTGAGATTGTTACCTAAAATTAATCACAAAAGGCTGGAAATGGAATTCAAGCTCAATGGATGATATATCATGAGCACTGAGGGGAAAAAAAGCTAAGGCACAGCACCTAGAGCACAAGTTCATCCCCCAGAACCAGACCAGCACACCTGTATGCACACACACACACGCACACACACACACACACACACACACACACACACACACACACACAGCACAGCTGTGATTTGCGTTCCAAGGGGACAGCACTGAAGGGAATACTTTTCGGTCTCATCCCAGCAGGGTCAACAGCACCTGTGCAGCCCTGTTATTTATACTTGACTCACAGTAGGGATGCAGAACAGGAAGAATGCCTACCATAAGACCCTATGATCCTGGCACCCACTGCATTACTCATGGTGGAGCCATGTGGTACACAATGGGGGCTAACAAGTGTCTGACACGGAGAGAGAAGGTGGGTCTAGAGTAGGAAGGAGTAAGAGGTCCTCTGAAACTCCCATACCCAAACCCCATGTACTGTTTCTGTTCCTACACAAGTGCTTTGCACAGTGCCCATTATGACTTTGACCTTGCGTGTCATCCTGAGGACCTGCACATCTACACAGAACTCTGGCAGTTAGTGGGCAGCTAGGGGGCCTATGTGATAGGCCAGTTTGGAGGGGAGGGGCCCTCATTGTGTTTGTTGTTCCCATAGCAGCCCCAGAACTTTAGCTTCAGGCAAGACTCTAACTAAGGAGGAGTTTCATATGGTCAAGAGCCCTTATGGACCGAGGGCCAGACATGCTGCCCGAGTGAGTCTTTCTATTACTCTAATCCCTAGTAACTGTGAGAATGGCAGAGATCAGGGGTCAACTGAAGCGGGAATCTTCATAGACAGGGCTAGGAAGCAAAGATGTTAGATGGCTGAGGACGGATATGTTTCTAGGGAAGGAAAGCAGGGATTAAGGCAGTGGGGGAATTTATAGGTGAGGGGACACACAGAGACAGCATGGATAGTCACTTGGAAGGAAAAGGGAAGGGTGAACAGATTAGGTGAGAATGGATGAGAGGAAGCAGGGTGCCGGTGGCTCTTAGCTACTCAGGAGGCTGAGATCTGAGGAACGAAGTTCAAAGCCAGCCTGGGCACTCAAGTCTGAGACTCTTATCTCCAATTAACCAACAGAAAACTGGAAGTAGTGCTGTGGCTCAAGTGGTAGAGTATTAGTCTTGAGCTGAAGAGCTCAGGGACAGCACCCAAGCCCAGAGTTCAAGTCCCAAAAATAACAACAAAAAGAATGGGTGAGAGGAGAGCAGAATGAGTGAAAGGTGGGCAGAGAAAGGAGGCTTGGCTAGCCACACAGCACCCCAGCGTGTACCAGCTGAATGCAAGTCATGGAGGGGAGGACTCTGGAGGTTGGAGCTGGGCTTGAGGGCCTATAGACCTTAGTCTACAGTGCCCAATGTGTCCGTTGGGGCCATGTTCTTCATATAGAGACTCATGGTCACCCTTGGATACCTCATCTACAATGAGTAAGCTAAGTCCAGGGCTGGGGACTAGAACAAGAACCTCTAAGCTCCTTCTCTTCCAGACCTCGGACCCATCAAGTTCCAAGGAAGGGTGCATGTGCATGTTTTGTGTAGATTTCTGACAGTGAGGGCGGGTTTGGCGGTGTCATTCTGAATTTTCCTATCATATCCTGAATGCCATGTCTCTTCTCCCATGTTCTAGCTTGTACGCCGGGGGCGATGGTCCACATATTCAGCAAGCAGGACCTGCACAGCCTCTGAATGCGCCTCATCACCCTGCATGTGATGGCTCTAACTTTGATGATGGTGATGTCTCAGTAGTGGGGGGAACACGGAAGTTCAGAGAGTAAGATGCCGGGGTTGATGAATAGCCTGGGCACGGTTGTTTGAAAACCGTAGCTCTGAGGGTCTGCATGGAAGGAGAAAGCAGGAAGACAGGAAGGCCAAGTTCTCTGATGGACTCAGAAGAAAAAAATCAATGGTCTGATCAAAATGGGAAGGGACATTTATGACCACAGAGAGAAGTTCAGGAGGCAACAGGGCTAGTAACTTAGAGAGAGGAAGCACAATTTCAAAAACCTAATAGAAGTATATAGCTCAGCACACAACACTTAGCACTCATGTGCTCCGCTTGAGATTTACTCCTCTGGGGCACATAAAACAAAACCAAGGTGCAAGGAGGTATAGGAAGGATAAGGCTCAGATAGCGGGATGGGAATGATTTTGACAGCAGGAAGGTAGAGCTAGTTAGATGTAGAGAGAAGCCAAGCTTTGAGACCAAGAAGGACAAGTGCTAGTCCCATGAGGAGGCAGAGGTGGTGAAAGAAAAAGAAAGGACATGAGACACTACTGGAAAGGTAGCTTGAATGAAATGATTTTGTCAGAGGGTGGCGGAAGTTCATATAGACAATAGTGGCATAAAAGGCGAGGAAAACAAGGTGAAGTGAAGCATCTAGAGGTAAAAACAGTTCACACTGTGGGGTTCAAGTTACAATAATTGAAAAATGATGGTGGCTTAAGCCTATAATCCTAGCTATTCAGAGGGGTGAGATTTGAGGAATATAGTACAAAACCAGTCCAGGGATGAAATTCCAAAAGACATTTAACTTCCAATTAACCATCACACACAAAAAGTCTGGAAGTAGAATGAGACCAGCACAGGCACTGAGTTCATGCCCAAGGAAGTACACACACACATACACATTCCTAGTAGATTCAGAATAGGGCAGCACATAAATCCTCACTACCTACCTGCTTTTCTCTCACAACAGATATGGAAAATGCTGCTCCTTACAAACTCATCTTTGTGCTTGTAATAACCTTGATTATGCTGGCTGGAGTTACTATTTTTGTTGGTGTATACCATTCGTACAGGGAATCTTGTGGGATACCGGTCAGTATCTCCTACCCCAGTCCCCAGCCTGACCTCACTGGACTGGCCTTATACACAAACTTAGCCTGACTCCTGTCCCTTCTTGTCCTTCAGCCTCCACCTAAGATGAAAGTTTCATCTGCTTCTTCACAAAAATCATCTACCATTATCTGGTACCTTATTTGGTGGATCCCCTTTTTGCATAGCCCAATAGTGAGGTGAGTATCTCATGGGAAAGGACTGGGTAAAAGAGATAGCATTCAGAGAGACTGCGTGTTTTCAGATGCCTGGACATTTCTGGAACAATCTCTGGGTAGGTTTATAGGGCCCAGAGGAAGGGAACAGTCAGGAAGAGAGTTGGATGGTTTTGGAAGAAGATACTTATCTTAAGAAGAGACAGAGCAGAGTACAAGCAGGATATAGGACACTAGAAGAGGCAGAGGGGCTGTGAGTAGAACTCAGTGTCAGCATGATTTTCTGGCATGCATGATCCCTTGGGTCTCATTCCTAGTACTGCAAAAGGGGACAGGGCTACAAAGAGGGAGGACTCTTCAGACAGATGAGGGGGATCTGTTGTGAAGCAGGGTGGGAGCACTTTGAAAAGTGAAGATTAGGGAAAATGCTACCTTGAAGGAGGAGAGTTAGGGGCTGGTGCAGCATTCATGCCTACCATTCCGGGCTAAATGAGAGGTCCAGGTAGAAGGTTCTTGGTTGGAAGCTGGCCGATTTAAATGTGTGTGATTCAACCTGAAAAAAAATTACTAAAAGCAAAAGGGGATGTAGGCATGGCTCAGATGTGAAAGCACCTTCCTAGCAAAAGTGTGACCCTGACCTCAAATTCCAGTACCAATAAATACATTTTACAAATTGCAAGTGGGAACACAAAATAGAGTCAGGAATAGATAGGATATTCCTGAGGGAGGTCTAGTTAGGGTTTCAGGAGCCCCTGATGCGAGGAGTCCCTCATAACCCCATCTTTTGTCCCTCTCATCTCAGGCCCTGTGAACCTTCAACATCTGCCTCAGGACAATCAGACCAGGCTTCGTGCTTACCAAGTGGACTAGAAGACAAAACCCTGTTTCTGGATGGTGACATGAATTGTCTTAACCCCCTCTATGCCCAGCAGCATGAATCTACCTGTCGAGGGAAAAAGGCTACTTTCCTAAACCCCATTTATGGAATGGTGACCCTAATCCCAAATCCAACCCCAAACACCATGGAAAAGGGAGGTAGAGGGAGAGAATTCAAGGGTCCTCACCCAGCCCAGTCCCTACTCCACTTCCTTGCCCAGGTGGCTTCACAAGATTTCTCTGTTAAGAGAAAGAATAAAAATACTGTTTAAAACAAGCACTGGTGCCAGGAGTTTGAACTAGTGGTAGAGTGCTTACCTAGCATGCATGAAGACCAGGGTTCGATTCCTCGGTACCACATACATAGGAAAAAGCCAGAAGTGGTGCTGAGGCTCAAGTGGTAGAGCTCTAGCCTTGAGAAAGTCCAAGGACAGTGCTCGGGCCCTGAGCTCAAGTCCAGAACTGGCAAAAAAAAAAAAAGCACTGGTTTCAGTCTTCTGATCTCTGATAAATACAGCTTGGAGCAACCTGTTTGAGGAAAGGCGAAGGTAAACTGAGGCCATAAATCGAGCTCTATTTATTCACTTCTCTCCTCCTTCAGAGAACTGATACAATGATTGGGAATTTTTAGAGTGGTGTGTTGGAGATGGTGGATATAGATAAAGCATTTAACAAGGCAAAGAAGCTGGGAGCAGGTAACTCAAGCCTAAAATCCTAGATATACAGGAGGCTCACATCTGAGGATGGCAACTCTAAACTGGGGCAGGAAAGCACATGAGGCTCTTCTCCCAGTCAACCGCCAAAAATTAGGAAGTAGAGGTTTATCTCAAGTGGTAGGAACTTAGAGCCTGGGCAATGTCCATTTGCCCAGACCCTGAGTCCAAGCCCCAGAATCAGTAAAAACAAACAATGCCATTTATAATGAAATGCTGTGATAATGTGGGTGCTTAAAAGAAATAACACACTGGCTAGGAGTTTGGCATAGTGAGAAAGTACTTGCCTAGCATGCACGCACGAAGACCCAAATTCGATACCTTGGTACCAAATACCCAGGCCCTGAATTCAAACGCCAGGACTAGGCAAAATAAACAGTCCTCAATAATGAAGCTCATCCTAGTTCTCAAGAAGCTGAATTCTAAGGATCATGACAAAATTCCCCCACATAATAAAAAGGCAGAAATGAACATGTGGTTCAAGAGGTAGAGTGCCAGTCTTGAGAGTAAGCATTCTCTAGTATATATGTTTTGTATATTGCTAGGCCTTGATCTCAAGAGTGCTCATCTAGCATGCATGAAGCCCTAGGTTCGATTTCTTGGTACCACATACACAGAAAAAGCTGGAATTGGTCCTGTGAATCAAGTGGTAGAGTGCTATCCTCGAGCAAAAAGTGTTCAAGGACAGTGCCCAGGCCCTGAGTTGAAGCCCCAGGACTAGCAAAACAACAACAAAACGCTGAGAAACCATGGAGGCATCCACCGTGTGAGAAACCACAGCTGCACTTGTTAGGGTCTCCTTATCCATACGAATTTAGTGAATTAAACAATAAAAAGAACAAAATAAAAAGAAATGTACTAGTGCCAGGCACTGGTGGCTCATGCCTATAATCCTAGCTTCTCATGAGGCTGAGATTTGAAGATCGTGATTCAAAGCCACCCCAGGCAAGAAAGTCTGTGAGATTCATTTCTAAGAAATTACTCTGAAAAAGCTGAGAATGGGGCTGTGGCTCAAGTGATAGAGAGTTAGCCTTGAGAATAGAGTCTCGGGAGAGAGCCCAGGCTCAGAGTTCAAGCACAAGGACCAGCCAAAAAAGAAAAAGAAATATATTCTTTATTGTTATTATGGAATTGTAGCCTCCCTCTACATCACTTTATAATAATTATAATTTTTAAGTATTGAAAATGCAGACCCAGGAGGATTGTGAGTTCAAGGACAGCTGGGAAAAGTTTAGATCCTGTCACAAAGAAGAAAAAAGACGGAAAGCATGACTGATATGGTAGAGAACTTGCTTAGCAAGTTCAAGATTCTGAGTTCAAACTCTAATAGTAAAGCACAAAATAATAAAGAGTACATGGAGAATGGCTAGAGATAGATTAAAGGTAAATTAATAGAATAGAAATAAAAACAGGCACAGTGATTATATAGTTGAACAATTCAAAAGAAAAAAACTTTTTTTTGTTGGTCATGGGGCTTTATCTCTGGGCCTGGGCGCTGTCCCTGAGCTCTTCAGCTCAAGGCTAGCACTCTACCACTTGAGCAACAGTGCCACTTCTGGTTTTCTGGTGGTTAAATGGAGATAAGAGTCTCACAGACTTTCCTGTCTGGGTGGGCACTGAACCATGATCCTCAGATCTCAGCTTCCTGAGTAGCCATGATTACAGGGATAAGCCACCAGCAACCGTCAAGGAAAAATATTTTAAAATAATGATTATGTCTCTCAGAGTTAGACACCAGCTTCCTATCTAGAAGGATCACAATATATTGAACAGGAGAAGTGAAACATTTGCACACCTCTATATACATTGTAATTTAAGATTATGAAAAATGAACATTTTCTTTGGTGTCAATGCTGGGACTTGATTTTGAACCCAGGTTCTTGCTTGGCTTATTCATTCAAGATTGGCACTCTAGCACTTGAGCCAGCCAGCTTTTGGCTGATGAGTTTGAGATAAGCCATTCTTGGATTTCTCTGAGCTGGTTTGGAACCTAAATTCTCACATCTCAGTTTCCCAAGTAGTTAGGATTATAGCCATGAGCATCTGCCTTGAGCTCAACTTTGCCTCCAACAAAGATAAGTGAGGATTTGCAGTCAAGGAGAAGGTGAAGGGTTAGTGGTGAAAAATTAATAAGAGGAGACATGAGTGAGGGGAAGGAGGATAGACTTAAAAATATTTCACAAGATTTTGCCAATGTAGAAAACAGAGACAATGGACTGAAGGCAGAGTTTATCATTGTCTACATTCAGAAAGAATGCCCCAGAATAACCAGAGAACTTGAGTCAGGAGCTAGTTATTTTATACAGAGTCGCGTGAACTGTTTTGCTCCCTGGCTTTGCCCCTGATATACTGGATGAGCCATCGTTGCCCAGGCAGGGTGCCTTTTTTCTTTGTGCTGGGGGTTGAAGTCACAGCCTGGCTGCTGTCCTTGAACTTTTGCCCAATGCTACCATGCCACTTCATTTTTGTTGGTGAATTAGAGGTAAGTCTCATAGACTTTCCTGCATTGGCTGGATTCAAGCTGTGACTCTTAGATCTCAGTCTCCAGAGTAGCTAGATGTCATCATCTGCCCTTGGAGCAGCCCTCTGGGAACTGGATCCCATGCTCTGAGGAAGTTAACAGCACTTTCCCTGTGTCACCAAGGAGTTTAGCAAAGATGATTTGTACCAAGCTATCTGCTCATTATAGAGACAGGAGCTTTATTTATTTATTTTTTTAGATCAAGGCAATTTGCTGGCATAAAAGGCTCCTTTCACTCCCAGGCCAACTTGTGTGTGACTTAAGAGTATTGAGTGCTCACACAGCCAGGCCAGTGAGGGTTGTACTTGGACTTTCTGGTTTTTTACCCCACTTTTGAATGGTATGAAACACTACACCTCAGAGCATGAGATCTCATGAGGAGCTAGGATTATTATTATTATTATTATTATTATTATTATTTTGTCAGTTGTGAGGCTTGAACTTTGGGCCAGGGAGGTTTCCTTGAGCTTTTAGGCGCAAGGGCTAGCACTCTTCCACTTGAGCCACAGCGCCACTTCTGGGTTTCTGGTGGTTAATTGGAGATAAGAGTCTCACAGAATTTTGTGTTCAGGCTGGCTTTGAACCTTGATCTTCATACCTCAGCTTCTGATTACAAATATGAGTCACCAGCACCCAGCAGGATGTAGGATTATGACCACCTAGCCAGGATGTCTTTCTTAAGAGCCTCTGAGCTATTTTGCAGTGAGCCCATAAGAAAGTTAACAGCCCTGTCTCCCTGTTACTAAGGAGTTTACCTACGTAACTTGAACCAAGCAAGTTACCATCTGCTTGTCATAAACAGCTTCTATTTTTTCTTCAGGTCAAGGCAATTTCCTGGCACAAAAGGCTCTTTCCAGTCCCAGGTGAACTTGTGTATGACTGGAAGTATTGAGTGTTCACACAGCCAGTGAACTAAGGGGTGTAATTGGACTTTCTTGTTTCTTACCCCACTTATGAATGATGTGAAGCACTACACCTCAAAGCATGGGATTCCATTCCAAGAGAGCTGCTCCAAAGACAAAGGATGACATCTAGAAGTAAGGGGGAGTTCACAAAGCCTTTAAGCCACCTTGACAGGGGTTCTACCCCAGCTCCCTACTCCTTAGTCCTAACCTCAATTCCCTGCTTCCCACTGGCTGATCCCAGGCTTCTTTCCCTCTGTGATCTGAACCCAAATCCTGGCTCCAAGACCTGCATTCTCACTTGCAGACCTCACATGCACAATCTAGACTCCTCCCCCAAATTCCATCCTAACTACTGAACCCTCACCTCTAGCCTCTATCACTTCCCCAAGTCCAGGCTCCCAGGCCCCTCCCTCCCCACTTCTTATACTTACTCTGACTTCCTGAACCCACAACCTCATTCCCTCCTGCCCACTCCCTAGACTTGCATACCTATGAGCAGGTGGTTCACAGGATATCTGGGTCTGCAGGGGAGATAGTGGTGGCCTTGTTCATGTGTCTGCACAATGTGGGGTGAGGACTCTGGAAGATCAGTACCTGCTGGGGGAAAAGAAGTTTGGGTGAGTTGTGATTTCCCCGGGTGGGCTGAGGAGGTGGTAAGAAAGGGTGAGAGGAATCTTTTCATTTGCATGTACTCTAACACCAGCCATAACGTTACTTTTGATCATATCTGATTCCCCCTTGTTATTGGACCTTTCTTGCACAGACCCTGAGTGCACCAAGCCCTCTGACTGACCTGTAGATCTTTGACTCTACCTGAGGTCCAGCTGGATTTTCAATCTCTGTTTGACTACCTAATTCATATATTTTTTTTCTTTTCAGAAGATATGTTAACAGTAGGCCAGTTTTTCCAGGTTTTTTTTTCCCTTTTGTCTGTACTGGGGCTTGAACTATGGGCCTGGGCACTGTCACTGAGCTCTTCAGCTCAAGGCTAGTGCTCTACCACTTTAAGCAACAGTGCCATTTCCAGTTTTTTTTGTTGGTTAATTGGAGATAAGAGACTCATGGACTTTCCTGCCTGGGCTGGCTTTGAACCAGAATACTCAGATCTCAGCCTCCTGAATAACTAGAATTACAGTTGTGTTCCATTGGTGATTTTTTATTTTTTTTTTGCCAGTCATGGGGCTTGAACTCAGGGCCTGGGCACAGTCCTTGTGTGTTCTCAAGGCTAACACTCTACCACTTAAGCCGTACCTCCACTTCTGGCGTTTTCTGTGTATGTGGTACTAAGAAATCAAACCTAGGGCTTCATGCATGCTAGGCAAGCACTCTTACCACTCGGCCACTTTCCTGGCCCTCTACTGGTGTTTTAAGTCACATGTAATCATTGAAAATCCTATGTAAAAAAACTTGTGATACTTCTACATATAAATGTTTCCATTTATATATTGTGATTATCTTATAATTTTCCTATTTTGTAGACTATAAACAAAATAAAAAAGTAGGCAAACTTTCTGTAGTAGATAAATGTACTAGATAAACTACATTTGTCACAAATTTTCTTAAAATCATAGATAGTATAAAACAGAATGTAGTTTTTGTATACTCTACTCTTACAGAACTGCCAAATTAATAATTGATTTCATTGTTTTATTAGATTTATCGATATACATGGCAGCTTTTCTAAATTTCAAAGTTTCAAAAGTATGTAATTTTAAAGGTAAAACAACAGTTTTTCTTTCCTTTTTTTATTTGCCAGTCCCCGGGCTTGAATTCAGGACCTAAGCACTGTCCTTGGGCTTTCTCAAGGCTAGTGCTCTACGACTTGAGCCACAGTACCACTTCTGGCTTTTACTGTGTATGTGGTACTGATGAATAGAAAACAGGGCTTCATTCATGCTAGACAAGCACTCTACCATGTTCCTGGCCCTCATTTTTCTTTATCTTTATTTTTTGCCAGTCCTGGGCTTGAGCTCAGGGCCTGAGCACTGTCCCTGGACTTTCTCAAGGCTAGAGCTCTACCGCTTGAGCCTCAGCACCATTTCTGGCTTTTTTCTATGTATGTGGTACGGAGGAATTGAACCCGGGTCTTCGTGCATGCTAGGCAAGCACTTTAACCACTAGGCCAAACTCCCGGCCCTCATTTTTTTTTAGATGTAATATTTCTAGAGTTATTTAAATCTATTTATAAACAAAACAATTGACAACATGACATACTTTAGGAATCAGAATATTTTAAAGTACACAAGATGTCTTTCTACTTAAAATTTACTATCATAGTTAAATTTAGTATCACAACGCAAAATAGATTATCCCCACTAATTTCTCAAATGAGGGAATTCATTGGGATTTATACTTAATATAAGTTTTAAATGTGATTATTAGTGATCAATATTTTATCAATTAATGGGAACATTCCTTTGTACGAATTCCCTCAGGTCCATCAATCATCTTAGACCAAGTTTGAGCCCATGTCAAACTTAAAGGTTAGATTTAATACACCTAACTTGCCTAATAAGTATGTCAATTTAAGAATATGAATTTCATTCATAACTGAACAATGTAGCTAACTCTCTATCCAAAACTGACACCCCAAAAGCTAAAAATTAAAACAAGAATGGCCAGTGATGTTGAGCTCAAAATGTCATTGGACAACCTTTTTCAAAAATGTAAGAGAGTGGACAGGTTTCCCCAGTGGAGTGTGGACATATGCCTGTGCTGTGCCCATTTTTTTTCCCACACAAATGTTTGCCCACAAGAAGATCTACTACTCAGATAAGTACTTGGATAAGCTTTAAGAGTACCAGCATGTCATGTTACCCAGACAACTTTCTAAACAAGTATTCAAAACTTATCTGATGTCTGAAGAGGAGGCTTGGTGTCCAACAGACTCTTGTCTAGGTTCATTACATGACTCATGAGTCAAAACCTCATATTCCTCTCTTTAGACAACCTCTTCCAAATGAGCAACAAAAATGAAGTCTATCTAGGATCATCAGTTAAATCTTGTTCAAATGTCTATGTGTATATAAGGGTAGTATTCAATGAATACTTCAAAAAATGTACAGTTCATCATTACCTGTGCATGAGCTGTATTCTTCCCAGCAACAGGGCTCAGTTCAATTCACCTTCAAGAAGGTTATTGGAAGGTGTTTAAAATTTCTTCTAGTTGTTTTTTTTCATAATTTAAGTGCCTGTGACTTCACATGTTATTTTTGTTGAATAAAGTTTGCATATTGTATTTAAAAAACATAAGAAATAGTGAAGTTATCATTTTCCTGATTTTTAAAAAAAACCCTAAAGTTTAATAGCCATTGAAGGGGTAATATTCACCTACAGTATATAGTTAAATGAAATTTAACTATTGCTAAGAAAACTATAAACAATGCTTTTAAGATACAACAAAAATAATAGAACATCTAACACCTAAAATACAGATACTTAAGGTCCTAAACAAAAATATTATAGTTAAAAGAGCCTTGTAATTTTTTGTGACAGTTTATCTTATAAAATTTCTAAATAGCTCATATCCTGTTGGTGTTGGTGTTTCATCTGCCATCAACTAGACATTAGCACAGTAGATAACCACTTAGGCTCTTTTCAAATGCTTGGTATTATAATGTGATCTAATATCTTTCCTCAAATTGTATTTTACTTCACATATTCAATAGGTATACAGATGAACATACATGTGCTTCCTCAACTGTATATTATTTGAGAATACCTGAAAGCAGATCAGGCTTATAGTCTTATGTGCAAATAAATAAGAAATCATATGCCCTACATGGTCATATTTTCTGAAGTTTCCTCGATTGCAAATGGAACAGATATCCTGGCTATGCCTTCGTACATACTATTGTGCAAATTCAATTGACATTCTCTTAAAAACTGCTTTCCATATGTCTGATAAACTATGTTTCCTTAGTATGAACAGTGTAGTATTCTTTTAAATGACTAGGCTGTTCAAATCATTTTCTACACAAATTACAAAGGCTGTGATGGGATCTTTTTCTTTTTCTTCCATGATGGTACTCTATAACTGTATCTTGGTCTAGGCAGCTGGACATACATTCAACCAGTTTCATAATGCTGGTCACAATAAGGATATCAAAAAGGATAAGCAGAATGTTTAAACCATGCCTTTATTGGAGACTGTGTATGTAGTAATGATTGTACCTAAGAAAATTCAACATTTCAACAAACATATCTCTTATTTCAGATTGTTTATCACAATTTTCTTCCATGTCCATTTTCTCCTCAGTATCTCCTAGCCCTTTCATTGTCCAATCTTGAGGCTCTCCATATCTTTGAGCATGCTCCTGTAGTTGTCTTTCCTTCACAAGTAGTTGTCTACATTTGCCACATGCATGCACAGATCTTTTCAATGTGTTTGGCTGAGTAATAAAAGGACAAGTCTTCCTCAGTCATTGTGTGTGAGTCCACACCATTCATAAGATGCATTTTCAGTCTCCACCTATACTGGACTGTTGTTGTAAGGAGGCCTCATATATTCTAAACCACCACTTTCATCAACATTTATGGACATCCAAGGTTTTATGGCTTTCCTGCAACATTTTTTGCCAGTCCGTGGGACTGAACTCAGCGCTGGGGCACTGTCTTGGGGTTTTTCTCAAAGCTAGTGCTCTACCGCTTGAGCCAAAGCATCACTTCTGGCTTTTTCTGTGTTATGTGGTTCCAAGGAATTGAACCCAGGGCTTTGTGCATGCTATGTAAGCACTCTTACCACTAGGCCTTGTTCCCGGCCCCACCACTTTTTTCTTTTGACTCTGACATCTTCAACATAGTATCTATAGAAGGGCTTCTCAGATTCATCTTCTAATTCATCACCGTTAGTGGCTTCATTGCAGTCTTTATCATTAATGTTAATAATGTTGCATGATTTTAGGTCAGCTTTAGAAATATCTTTGGGTTCCATTTTGATGATTCTTTTCCTTTCATCCACTCTAATTTTTTTCATCGCCAACTACATCAGACTCCACTGCGACACTTTTTCTGGTGCCAGTGGTGAAAGCTGAGTCATCAGGAGTATGGCTTGCATCTTCTCTGTACTTGTCTCTCTGTACAGAAAATGGTTTAACGGAATCCTTGCCACCAAATTCAGCTTTAATGGTACTGTCTTTCCCCTCTCTACTATCTACTATTCGATGTACGATCTTGAGTTTTGATATGAATGTCTATTAGTACAGGTCAGCATGTATTCATCTAGTAGTTTTCATAGCTGAATTCAATGCCACCGCTATTACAGGTATAACTCCATCCAAAGCATGGTATTATACCACGTTTTCGTATTGTTGGCATACAGAAAGGCTACTGATTTTTGCAGGTTAATTTTGTATCCTGCCACTTTGCTAAAGTGGTTTATTAGTTCTAGGAGTTTGGGAATGAAGTTTATTGGGTCGTTCAGGTATAGGATCATGTCATCTGCAAATAGGGATAGTTTAATTTCTTCTTTCCTTATTTGGATCCTTTTGATGTCCTTCTCTTGCTTTATTGCTCTGACTAAGGCTTCCAGAACTATACTGAAGAGAAGTAGAGAGAGTGGGCATCCCTGTCTAGTTCCTGATTTTAAGGTAAATGGTTCTATTCTTTCTCCATTTAGTATGATACTGACTGTAGGTTTGTCATATATGGCTTTAATTATTTTGAGGAATGTACCTCCTATTCCTATTTTTCCTAGTGCTTTCAACATTAATAGATGTTGTATTTTGTCATATGCCTTTGCATCTAGAGAAATAATTATATGATTCTTATCCTTAGCTCTATTGATATGATGTATTACCTTAATTGACTTGTGAATGTTAAACCAGCCTGTAGGATGAAGCCTACCTGATTGTAGTCTATACTTTTTTTAATTATTTAAGGATTCTCGTGGCTAGTATTTTATTGAGAAGATTTGAGTCTGTGTTCATTAGAGAGGTAGGTCTGTATTTCTCTATTTTTGTTGGGTCTTTCCCTGGTTTGGGGATGAGCATAATATTAGATTCATAAAATGACTTTGGTATGGTTCTTTCTGCTTCTATTTCTTGGAAGAGTTTCAAGAGTATATGTATTAATTCATCTTTAAAAGTCTTGTAGAATTCCGCCGTGAAACCGGCTGGACCTGGACTCTTTTTGGTTGGCATTTCCCTGATTTCTTCTGCTATCTCATTGTATGAAATTAGTTTGTTCAGTTTGCTTATCTGTTCTTGGTTCAATGGGGATAGCCTATAGTTACTTAAGAAACCATCCATTTCTACTTAATTTTCCTATTTCTTTTAATATAGGCCCTGGAAATATTTATTCATAATGGACTGAATGTCTTGAATGTTAGTAGTGATTATTCCCATAGGAGCTCTAATCTTGTTTATTTGAGTCTCCCCTGTCCTTTTTTTGATTAATCTTGCCAGGGGTCTGTCAATTTTGTTGACTCTTTCAAAGAAACAACTTTTTGATTTATTAATTTTATGTGTAGTAGATCTTATTTCAATCTCTGATATTTCTGATTTTATTTTTGTCATTTCTGTCCTTCTAGTTGTTTTAGAATTAACTTTTTCTTGCTCCTCTAGGTGCTTCAATTCCTTCTTTAGGTTGTCTACATGAGCTTCTTCTATTTTTTAATATGGGCTCATAGTGCAATAAAATTGCCCCTTAAAACTACTTTTGCTAGCCATATAATGATTGATTGTTGTCTTTAATCTACTGTTATCTCTCATCTCTTTTGCTGTCCCTTGGTTATCTCACATTGTTACAGTATTTTACCATGTTATCTGATATATTGTATATATGCTTATTTGGTTATTTGAAATAGGATAGGGAAGGGGGGAAAACAAGATGAGTGGTGGGGGTGGGGAGAGGGAAATGGGGACCAAGACCTGAGAAAGGGTATCAATGTTTGTGAAGTAGTGCACCTTCTATCTAGTGAATATAATGTAACTCTTCTATTAATTACAATAAAATATATGAAAAAACTACTTTTGCTGTTTCCCATAAGTTCATTTGTGATGTATTTTGATTGTCATTACATTCAAGAAAGTTTTGAATTTCTTCTTTGATTTGTTCTGTAATCCAAAAGTTATTCAGAACTGTGTTGTTCAGCTTCCAAGTGTTTGATTGTTTTCAACCCTTTACTATGTTGTTTAGAACTAGACTGATTCCACTGTGATCAGATAGAATGCAGGGAATTGTATCAGTTCTCTTTATCTGCTTTAAGTTTTCTGTATGAAGTATTATATGATCTATTTTGGAGTGTGTTCCATGTGCTGCAGAGAAATGTATCAAGTTTAGCCATTGGTTGGAAGACTCTGTGTATATCTGTTAAGCCCAGCCGGGCTATCGTGTCATTTAAGTCAAAGATGTCTTTGCTTATCTTTTGTTGAGTTGACCTGTCATTTGGTGAGAGTGGCGTATTGAAGTCTCCCACTATGACTGTGTTTGAGTATATCTTGTTCTGTAATGCTAAGAGAGTTTGATTGATATACTTAGGTTCTCCCATGTTAGGGGAGTAAATGTTTATAACTGTAATATTCTGGTTATGAATTGTCCCCTTTACTAATATGTAGTGGGCATCTTTATGTACTGATTTTACTGAGAAGTTAATTTTGTTAGAGATTAAGATTGCTACTCCTCGGGGCCGGGAGTTTGGCCTAGTGGTAGAGTGCTTGCCTAGCATGCATGAAGACCTGGATTCAATTCCTAGGTACCACATACATAGAAAAAAGCCAAAAATGGTGCTGAGGCTCAAGTGGTAGAGCTCTAGCCTTGAGAAAGTCCAAGGATAGTGCTCAGGCCCTGAGCTCAAGCCCAAGACTGGCAAAAAAAGATTGCTACTCCTGCTTTTTTTTGCACAGTATGTTAGAGTGGAATTCTTTTCCATCCTTTCACTTGGAGTTTGTTTCTGTCTTTGGCAGTGAGGTGGGTCTCTTGGAAGCAGCATATTGATGAGTCCTGTTTATTAATCCAGTCTGCTGTTCTGTGTCTTTTGATTGGATTGTTCAGCCCATTCACATTTAGGGAAATTATAGAGGAGTGGTTACTGTCCTTTGTCATTATTTATTTTTCCTTCTGTGTTTCTTTCTCTCTCTTTTTACCCATTTGTGTTTACTGATATATAGGTGATAGCTTCTTGATGGGAAGTCTTGCTGTTCTGCAATTTGTTCTTGATTATTTAATATTCTTTGTAATGCTGGTTTATTGTGCAAATATTCATATAGCTTCTCTTTGGAATGAAATATTCTTGTTTCTCCCTCAAATGTAAATGCTTGTTTTGCTGGATATATCAGTCTGGGTTGGCAGTTGTTGGTCTTCAGGGCATGAAGGATACTTTTCCAAGCTTTTCTTGCATTTAGGATTTGCATAAAGTGGTCTGAAGTGATGCTGATTTTTTTTGCATTGTAGTATAGCTCTTTGTTTTTGTGGCATTTAAGATCAGCTCCTTAGTATTCAGGTCTAATGTTTTTACACAAATGTGTCCGGACGAGTTCCTTTTGGGATCTTGTTTGCTTAGGTTTCTAAAGGCTTCAGTAATGTGAGTGAGACTTTCCCATTTGAAGTTGGGGAAGTTCTCTGCTATAATCTTGGTGAATAAGTGTTGCATTCCCTTTGTTTGAAACTCCTCCCCTTCATCAATTCCTATTATACGAAGATTAGTTTCTTGGCTGCGTCTGCCAGTACTTGGACTTCTCTTTGGTGAATTCTGAGTGATTTCTCCTGACTGCTGACTCTCTGTTCCAGCTATTGTGTTTTATCTTCCATTCCTGATGTCCCATTCTCCATCTCAGTCAATCTGTTGCTTAGCGCTTCCATTTTAGTGTGCATTGTGGACATTGAGCCCATCATGTCTGCTCTGAGGGTATTTATCTTTCCATCTAGGGAAATACAAGCTTTGTCTATTTTTGTCTCCACTTCTCTTTTGAAATCAAGGAACTCCTTGTTGATTTCCTGCTTATGTTCCTGGAATTGTTTTTGGAGTTCTGCTTTTAATCTCTTTAGTCATGTCTGTAATCATCTCCTTGAAAAGAGTCATGTCTTGAGTGTCTTCAGGTGTCATTTCTTTGGATGGTGACATCTCTCTTGTCCCTTCACTCTTGTTTCCTTTTGGGATTTGTGTGGGACTTTGGTTCTTTATATATTTCATGATTTGTTGTTGTGATTTCCCCCACATTGGAGGAGTTCGCTCCATGGTCACTAGGCAGCTGTCTACTTGGTCTGGGGCAGGTGGTTTTAGCTATCTGTGTATATGTGTGGTTCTCAGCCATATTAATTCCGTTGCTGACAGGGACTGAGCTTGCAGCTTTTGCTGGTGTGTCCACAAGTTCTCAAAGACTGTGCACAGCTGGGCACCTAGGACTCAGCTAGCCCAGCCACTGATTTGCCGGCCCTGTTCCCAGGGGCGGGGCCCAGCTGAGGATGTGGGCTCTGAGGGTGGAGCCATGCCTTTCTGGTTCTCAGAGCAGGAGCTCAGCCCTTGCTGGTCTGCCCTCCAGTTTTCATCTGTGTTTCAGGTTTGCTATCCCTGCTCTTCTGTTTTTCTGTACTAGAGCAGAGTGTACCCCTTTCTCTGACTCCGTAGGAAGGCCCCCCTGGTTCTGGCTTGCTAGAGGCTCCCAGCAGGAGGGCACCCCACTGAGTTTTGGCTCACTCAGATGCAGGCATGCATGCACACACACCCCCACCTACTGTTGGAACACAGGGTCCTAGTGCCCCTCACTCTCCAGTTTCAGTGGCCTGGGTGAGTAGGCTGTTGGGCAGGTGGGAGCAGGAACACCTCCACATCTGTTGTTGGGGTGCTGGGTCTTAGTGCCCGCCCGCCTGTCAGTCTCCAGTCAATGGCCTGGGGGGAGGGGGCTGTTGGGGGAAGGGGCAGATTCTGAATTCCTGTTCTCCCCCAACACTTGCCAATCATTCTTGGGTGCGTTTGAGAAGGGTCTGGGTTTAAGTTCTGTAAGTTTCCCATTTGCTCTGCTTTCCCGAAGGGTTTGGGGGAACCCCATGGGCTACTTACTCATTGGGGTTTGGCTGTGAGCTTCTCCGTGGTGTTGGGGGGTCGTTCGCCTCCCCTCTGGTCTCAGCCGCTGTCTATGCACGCCTGGTCTGTGTACGACTGGTCTGTGTGTAATTCCTGCATCTGGATTCTGCTGCTGGGTGGAGTTTAGGGCTTCCATGCCCCTGCTCCTGCTCGAGGTGGGGGAGGGGTCCTCGTGTTTTGGATTCTTTGAGAGCGTTGGATATAAGCTTTATCTGTGTTTCTTTTGTGGTTTGTATATTTCTCTGTTGCTTCTTAAACTTGTAGTTGTTGATTTCTTAAGATAGTTGGCTTCTAGGATTCCCCGATTCTTTTTGTGGGTCCCTATTGTTTCGGTGCCATCTTCCTTCCTAGTGTGACACAGAAATTTTTTTATATACATGTAATGTTGATTGAGGAAAATTACCAAATTGTAAATTTTTTCCTTCAGCTAATATGTAGTGTATTTACTGTTAAACTTCGTTCTGCACCCCACCTGTTAATATCATTCTGGTCATACAGTCTTCATTCATTCTTACCCCAAATATCATTTTGTTATTCTACTTGCTGGAAGCAGACGAACATTTTGAACTAGAAAAGTCTGCATCCTATGTATCTTCTAAGCAGTCAAGAACATTCATTGCCACTTTGAATTTCTCAAACCTAAAAGGGACTGTCATCATCTTTCCTAGGTACCTAAAATGCAAAGTGATCAAAGCAGTGAGCAGTAATTTTCCTAGTGCTAGGATTCAGATGAGAAGTACTGTGCTCATGATTCATGAAAAACATTTTAAAATAGGAGCTACAAGTCTCTGGAACTGCTCCGTGTGATTGAAAGAAAATGGCATCAGTTGCAATGCAACAATCACAGAAAAGCTCTATTCTCTTTGGTTGTTTAGCTGTTGAAGAACTAGTTGCTGTGACTAGGCTTTGCTATCATCTATTGAACGCCAGCCACAGCAAGAACCAGTACTGTGGAGACTGTAGGGAGATTAAGGTTAAACAGCCACGGGAAAACCGGGAAGAGACAGTAGAGAGGGCACATGGGCCAGACGTCCAGACGCATGCGCATTGGACTCAGGCTCCACTAAGTGTGGTGCTACTGAGGACTCCAGCTGCCTCACAGCCACTCCAGCCCAGCTTAATTGGTGACTCCAAGAGTCTGCCCACCAGATTCCCTGGGCTTCTCCACCAGCCTTCCTCTCCCTCTGGTTCGCATGCCACCCACTCTGTCGCTGGCGGTTAGGAGCATCCATAATCACCAATTCTTTTTTGTTGTTGTTGGGCGTGGGGCTTGAATTCTGGGCCTGGGCACTGTCCCTGAGCTGTTCAGCTCAAGGCTACCACCCTACCCCTTGAGCCATAGCCCCATTTCTGGTTTTCTAGTGGTTAATTGGAAATAAGAGTCTCACAGACTTTAGTGCCCTGCCTGGCTTTAAACCTCAATCCTCATATCTCAGCCTCCTGAGTAGCTAAGATTACAGGTGTGAGCCACTGGGCCGGGCTAACTGCGTTTTTTGCAACAAGGTGACACAACTTGCACCGTGGGGACCATTATGGCGGTGTCCTGACCACTCCTCTACAGGTTGCATGGCTGAAAAGAACTGTGCACCGCCTGACTCTCTAGAGGTGCCAGGCCTCTTCCCCACTACACCCAGAACTCCGGTCCCCTCAGGTCTCTGCCGCGGTACGCCCTAAGGCGTTCTGAGGGAGCAAGCAATCTTGTCCACCCGGGACACTCATTACCCATGCTTCCCCACTCTGCCTTCCGCGGGCCCGACCAACTCTGGCCCTGAGTAATTTCCCTCACAAGCCTCTTCATTATCAGCCTGTTTCTTTCCTGGCCGCCCCCCCCCCAATCACTGTGTCTCACAGGCCCAGAGCCCTCACCCCAGTCCCACCGAGCATCCTTTCCTATCCCCACCGCCAGACTGAAGTGATTTCTACGCTTTGGCATACTCTGTGAGAAGTCCCCGGATCATGCGACTGCGTGTGGGAAGCCCGTGACGCTCAAGCTTATTCCCACGCTTCTGCCTACAGTCACAGTCACGACAGCAGATTTGCGGCACCTGCCCTCTCAGCGCGAGCCAATTCCCGCGCTTCCACTCCCGGGGGCAGGTGCATGCGTAAGCACGCACGCACACACGCACGCGCACACACACGTCAGTCCAGTACTCCAGTGCCACGGGTTCCCAGCTACCAGGCACGTGACCACGTAGTTCCACTGCTCAACTGCCCGCGAGGTAAGCTGCACAAGAGAGCAGGGATTGGGACCTAGGTGCCTGACAGCGCCTTTGTTTGCTTTGTGTAGTGTGGGAGGGGCAGGTCTGCTCCCTCCCATTCAAAAGAACGGACCTGCAGCTACAGCCAACATATTTTTTTGTGTGTAGGACCTTTACATAACATTTATTAATTTATTTATTTTACAGTGCCGAGGACTAAACCCAAGGCTTTGCACATGCCAGGCAAACAACCCCACTACTGGGCTACAACTTCAGCCCCTGTTTATTTACTATAAACCTTGCATGGACTTCCCTTGAGGGGATCTTGAATTGTGTATTATATAAACTATATCAGCCCTTTTGGAGTATCTTATGAAAAAATTATTTGCATTCACTCACCTTCAAAAATTACATTCTTGCAGGGCATGGTGGTTCAGGCCTGTAATCTTAGCTACTCAGACCGCTGAGATTTGAGGATCAAGGTTCAAAGCCAGCCTGGGCACTAAAGTCCGTGAGACTCTTATATCCAGTTAACCACTAGAAAACCGAAAGTGGTGCTTTTGCTCAAGGGGTAAGGCAGTAGCCTTGAGCTGAAGAGCTCAGGGATAGTACTCAGTCCCAGGGTTCAAGTCCCACAACTGAATAAATAAATAAAAATTTATTTTTAAGATGTTAAAATAAACAGAAATAAATTAATAGCCGTGAAATATAAATGTTCTCAAAATTATTTGGTTTTTTTTTTTCAACAGCCACCAGAATTCTACGGGTTGTAAGGTGGTTTGAGATGCTGTAATTGGTGGGGAGCAGAGCTTCAAGGTAATAGACTGCATGAACAGATGTGCTGAGCAAATGAAGCTTTGACAGTACTCAGTATTTAGATGCTGGCAAAGTGGAAATCTGAATTAATATCTGTCAGGCTGAGAAATACTCAACACTTGAAATATTGCCTCTTGACAGGCCAACAGGGGGGAAAGCTTGCTCCTCTTTTACAGGTACTATCAGAGGGTACTGTCCTTTTAGTTTTATGTAATAACATCTCTAGTTGAATCCAAACTGCCTGGTTTAATCTCTCTTCTGTGATTACATTACACAAAATGTAACCAAGGTCATTTTGCACAGGGCTGCTGGCAGCATGTGTGGGACATGTGTTCTTGTTTACAGCATCAGCTGACTGATTTGGGTAGAATGAATCTCGCACTTTCATCTTAGCTTCTCTCTCTCTCTCTTTTTATTGTCAGGATAATGTATAGAGGGGTTACAGTTACATTCAGAAGGTATTAGGTGCAGCCACCATATTTCTTTGTGCCAATTCTAGGGCATGAACTCCGGGTCTCTAACTGCCCTTTAAGACTTTTTGTTCACTTGAGCCACAGCTCCACTTCCAGGTTTTTGGTAGTTAATTGGAGAAAAGAGTCTCACAGACTTCCTGCCCCAGTTTTTTTTTAATGATGGTTCTCAAATCTCAGCCTTCTGAATAACTAGGAATACAGATGTGAGCCATCAGTGCCAAGCCTCTCAGTCATTCTGTTTAAAGACTTGACAACCCAAGTCAGGTGGTGTTGCCTGTGGATGGTAAATGCTTACAGTACACATCCTCTTCTGACTCTAGAAGACACATGGACCACATGCTAATTCTGGGAGTGTTCTGGATGATTCTGGCTGGCAGTGGATTCTGAATGTCCATTGTCCATTGTGTGTTGCTGCTGCTGCTGCTGCTGTGCGTGCGTGCGTGCGTGCGTGCGTGTGTGTGTGTGTGTGTGTGTGTGTGTGTGTGTGTGTGTACTGTGAACTCTATAGATTTGATTCTGTGACTCTTTTATTGGCTGATTATATCTGGTTGGCCATGTGATGTGTGACAGCTGGGTCTTGTATACTGTCATTCCAATTGTGTCTGTGACTGAAACTTTCACAGCTGATTCTGTGAATTTAATTTTGGGTCCGTCAGGCTTTGGACTCTGTCTAGCTCTAAATGCTTGTTTGATGGCTACAGTGAGGTGTGTGTGTGTGTGTGTGTGTGTGTGTGTGTGTGTGTATGTGTATTCAATAATTGTTCTGAAAAATCCTCTTGAATTGCATATGTTTGATCCCTGATTAAAACTGTGCATGTCTTCTCTATTGCAATACAACTACATAGATTTGACTGTTGTTCAGAGTCTGTGATTTTAAACCTATCCTATGGTGGAATCTTGTTTGTACCCATTGGGACTCTTGGTTTGCTGTTGTGTACATTTCCAAAGCAAACATCTCATTACCCCTCTGTGATTTTACTTATATTTGTTTTCTATGCCAGAGCCTCTTGCCTGCTACCACTGAGCCACATGCCCAGCTCCTTCTTTCTTGAGATGGAGTTTCTTTATGTAACTGAGCTTTCCCTTGAACTCAAAATCCTCCTCCTTAGCCACACATTTCAGCCTCCCAATGGCTGGAGTAGAGAATGCTGTAATTACAGGTGTGAGCTTGCCTCCCACCTTCTTGGTCTGTTTGGACACATAGCTCTGTGTAACTGGGGACTGTCCTTAACTCTATCTAGTTCCTGGCTTTTGAACTTTGTGAATGTGCATGCCTTTTTTTCTGTCTCACTCTGGGCGAGCTGGTTTGTAATCTGATAGTTGTAATTGAAAGGTATTATCTGTATGTATACTGTTAAATGGTTGGCTTGATTCTGAAAATATCTAGAGGCTATAAATGCCTGTTTTGTGTGTGTGTGTGTGTGTGTGTGTGTGTGTGTGTGTGTGTGTGTGTGCATGCGTACCAATTTTGGGCATTGAATTCAAGTCTTATGCACTGATTGTAGGCATGAGCTTCCAGAGGTCAGCAACTGTGGTTTTAATGATCTGGTGATCCTAGTTCAAAATAAGTTCAGGAGCTTGATGCTAGTGGCTCATGCTTATAATCCTAGCTATTTAGGTGACTGAAATATGAGGATTTTGATTCAAAGCCAGCCACGGCAGAAAAGTCCATGAGACTCTTAGCTCTAATTAACTCCGCCTCCCCACAAACCCAGAAATAGATCTGTGGCTCAAGTGGTGGAGTGCTAGCCTTGAGCAAAACAATCTCAAGAACAATACTCAAAGGGGTATCAATGTTCAAAAAGTAATATACCCATTACCTGATGAATATAATTGTAACCCCTCTATATATCATTCTTACAATAAAATACAGTATTTATAAAAGAACAAGCCATGTGTGGTAGCTCACACCTGTAATCCTAGATACTCAGGAGGCTGAGATATGAGGATCTGTAACACTAAAAAAACGTTAGACACTTATATTCAATTAACCAGTAGAAAACAGGAAGTGGGGCTGTGCTCCAGGGTAGGGCGGTAGCCTTGAGCTTCAGAGCTCAGGGACAATGCCCAGTTGTCGGGAGCAAGAGTGGAAACAAACTGTACTTTGATTTGCATCAGATAATTGCTTGATTGTCTTATTGTTTTTTGGCCTTCTCCTGTTCAATTGATCTGAGATTTACCATATGAATGTAACCCTCAACAGCTCCCTGATTAACGATCTGGATGTAACACCTGGGAGGGCCCTGGTCTCGGGAGGGGATAAAAACTTTGTGTTAAGAATAAACGAGGCGGCAGTTTTTGCTTGGGCTGCAGACCTCCTGGACCCGATGTGTTTGTCTCTCTTCTAATTTTTCCAGTCCCTGCCCCTTATTTCAGGAACCCCAATTTGCTGCCGGGAGGCCCCGGCATCTGGCGCCTGAACAGGGACCCTGAAAATCTGGGACGAAGGTGAAGGACCCCTCCCTGTGGTGAGTAACACATCGTAGGACTATTAAGAGAGTATAGTCAGGAGTAATAATTATGGGTCAAGCTAATAGCCATGAGTTATTTCTACCGATCTTAACAGGCCTATTTGAAGCCCACGGAACGTGGGTGGAAGAGGGGGTGCTTCAGAGCTTCCTATAGTTTCTCGAGGAAGCATGCCCGAGGTCTGTAGAGGAGGCATTCCAAAAAGCCTGGCAGCGGATAGGAAAAAGAATTCAAGATTATTATGAGGTATATGGCCCCGAAAAGACCCCAATAGAGGCTACTACTGTATGGAATTTAGTAAGTAAATACATAGATCCTCTACATGAAGATGCTGAATTTAATCTTGAATTAAGGGAACTTTATGAGTTAAAGGACCCTTCTGAAGAACCTGAGGCTGAGCCATATGCCGCAGCCCAAGAGAGTCTAAGTGAGATCTTGCAAACGGAACAACAACCAGTAGATATTGAGTATCAGAATTCAGGTTTGAATACCAAGGAGGAAAGTTATGATGAGTCAATGGAGGGCCGAATGGCTACGATGGAGAAGAAGTTAGAAGAAATCCTACATTTTCTATCGAAAATGGGGACAGAGCAGAGAGCCCCCTCAGAAGTAGGAAAGAAATATGACCCTCAGGCCACTATGGTGTCTGATTCTAAACCTTACCCCTCACACCCACCGCCTCCGGCTGCAGCCTTACGGCCTCAATCCCTTTCTCAACCTTTAGGCAAGCCTAAAGGCCCTAGCAACAAGTCCCTTTTAACAGGCACTACAACCAGGCACAGTGCATCGCAATTAAACCTGACTCAGGCTGCTAGAGAGAGGGAAGGTATTTCAGGGCCTCGATGCTTCCCTAGTTTAGTTGATCATGATGAACAAGTATACCATCAACCTGTTCCTGTTAAACTATTACAGGATTTAAAAAATGCCTGCTCCCAATATGGGCCAACTGCCCCTTTTACTCAAGCAATATTGGAGGCCGCGTGTGCTGGTATTGCATGCCCAAATGACTGGAAGCGGCTTGCCAGAGCATGCCTTAGTGCGGGAGAGTACTTATTATGGGAGACAGAGTTCACTGCACAGTGTCGGGCTAAAATTGAAACAAATAGGTCTAAGAACCTGCCTTACACTGTTGATCAGTTGTTAGGAGAGGGAACCTATAAAAACACCAAAGATCAATTGGGTTATGCAAAGGAGGCCTATTTACAAATAAATGCTGCGGCGAGAGAGGCTTGGAAAAAGTTACGCAATTCCAATCGTACAAAAAATCTAGTAGAAGTTAAACAAGGACCAAATGAGCCTTATTTAGAATTTTTGTCTCGATTAAATGGAGACTGCAGACCGCCTAGTACAAGATGAGAATGCAAGGGAGATTATAGTTAGACACATAGCCTATGAAAATGCCAACGCCGCCTGTCAGGCAGCTATCAGACCCCATAGGAATAAGGGAGGAATCACGGACTTTATTTCACTGTGTGCTGATATTGGACCCTCCCATGTACAAGGCCTTACTTTAGCCGCCGCTCCTCAAGGAAAGACTGTTACTGAGTCTCTAAAATATAGAGGTCAGCGGCATTCTCGGGCTGCTAGACCCCCAGGGCGTTGCTTCTCTTGTGGACAAATAGGACATTGGATGACGCAATGCCCATGCCAGGCCAGGCAAAAGAGAGAAAAATCACCTGGCACATGTCCACGCTGTGGTAAAGGGAAGCACTGGGCTAAAGATTGCAGGTCAAGAACAGATCGCAATGGCCGCCCGCTTTCGGGAAACTGGAGGAGGGGCCAGCCTCTGGCCCCGCAAAACCATGGGGCAGTCCCTCCCTCTTCTCGGCCACAAGTGCATCTTCTAACAACCCCCCAAGATCAGTCTCCGGCCTCCTCCGTGCCACCCCAGGAAGTGCAGGATTGGACCTCTGTTCCTCCACCTGCTCAGTATTGACCCCAGAGATGGGGACACAAGCTCTCCCCATGGGGGTCTTCGGCCCCCTTCCCCCGGGAGTGGCTGGATTGCTGTTAGGGCGAAGTAGCTCAGCCCTTAAAGGGATACAGATTACACCTGGCAAAATTGACCAGGATTTTACTGGAGAAATCAAAGTTATGGCCTCTGCCCCGAAACACGTGGTATCGATCCCAGCCGGTCAAAAATTAGCACAATTAATACTTGTGCCTTTACCTCCCGGGGAGACTGCTAATTCCCCATGTGGACAGAGAGGATTTAGATCTTCTGATATCTATTGGGTACAAAGCATAAAACAAGAGAGGCCTGAGATGACTATATTTATACAAGAAAAGCCCTTTAAAGGAATATTAGACACTGGAGCAGATGTGTCTGTGATATCTAAAAAACATTGGCCAGCCCAATGGCCCCTGACAACCTCTATGACTTCCCTACAGGGGGTTGGGCAAGCAACTGACCCTCAGCAGAGCAGTGCGATCCTTGTTTGGAGAGATGAGGAAGGGCACTCTGGTCATTTTCAGCCATTTGTCTTGGATCATCTGCCAATTAATTTATGGGGTCGTGATATCATGGAAAAAATGGGAGTGTATATGTTTAGTCCTAGTGCTGCGGTCACTAAGCAGTTACTTGATCAAGGCCTCCTTCCCTTTAGGGGACTAGGCCGAGCAGCACAGGGGGAGCTAGAGCCACTCCAACCCCAGTCTCACCCTACGAGACAAGGATTGGGGTATCCCTTGACGGGAGCTGTCGTTTGCCCTCCCCCTCATGCTGATCCCATAAATTGGCTCTCTGAACGACCGGTATGGGTTGAATGATCTTTTCACTAGAAAAGATCATTGCAGTACAGCAGCTGGTACAGGAGCAGCTGGATTTGGGGCATGTGGCCCCTTCTAACTCTCCATGGAATTCTCCAATTTTTGTTATAAAGAAAAAGTCAGGTAAATGGAGGCTGTTACAGGATTTGAGAAAAATAAATGCCACAATGGAACTGATGGGGGCCCTACAGCCTGGCTTGCCTTCACCCATGGCAATCCCAAAGGATACTTATAAGATTATTATAGATTTGAAGGATTGTTTCTATACTATACCCCTGGCGCCTCAAGACTGTAAGCGCTTTGCCTTCAGTGTCCCCTCTGTTAATTTTAAAGAACCCATGAAGCGATATCACTGGCTTGTGCTCCCACAGGGCATGGCAAATAGCCCAACTTTATGTCAAAGTTTTGTAGCTAGAGCCATTTCTTCCACTCGTGAAAAATTTTCTTCTGTTTATATTGTTCATTATATGGATGACATCTTGTTGGCTTGTTCTGACCCTATCGTCGTACGACAAGCCTTTGGACAACTAAAGCAGGATCTGAGCCTCTTTGGCCTTGTAATAGCAGCTGAAAAGGTTCAGGAACACCCGCCTTTTACATATCTAGGCCATATATTAGGCCCACACTATTTTAAAAGCCAAAAAATACAATTAAAAACTTCACACTTAAGAACTCTTCATGATTTTCAGCAATTCTTAGGAGATATAAATTGGCTTCGGCCTTATCTAAAGCTCTCCACAGGAGAGTTAAAACCCCTCTTTGATCTCTTAAAAGGAGATACCAACCCTACATCCTTGCGCGAATTAAATCCTGACGCCAGGAGGGCCATCCAAATTGTAGAAAAGGCAATTTCCCAGCAACAAATGACCTATTGTGACTATTCTAAACCCTGGGGAGTTTACATTTTAGCTACTTCTCACTCCCCAACTGCTGTATTGTGGCAGGATGGCCCACTTTTATGGCTTTATCTACCATCAACACCCGGCAAAGTGCTGACCCCCTACTACGAATTGGTAGCTAATCTGATACACATGTGCCGAGTGGATTCCCGTAAATATTTAGGTCAGGAACCTCATTTTATCTGTGTCCCATATAATTTACAACAACAAGATTGGCTATTCGCCCATTGCGATCCTTGGGCCATTGCTTGGGCCAATTATACGGGAAAAATTTTGCATCACTACCCGTCTAACAAACTTCTCCAATTTGCTGCGTGTCATACGTTTCTATTTCCTTCCATAGTACAGGCCTCGCCTTTATCTTCTGCCGCTTTGGTATTTACAGATGGATCCTCAAATGGAACGGCTGCTTTGACCATTAATGGGAAAACTCAATCTTGGGTTACAGGTTTTTCCTCCGCCCAAGAGGTGGAGTTAGAGGCTGTTTTACAGGCACTCGTCCTGTTACAAGACGAGCCCTTTAACTTATACTCAGACAGTCAATATGTAATTCGTGCTCTTCAAGTCATAGAAACTGTTCCCTTTATTGGAACTACTAACTCCAATATTCAGACCCAATTTCGCCAAATACAAACTTTGCTTTGTTCTCGCAACCACCCCTGTTTTTTTGGCTTTGTTCGAGCTCACACTAATCTTCCTGGCCCTTTAAGTGAAGGCAATGCGGTCACTGACTCTGCCACCAGAGTTTACTTAACTCAGGTTGAACTTGCTAAGCAGTCACATGCCATCCATCATCAAAACAGTCGAGCCTTGCACCGACAGTTCAAATTATCTAGGGAAGCAGCGAGACAAATAGTTAAGACTTGCTCCAACTGTGTCCCTTTTTCACCAGCCCCCCATTTAGGTATAAATCCACGAGGACTGCTTTCTAATCACATTTGGCAGATGGATGTCACGCATGTTCCATCATTTGGCCGATTAAAATATGTTCATGTTACTGTAGATACTTATTCTAATTTTATCTTGGCCACCCCCCTTGCTGGGGAAGCCACTAAACATTGTATTTCTCACTGCATTCGATGCTTTGCTGTGATGGGGATTCCCTCGCAAATAAAAACAGATAATGGCCCTGGCTATGCAAGCCGAGCATTTCAATCCTTCTGCCGTTCCTATAATATCACTCATATTACAGGCATTCCTTACAATCCTCAAGGTCAAGGCATCGTGGAGAGAGCTAATGGATTATTAAAACATCAAATTGCTAAAATACAGAAAGGGGAGTCGTATCCCGCTACCCCTGTGAATATACTTAATCATGCTTTATTTGTTTTAAATTTTTTGAATTTGGATTCAAATAATTTATCTGCTGCTCAGCGATTCTGGGAAAAAAGAGAGCAGCGTCCTTTTGCCTTAGTAAAATGGAAGGATCCCCTAACTGGTGCTTGGCATGGACCCGATCCTGTTCTAACCTGGGGTCGAGGGCATGTATGTGTTTTTTCACAAGGAGAAAATGACGCCCGCTGGCTGCCTGAACGCTGCGTTCGGATCGTGGAGAGTGACAGTGGCCATCCAAGCAGCGACTCACTGGGCCTACACCCCCAACCCTCCAGTGGTGCATCCTGCGACGTGGAAAGGACCTGAGTTATTTGTGCATGTCTATTGGGACTGCTACTGATCCACTTGTTCCACACATTCATATGAGCTGTGTTTCTCCTCCTTTTACTATTATGTAGGGACCTTTTAACATATTCATTGACTCTACACAATTTAATATGTGACATTATTTTGTCTTTACCATCCCTCTTCTTAATAACCTTTTTTGTAAAAGATGCCCAGGTGAAAAGCAAAGGCCTCCAGAGGTAAGTAGAAGTCGGCCGACCCCCTGTATGTCTGTGTTTTGTTTTATTTTTTTTATTCTATTTTATTTTATTTTATTTTTAAAAAAAAAAAGGGGGTGCACTGTGGGCCTAAAATAGAGGCCTGGGTGGTCAAGGGACGCCTTGACCCCCCCTTCCCCTTCTGAGTTTCTTGTCAATATCAAGGCATACCTGAGAGTCCCACCAGCAAGACATGTCTAAATCTAAAAATAGCTGTTAAGTGTATCTGATTGAGTCCAATTTTCTTGTTATATGTCAATGTCTGATTATTTAAAAGTCTCCGCTTCTCTGTCTTGTTCATGTTACATATTTTTCTTTGTCCAGTTTTTGTCTTTAAAATTGGTACCATTTCTAAGTGTGGGTCCTTATGGTTTTTCTGTGCGTACTCAAGCACACATCCTTGTTATTTATTTGAACATTTCTGGGCCTAGCATGGCCGCTCCCCCATGTCTGCAGTTGTAACAAGCCCTGGAAAAATAAATTCCAGCTAAGTTGCCTTGCAAAAAGTTTTGTTTCGAACCTGGTTCTCACCTGTAAGAGTAAAATTGGCAATACTCTCTTGACACAAACTTCCGGAAATTGAACGGCCGATATTAATTTTGCGCGCTTTATGATCTTTGAGTATGAATGTGTGTGAATGAGTGAGTGAACATGTTCAAGGTTAAATTGTCAGCATGCAAAAAAAAAAAAAAAAAAAGGATAAATTTATACTTAAACACAAAGACAATTGGGTAAATCTAAGCTTAAAACTTCAAGAAAAATATTAGGTTTGGATGTTTTACAATGTCTCAAAGAATTATTGTGTTGTCTTAAAGAAAAACTGGTAAATATTTTTCTAGATCCTGAAATCTGCATTTTATTGCAGGGCATACAGCTGTTTACATTGTAAACATTGTATCCTGTTCAGCTCAGAGGTGTTAGGGAATTTGGGATTTATTACTTTAAGTTAAAGTTTGGAAACATGTATTAGAGATTTAAATGTAAAATTGTTCATTAACGTCAGAAACTTTTCCTGTCCTTTCTTGCAAACTGACACTAGAAATCTGATGGTAAAATGTGGATAATGTGATTAGTATTTTAAAGGAATGTTAAAAAAAAAAAAAAAAAAAAAGGAAGAAAACTAAGTCCAGACTTGGACTTTTGGTGCACTGATGTCTATAGTTCTTGCATTAGGGAAAAACTGTTATTTGAGTTTAAACTGTCGTTGGAGTTTTAGACAGTAATCTAAACTGCATAAGAGCCCCTTTTTTCTAAAAGGCAAGAGGAGTGCCTTGGGCCCTAGGGGGCCTGAGGGCAGGAGCTCTTTGTGCCCTTAAAGGTTTTTCAATTGCAAATAAAGGCTAAGGTGTTAATTGTTTAAGCCAGTATCAGTAAAAGTTATTAAGAACATTGGAAATGGGTTTCTAAACAATATTTGATAGTGAAGTTGTCTTATATGTTTAAAGAAAGAGAGAAAAGGAAAATCAGGACCACCAAAGTAATTGCTTAATTGCTATTTCAGCTTGCTCTTGTAACTTCCAGCTAGCCCATTGGAGAAGAACAGCAATCCTTATTCAGATGTAACTTTGGCCTTTTCCAGGTTCTAGGTAAGCTCATGCTTAGAGACTATTTCTGTGTCTACCACCTTGTTGCTCTAATTGGAGATACATGGCCGATTGTAGGACTCACTGATCTGAAAACTGCAGTTTTGAGCCAACCCCGGGCAAAGCAAAGTCCCTGTGAGATTGTGGTGTCTAATCTGGCAGCAGAGTGCTATTAAGGCAGAGTTGCTTTGGAGCTTGAAGCCGCAGAGTGCTAGCTCTGAGCTGAACAGCTGGGGGACAGCACTCAAGCACCAAGCTCAGGACTCACAGTGGCAGGGTGCTAGCCTTGAGCTGGAGAGCTGAGGGACAGTGCCCAGGCCCTGAGTTCAAGTCCAGCAACTAAGCAAGTGAATTGCCAATGGGACATTTATCCCTGTGTGGGGAAACTCTACTGGGACACGACGCAGAAAGCCTCTGCTTGGATGGCAGAGATGGTGTCAGATCTTAGTCACTTGTGCTTGGCCGATCAAATTAATCAGAGCCGGGAGGTCATAGAATAGTTTGTAAGCATGCCTTACTAATGCCCGTGCCTTTCATAACTGGGCAGGAACTTGTCAATCTTCTGTGATAGTGGATAGTTTAAAGCCCTAATTGAGCAAAATTTTTATTTATTTATTTATTTATTTATTTATTTTTGACACCAGCCACAAATTCAGGAAAAGTTTGTGGATCTGAGACTTGTGTCTCTATTAATCTGTTTAGATCTGACAACTGAAGCATTGTTAAGGTTGCAGAAATTTAGTTCCCCAGACAATCAAGAAAAGGCTTTTGCAAATGGGTGCTATGTAACTACACTATTGTAGCCAAAGATGGTTTGTGCAGTTGTTAAATGTCAAATATGATCTCTAGTTTGGAGTAAATTATTATTCCTGATATCTAATCCTTGCAATCCCTAATAAACAGGCTAGGCTTTTTAAGGTCCCTGGTCAAGCACAGAGACAACGCCCCTGAGTCAGCTTGAAGAAGTCACAGAAGCCGAATCTCCGCCCATCTATCCCCTTTAGATGAAGGGACCAGTCATTTTTGGAAAGTGAGACAGGATAATGAGATATTAGAGATAGTGAAAAGAATAGAAATTGCACTTGTGTTTCTTTTAAAATAAAGACGGGGGATATGTCGGGAGCAAGAGTGGAAACAAACTGTACTTTGATTTGCATCAGATAATTGCTTGATTGTCTTATTGTTTTTTGGCCTTCTCCTGTTCAATTGATCTGAGATTTACCATATGAATGTAACCCTCAACAGCTCCCTGATTAACGATCTGGATGTAACACCTGGGAGGGCCCTGGTCTCGGGAGGGGATAAAAACTTTGTGTTAAGAATAAACGAGGCGGCAGTTTTTGCTTGGGCTGCAGACCTCCTGGACCCGATGTGTTTGTCTCTCTTCTAATTTTTCCAGTCCCTGCCCCTTATTTCAGGAACCCCAATTTGCTGCCGGGAGGCCCCGGCACCCAGTCCCAGGGATAGGGCAGTAGTCCTGAGCTGAAGAACTCAGGGACAGCGCCCATGCCCAGAGTTCAAGCCCCATGACCCACAATAAAAAGAACAGTACTCAAGCCCTGAGTTGAAACCCCCTAAAACCTAAAACACTCTATCTATCTCTCTGTTGTCTGTCTATCTGTCTGTCTATCTGCCTCTCTCTCTCTCTCTCTCTCTCTCTCTCTCTCTCTCTCTCTCTCTCTCTCTCTCTTTCTCTCTCTCTCCCCCCTCCCTCTCTCTCTCTCTCTCTCTCTCTCTCTCTCTCTCTCTCTCTCTCTCTCTCTCTCTCTCTCTCTCTCTCTCTCTCTCTCTCTCTCTCTCACACACACACACACACACCATGTAATACCAGGGAGAAAAGTCGTGAAGTTCTGAACTCAAAATTAATCAGAAATGGTAGGAATGGAGTTCTAACTCAAGTGGTATAAGTGATATATTTTTAGCCTTGAGAAAGAAAGCTAAGGAATAACATTCAGCCATGAGTTCAAGCCCTAGGATAATCGCGCTGCGCGCGCGCACGCGCGCGCACGCGCGCGCGCGCACACACATACACACACACACACACACACACACACACACAGCATACCTAAGCTATGATTTGCGTTCCAATGAGACAACATTGAAAGATAAAAACCCTTGAGTCTCCCTATCCCATAGAGGATCAACAGCACCTTTGAATCCCTATTGTTCACATTTGACTCACAGTATAGATGAAAGGGAGTAAGAGATTCAACCACAACCAGATACTCTGGTCCTGACCCCTATCACATTACTCATAGTGGGACCATGTGGTAAATCTTGGTGGGGGGGGGTGATGTGTTTGATATGCAGGGTGACAGAGGAACTGGTATAAGGAGAGAAAGAGGTCCTCTCTTTCTCCCATAGTCTGTTTCTGTCCCTAACCCCGTGGAATTTTCGTTTTTGCACAGGTGACATACACAGTGCCCATTATGACTTTAGCCTTGGGTGCCACCCTGAGGACCTGCCCATCTACACGGAACTCTGCCAGTGACTGGGCAGCCAAGGGGACCTGTGTGATGAGGCCACTGGAAGGGAGGAGGGCACCCATTGTGTCTAATTGTCCCCATAGCAGCCTTGGAACTTTAGCTTCAAGCTAGACTGTGACCAAGAAGTGCTTTCAGATAGCCAGAAGCTTTCCGGTGAAGAAAAGCAGCCATGATTGCTGAGTGAGTTTTCCTACTACTTTAAACCCCAGTGGCTATGAGAATGGCAGAGATCAGAGGGTCAGCTAGAGCAGGGATCAGCATGGAGAGGGCTAGGAAACAAATATGGTTAGATGGCTGGGGAGTATATATTTACAGGGGAGGAAATGGAGCTGTACTTGGGTGATAGGACACAGAAGGACAGGATGGACTTTCTACTTTCTTTTTCTTTTCTTTCTTTTTTGAAACTTAAATTTCATTGTAAAGGTGATATATTTCTTGCTTTCACATGAAAAGAAGACACAAGCCAAGTACAGGGCAGCATGTCAGCTCCATAACTTATAGACCTTAGTCTCTCCCAGCCTGTTACCTTTGGATACCTCATATTCTCTGTGTACAGCTAGATCCAGTGGCTGGTACAAGAGCCTCTGAGCTCTTACCCTCCTAGATCATGGATCTCACAGTTTCTAAGGGAAGGGTACATGTAAGTTTCCTGTGTAGATTTCTGACACAGTGAAGGTGGGTTTAGGAGTATAAGTCTTCATGATCCTGTCACATCCTGAATGCTATGTCTCTTCTCCCATGTCTCAGCTTTTATGCTGGAGGTGATGGTCCACACATACAGCAAGCAAGACCTGCACGGCCTCTGCGTGTGCCTCGCCGTGTGGCTCACCGTCCTAATTGTCATGGACCTAACTCTGTCAACGGTATTGATCCCAGTGTAGGGGGAGCATGAAGGTCCAGGGAGCAAAGTGCTGAGGGTGGATGAATAGAGGACCAAGACATGGTTGCCTAATGGCAACACCCAGGCTCCAAGTTTAAGCTGCACACACACACACACACACACACACACACACACACACACACACACACACACACACACACGAATGTATGTTGAGGGCCAGGAGTTTGGCTTAGTGGTGGAGTGCTTGCTTAGCATGCATGAAGCCCTAGTTTCGATTCCTTGATACCACATACATAGAAAAAGCCAAACTAGTGCTGCAGTTCAAGTGGTAGAGTTCTACCATTGAGAAAGCCCAAGGAGGCCCTGAGTTCAAGTCCAGGACTGGCAAAAAAAAGTATGTTGAGTTTCCTCTCAACAACCTCCACCACAACAAAACCCTACAAGATTTAAAAATATGTAGCTCAAAGTAAAACACTTTCCACCCATGTGTTCAGCTTAGGATTTACTCCTCGGGGACAGTAAAAGAAAACCAAGAAGCAAGGACCAAGAAAAGGATGGATGATGAAGTACAGAGTTTTAGGAAGGATGAAGCTCAGATAGGGAAGTGGGAATAATTTTTTAACAGTAGGAGGGTAGAGGTAGTTGGAGAGACAGAAAGGCAAGCTTTGACACCACAGAGAAGGACAAATGCTGGTCTGATCAGGATGCAGAAGTAGACAGAAGGAAGAATTTCAAACAGTGGTGGTTAGTCAGATTAAAGGAAAAGAATTTGTTAGAGCATAGATGTAGGAAGATCATTTACAATAATAAAAAAAACAGAGAGACAGTCAAGGTGAAGCCATGCAAGAATAAGAAACTCTAAATAAACAAGAGAGAGGGGAGGCGGGAGAGGGAGAGGGAGAGAGAAGTGGAGTTAGGACAGCAAGGTATTGACACACATGCACACAAAAAATGACCTGGTCCCATTTAGGAAGGGCAACACATGAGACCTAACCTGTCTTTCTCTCCCCACAGATCTGGAGGATGTAGTTGCTTACAAACTAATCCTTCTGCTTGCTGTAGTTGTGATCATGCTAGCTGGGCTTACTATTTTTGTCTGCCTTTACCATTTATCCACAGACTCTTGTGGGACACGGGTCAGTATCTCCCACCCCAGTCCCCAGCCTGACCTCATTGGACCGGCCTTGTACACGAACTTAGCCTGACTCCTGTCCCTTTTTGTCCTTCAGCCTCCACCTAAAGCAAAAGGTTCATCTGCTTCTTCAACATCCTCTCCTGCATTTGTTTGGTATCTGGTTTTGTGGAGCCCATTTTTGCCTAGGCCAATAATCAAGTGAGTATCTCATGAGAAAGGCCTGGGGGAAAAGAGACAGCATTCAAAGAGATTGCATATTCTCAGATGCCTGGACATTTCTGGAACAATCTCTGGGTAGGTTTATAGGGCCCAGAGGAAGGGTATAGTCAGGAAGAGAGGTGGATGGTTTTGGAAGAAGGAAGATACTTATCTTAAGAAGAGACAGAGCAGAGTACAAGCAGGATATAGGACACTAGAAGAGGCAGAGGGGCTGTGAGTAGAACTCAGTGTCAGCATGATTTTCTGGCATGCATGACCCCTTGGGTCTCATTCCTAGTATTGCAAAAGGGGACAGGGCTACAAAGAGGGAGGACTCTTCAGACAGATGAGGGGGATCTGTTGTGAAGCAGGGTGGGAGCACTTTGAAAAGTGAAGATTAGGGAAAATGCTACCTTGAAGGAGGAGAGTTAGGGGCTGGTTCAGCATTCATGCCTACCATTCCGGGCTAAATGAGAGGTCCAGGTAGAAGGTTCTTGGTTGGAAGCTGGCCGATTTAAATGTGTGTGATTCAACCTGAAAAAAATTACTAAAAGTAAAAGGGGATGTAGGCATGGCTCAGATGTGAAAGCACCTTCCTGGCAAAAGTGTGACCCTAACCTCAAGTTCCCATAACAATAAATACATTTTTTAAAAAAATATAAGCAGGGAAATCAGAAGAGAGTTAGGAATTGATGTGATATTCTTGAAGGATGGCTAGGGAGAGTTTTGGGGGCCTTCTCAGAAGTAGCCTGTGTCAAAAGTCTCTGACAGCCATATTTTTTGTCCCTCTCACCTGCAGGCCCTGTGTTTTGGTGCCTTCAACACCCACCTCAGGACCATCCGTCTGGGCTTCTTGCCTACCGGCTGGGCAAGATAACAAAGCTACGGTTGAAGACAATGTGGATTGTCTTAATCCACTCTATGCCCGAGATCATGTGTCTCTATGCCAAGGGAAGCAGGCCATTTTACTGAACCCTTTTTATGGAGTGGTGACCATAGTCCCAATCCCAAACCTAAATGCCAGGGGAAATGGAGAGGGAGGGTAAGACTTCAGGAGCCTTCACCCAATCCTGTTCCCTACTCCACTACCTGCCCCATGTGCCTGCTCAGTATGTTCCTGAGCAGAGAGAAAGAATAAAAATGCTTTTTGAAATTTCAGGTCTCAATCTTGTGATCTTTGTAAGATCTTTGGGAAAACCTATCTGAGGATAGGCAGGTGTAAACTGAGAATACAAGTAAAGCTACATTCATTCACTTCTCTCCTCCCACTGAACCAGAACAGCAGAGTGGCAGACTGGAGATGGAGTACTGAATGTTCTATATGACAAAGATAAAATATTAAATGAAGGGGACAAGTGGGAGCAAGTAGCCCATGCCTATAATCTTAGATATGCAGTAGGCTCACATCTGAGGATGGCAATTCAAAGTCTAGACAGGAAAGTCCATGCTATTCTCCTCTCCAAAACAATTAGTAATTGGAGGTTTTCCTTAAGTAGTAGAGCAGTAGCCTTGAGGAAAAAGCTAATGGATAGTTTAGGCCCTGAGTTAAAACCCTAGTATCAGCAAAATCAATGTTAAAAATCAATGAAAAGATTAATAGATTAAGAAGAATATGGGAAGTGGCGCTGTAGCTCTAGGTGTATGGCAGTAGCCTTGAGCTGAAGAGCTCAGGGACAATGCCCAGGCCCAGAGTTCAAGCCCAACTACTGACAAAAAAAGAAGATATGGTATATATACACAATGGAATTCTATGCTGCCATCACAAATAATGACATCCCCCCCCATTTGTAGGTAAATGGAAAGACTTGGGGAACAAATCACATTAAATGAAATAAGCCAGACCCAAAGAAATATAGGCTCCATGGTTTCCCTCATATTTAATAATTACTATATGTCTAGGATTCTCCTGGCAGAGGATCACAATAGCATAAAAGCTACATACATATGGCAATATTGGATGAGGCTACATGAAATGAACTTCAGTATATGGAAACAAGAGGTTTATCTTTGTGATTGTTTTTCTCAGTGTACTATGTGAAGTTATTTTCATTTTTCTCCTTATGGTTTAGCTCAAGTTGTTACTGTATCAGACTTTGGTACCTGGTATATTGTAAATATATTTACTTTTTGTTAGAAAATATAGAAGGGAAGAGGAAAAATAAGATGATTAGGAGGGAGTGGGGGGAAGGAAAGTGGGAGACAAACATGGGAAGGGTCATTAATGTTCAAGAAGTAATGTACCCACTACCTGACTAATGTAACTATAACCACTCTAGATATCACCCTGACAATAAAATACAGTTTAAAAAAAATCAATGAATGGGCCGGGAGTTTAGCCTAGTGGTAGTTTGCTTGCATAGCATGCACGAAGACCTAAGGTTTGAATCCTTGGTACCACGTCATAGAAAAGCCAGAAGTGGTACTGTGGCTTAAGTGGTAGAGAGCTAGCCTTGAGGAAAGCCCAAGGACAGTGCTCAGACCCTGAGTTCAAGCCCCAGGACTGGCAAAAAAGATCAATGAAAAGTATTCCCAACATTGACTATGTTCCGCTCGTTGCATATTTTTATGTGACTGTCACCTACAACATTATTTGTTTCTGAATGACTGAAAATAATCAAAAGAAGGATAGTATTTTTGTGAAATTATAAGGAAATCATATATATATATATATATATATATGCCTAATCTTGTGGAACTCAACTTATTTACTCACATATTCTTCGTGACTAGAGCTGAGGAGTTGCCATGCAAACCACATAATCAGCAAACTCTGAGCTGTTTACTCTTTGGCCCTTTGAAGAAAAAGCTTACTGGCCTCTCTGATTTAGGAGGGGAAAAAAGAAAATGCCATTTCAGAGAGATGAAGCAAGTGAGTGGTATGAGTGTGGGCAAGGGGGTCATGAAGGAACTTGTTAGGAGGGCCACCCTGAGGAGGGGACAAGCACCATAGTTCTTATGTGCCTAGAATGAGCATGCCCCATGGTTACATCAGCAAATAACATGCCGAGGAGTACAAAGTGCAAAAATGCTTATAAGCCTGGTAGATCCAAGCAAGAGTAAGGAGGACATACAGTAAGTTTTCAAGGGCCAGTTTAAAAACAGCCTTGCTGGGCGCCGTGGCTCTCGACTGTAATCCTAGCTACTCAGGAAGCTGAGATCTGAGGATCAAGGTTCAAAGCCAGCCCAGGCAGAAAAGGATCTGAGACTCTTATCTTCAAGTAACCTCTAGAAAACAGGAAGTGGGCTCAGGGACAGCACCCAGGCACAGTTCATGCCCTATGACCCCCCAAAAAAATAACAGCCTTTACAAGAACATGGAGTTTTGCCAGCTTAATTATTAAACAAGGTATTCATCTAGCTGGGTGTGGAAAGCTCATACCTGGACCTCTTGTCTCGGTTATTAGGCTGAGATCTTCAGATCTAGGTTCAAAGCCAGTCCTGACAAGAAAGACCTTGTAATTCTTATCTCCAATCTGCAACCAGAAAGCTGAAAGTGGAGCTGTGTCTAAAGTTGTAGAGCACTATTCTTCAGCAAACATCCCAAGGATAGTGCCCATGGCCTCATTTCACACTTGAGAATCAGAAAAAAATTTAGTCTCCATGAGTAAAGTTGGTCCTAGCTCCTCAAGAGGCTAAGTTCTAAAGAATACAATCCAAAACCAGCCAGAACAGGAAATGCTCTGTGTCCCTTAGACTAGTATTCTCTGAGTCTACCACATATACTTTCAAAAGGATATTACTCTTACATTGTAAAGTGTATGAAAGACTTTCCCCCAATTTAACTTTCCAGAAAAATTATTTTTATTTCTATTTATTTTATAGTGGGGATTGAATCTATCACTGAACTATAACTCCAGCCTCCCAGATAATCTAAAAATGTTTTCTAGACAGTATCGCACTTTGTCCATATGTTGTTTGTGTGTGTGTGTGTGTGTGTGTGTGTGTGTGTGTGTGTGTTGTGTGTGTGTTGTGTCCCTGCGCTCAATTAATACTGGCATTCTCTTTTTAAAATTGTATTTTATATTTTGCTAGTAATGGGGCTTGAACTAAGGACCTCGGTTCTATCCTTTGGCTTTGCCTCATGCTTCATCTCTACTTATTGAGCCACAACCTCATTTCTCGCTTTTTTGTGGTTAATTGGAGACAGGAGCCTCATGGACATTTCAGTACAAAGCTAGCTTTGAATTGAAATATATCTCAGGCTCTTGCATTGCTAGGGTTATAGATCTGAGCAACCAGTTCCAGGCTCACATTTTGTTCTTTACTGCCAGCAAATGTAAACTCCTAGCTTCAATCTGGTAATCTTCATGCTGGAGATGGAACCCATAGCCTTGTGCATATGAAGAACAGACTCTACCATGGAGCTAAACCTCCCCTATGATGTGTATTTTATGCACTTGTTCAAATCCATTTGTGAACTGGAAAGGGGTTCATACCTGTAATACCAATACTTGGAAAGCAAAGATGAGAACTCAGGTTTGAGGACACTGCATATGATCAAGTTAATAAACCAACCCTTGGGGTGAGGGGGAACAGTTTTATCCCAATAAAATAAAAATAATCAATTGGGCATAGTAGTTCATTCTGTAACCCTTGCTACTCTGAAGTTGTAAATAGGTAGATCTTAGTAGCTGCCTAAGCAAATGGGTTATATCCTATCTGAAAAATAAACTAAAATGGTCTAAGGGGGTAGCTCAAGTGGTAGGTACCTACTCAAAGCCCTGAGTTCAAGCTTCAGTACTACCCCCCAAAAGTTGAAAAACATGAGATGGAGCTCATTATGGGTGGTGCCAATTTAGTGTCTCCATCCTTCTCCTCCCTCCACCCTGTAGCCTGGGCAATTGCAGCTGATTGCTGTCATCCTGAGATTCTTAAAATGAAGCTTGTTGGCTAACACAGAAGTTCTGGTAACTTCCCTGGGAGTCATAGGCTAAACTCTTACAATCATGTGGAATGTCTAGGCTTATATACAGTCTCAGGAAAAATAGTTACAAAGAACAACCATAGTATATTAAAATAAAAATAGTTCGTTCACCAAATAAATAATTTAATTCTATAGTTTGTCTATTAAAATGATGCAGTTGAAAGCTGAAGGTGTGAATCAAGTCCTTACAAGTGCAATACTGTGAACTCAAAATCCAGTATTAGAGCCAAGCGCCAGTGGCTCATGCCTGTGATCATAGCTACTCAGGAGGTTGAGAACTGAGGACTGAGGTTCAAAGCCAGCCCGGGCACCAAAGTCCGAGAGACTCTTATCTCCAATTAACCACCAGAAAAACGGAAGTAGTGCTATGGCTCAATGTGGTAGAGAACTAGCTTTGAGCTGAAGAGCTCAGGGAATGCGTCCAGGCCCAGGGTTCAAGCACCAAGACCAACTCCACCACAAACCCAGTATTATGCCCCAAATATGCAATTAAAAAAGAAATACTGGGATAAGAAGGATTTTTAAAGAACTCTTGTACAGAACTCATTAGGAATGCTGGTTGCTAATGGCTCATGCTAATAATCCTAGCTACTCGTGAGACTGAGATCTGAGATTGTGATTCCAAGTCAGCTGCAGTAGTAAAATCTGGGAGATGCTTTTCTCCAGTTAACTACCAAAAAGTCGGAAGTGGAACTGTGCTTCAAGTGGTAGAGCACTGTCTTTAAGCAAAAGCATTTAGGGAGAGTACTGAGACTGTGTTCAAGTTCCAAGACCAGCAAAAAAAATGAGGTTGGTTCTAGCTCTTAAGAGAATGAGTTATGAGGATCACGAAACAGAAAATTTCCTGAGATACTTTTCTTAAATGAATCAATAAAATGGAAGAAGTGGATATGTGGCTGAGAAGTGGATATGAGGTTGATTTCAGGCCTTGAGAGTGAGCGTCCTTGAGATCAAGCCCTAGCAGTGGTACAAAAATCTGTATAGCCCCTGGGCACTGGTGGCTCATGCCTATAATCCTAGCTACACAGGAGCCTGAGATCTGAGGATCACGGTTCAAAGCCAGCCCAGGCAGGAGACTCTTATCTCCAATAAGCTACTCAGAAAAAGCCGGGAGTGCTGCTATGTTCCAAGTGGTAAAGTACTGGCTTTGAGTACAGAGAGGCTCAGAGACAGAGCCTAATCCCTGAGTTCAAGCCCAACACTGTCATACATGCATACACACACACACACACACATACACACACACACACATATATATATATATGTAGATGAGAAAGAGAGAGAGAGAGAGAGAGAGAGAGAGAGAGAGAGAGAGAGAGAGAGAGCGAGAGAGAGAGAGAAGCTAGTCTTGGTGGTATACATCTATAATACTAGCTACTCAAGATGCAGAAGCAGGAGAATTGTAAGCTCAAGGACAGCTGCGTGAAGGTAGTTAGAACCCTGTCTCAAAGAAGTAAAAAGGACTGGTAGCATGACTGATATGACAGAAAACTTGCTTTGCAAGTTCATGATTCTGATTTCAAGCTCTAATGCTAAAACACAGAGAAAAACTTGGAAAATGGTCAGCAATAAAGTACGTAAGAAAAAAACTAGAAATAAAAATTGGCACACTACTTGTACAATTAACTCATAAAACCAATACAGTAAGCCAGGTGTAGTGGCTCATGCCTGTAATCCTAGCTACTCAGGAGGCTGAGATCTGAGGATCAAGGTTCAAAGCCAGCCCAGGCACAAAAGGACCTGAGAGAATTAACCACTAGAAAGTGGGAAGTGAGGCTTGGCTCAAGGATAGGGGTTTGGCTCAAGGTAGCTGAAGAGCTCAGGGATAGCACCCAAGCTGAGTTCAATCCCTGTTGGGAGCCAGAGTGGAATCAAACTGTACCTTGACTTGCATCAGACGATGGCTATATTGTCTTATTGCTTTCTGGCCCTATTCTATGTAAATGACCTGAGAATTACCATATGAATGTAACACCTGGAGGTTCCCTGGGAGAGGAGGAGGGAAGAAGGGGGAGGGGAAAATAAACGCGGCAGTCTAGTCAGTCTTTGCCTGGACTGCGGACATCCCGGACCTAGTGTGTCTGTCTCTCTTCTTTTTCTTCCTAGTCCTTGTCCCCTATTTCAGGAACCCCAATCTGCGAACCCTGGTTTGCTGCCGGTTGGCCCCGGCATCTGGCGCCCGAACAGGGACCCTGAAAATCTGGGACGAAGGTGAAGGACCCCTCCCTGTGGTGAGTAACACATCGTAGGACTATTAAGAGAGTATAGTCAGGAGTAAAAATTATGGGTCAAGCTAATAGCCATGGGTTATTTCTACCGATCTTAACAAGCCTATTTGAAGCCCACGGAACGTGGGTGGAAGAGGGGGTGCTTCAGAGCTTCCTACAGTTTCTCAAGGAGGCATGCCCGAGGTCTATAGAGGAGGAATTCCAAAAAGCCTGGCAGCGGATAGGAAAAAGAATTCAAGATTATTATGATGTATATGGCCCCGAAAAGACCCCAGTAGAGGCTACTACTGTATGGAATTTAGTAAGTAAATACATAGATCCTCTACATGAAGATGCTGAACTTAATCTTGAATTAAGGGAACTTTATGAGTTAAAGGACCCTTCTGAAGAACCTGAGGCTGAGCCATATGCCGCAGCCCAAGAGAGTCTAAGTGAGATTTTGAAAAGGGAACAACAACCAGTAGATATTGAGTATCAGAATTCAGGTTTGAATATCAAGGAGGAAAGTTATGATGAGTCAATGGAGGGCCGAATGGCTACGATGGAGAAGAAGTTAGAAGAAATCCTACATTTTCTATCGAAAATGGGGACAGAGCAGAGAGCCCCCCCAGAAGTAGGAAAGAAATATGACCCTCAGGCCACTATGGTGTCTGATTCTAAACCTTACCCCTCACACCCACCGCCTCCGGCTGCAGCCTTACGGCCTCAATCCCTTTCTCAACCTTTAGGCAAGCCTAAAGGCCCTAGCAACAAGTCCCTTTTAACAGGCACTACAACCAGGCACAGTGCATCGCAATTAAACCTGACTCAGGCTGCTAGAGAGAGGGAAGGTATTTCAGGGCCTCGATGCTTCCCTAGTTTAGTTGATCATGATGAACAAGTATACCATCAACCTGTTCCTGTTAAACTATTACAGGATTTAAAAAATGCCTGCTCCCAATATGGGCCAACTGCCCCTTTTACTCAAGTAATATTGGAGGCCGCTTGTGCTGGTATTGCATGCCCAAATGACTGGAAGCGGCTTGCCAGAGCATGCCTTAGTGCGGGAGAGTACTTATTATGGGAGACAGAGTTCACTGCACAGTGTCGGGCTAAAATTGAAACAAATAGGTCTAAGAACCTGCCTTACACTGTTGATCAGTTGTTAGGAGAGGGAACCTATAAAAACACCAAAGATCAATTGGGTTATGCAAAGGAGGCCTATTTACAAATAAATGCTGCGGCGTGAGAGGCTTGGAAAAAGTTACGCAATTCCAATCGTACAAAAAATCTAGTAGAAGTTAAACAGGGACCAAATGAGCCTTATCTAGAATTTTTGTCTCGATTAATGGAGACTGCAGACCGCCTAGTACAAGATGAGAATGCAAGGGAGATTATAGTTAGACACATAGCCTATGAAAATGCCAACGCCGCCTGTCAGGCAGCTATCAGACCCCATAGGAATAAGGGAGGAATCACGGACTTTATTTCACTGTGTGCTGATATTGGACCCTCCCATGTACAAGGCCTTACTTTAGCCGCCGCTCCTCAAGGAAAGACTGTTAGTGAGTCTCTAAAATATAGAGGTCAGCGGCATTCTCGGGATGCTAGACCCCCAGGGCGTTGCTTCTCTTGTGGACAAATAGGACATTGGATGACGCAATGCCCACGCCAGGCCAGGCAAAAGAGAGAAAAATCACCTGGCACATGTCCACGCTGTGGTAAAGGGAAGCACTGGGCTAAAGATTGCAGGTCAAGAACAGATCGCAATGGCCGCCCGCTTTCGGGAAACTGGAGGAGGGGCCAGCCCCTGGCCCCGCAAAACCATGGGGCAGTCCCTCCCTCTTCTCGGCCACAAGTGCATCTTCTAACAACCCCCCAAGATCAGTCTCCGGCCTCCTCCGTGCCACCCCAGGAAGTGCAGGATTGGACCTCTGTTCCTCCACCTGCTCAGTATTGACCCCAGAGATGGGGACACAAGCTCTCCCCACGGGGGTCTTCGGCCCCCTTCCCCCGGGAGTGGCTGGATTGCTGTTAGGGCGAAGTAGCTCAGCCCTTAAAGGGATACAGATTACACCTGGCAAAATTGACCAGGATTTTACTGGAGAAATCAAAGTTATGGCCTCTGCCCCGAAACACGTGGTATCGATCCCAGCCGGTCAAAAATTAGCACAATTAATACTTGTGCCTTTACCTCCCGGGGAGACTGCTAATTCCCCATGTGGACAGAGAGGATTTAGATCTTCTGATATCTATTGGGTACAAAGCATAAAACAAGAGAGGCCTGAGATGACTATATTTATACAAGAAAAGCCCTTTAAAGGAATATTAGACACTGGAGCAGATGTGTCTGTGATATCTAAAAAACATTGGCCAGCCCAATGGCCCCTGACAACCTTTATGACTTCCCTACAGGGGGTTGGGCAAGCAACTGACCCACAGCAGAGCAGTGCGATCCTTGTTTGGAGAGATGAGGAAGGGCACTCTGGTCATTTTCAGCCATTTGTCTTGGATCATATGCCAATTAATTTATGGGGTCGTGATATCATGGAAAAAATGGGAGTGTATATGTTTAGTCCTAGTGCTGCGGTCACTAAGCAGTTACTTGATCAAGGCCTCCTCCCCTTTAGGGGACTAGGCCGAGCAGCACAGGGGGAGCTAGAGCCACTCCAACCCCAGTCTCACCCTACGAGACAAGGATTGGGGTATCCCTTGACGGGAGCTGTCGTTTGCCCTCCCCCTCATGCTGATCCCATAAATTGGCTCTCTGAACAACCGGTATGGGTTGAACAGTGGCCTCTTTCACTAGAAAAGATCATTGCAGTACAGCAGCTGGTACAGGAACAGCTGGACTTGGGGCATGTGGCCCCTTCTAACTCTCCATGGAATTCTCCAATTTTTGTTATAAAGAAAAAGTCAGGTAAATGGAGGCTGTTACAGGATTTGAGAAAAATAAATGCCACAATGGAACTGATGGGGGCCCTACAGCCTGGCTTGCCTTCACCCATGGCAATCCCAAAGGATACTTATAAGATTATTATAGATTTGAAGGATTGTTTCTATACTATACCCCTGGCGCCTCAAGACTGTAAGCGCTTTGCCTTCAGTGTCCCCTCTGTTAATTTTAAAGAACCCATGAAGCGATATCACTGGCTTGTGCTCCCACAGGGCATGGCAAATAGCCCAACTTTATGTCAAAGTTTTGTAGCTAGAGCCATTTCTTCCACTCGTGAAAAATTTTCTTCTGTTTATATTGTTCATTATATGGATGACATCTTGTTGGCTTGTTCTGACCCTATCGTCGTACGACAAGCCTTTGGACAACTAAAGCAAGATCTGAGCCTCTTTGGCCTTATAATAGCAGCTGAAAAGGTTCAGGAACACCCCCTTTTACATATCTAGGCCATATATTAGGCCCACACTATTTTAAAACCCAAAAAATACAATTAAAAACTTCACACTTAAGAACTCTTCATGATTTTCAGCAATTCTTAGGAGATATAAATTGGCTTCGGCCTTATCTAAAGCTCTCCACAGGAGAGTTAAAACCCCTTTTTGATCTCTTAAAAGGAGATACCAACCCTACATCCTTGCGTGAATTAAATTCTGACGCCAGGAGGGCCATCCAAATTGTAGAAAAGGCAATTTCCCAGCAACAAGTGACCTATTGTGACTATTCTAATCCATGGGGAGTTTATATTTTAGCTACTTCTCACTCCCCAACTGCTGTATTGTGGCAGGATGGCCCACTTTTATGGCTTTATCTACCATAAACACCCGGCAAAGTGCTGACCCCCTACTACGAATTGGTAGCTAATCTGATACACATGTGCCGAGTGGATTCCCGTAAATATTTAGGTCAGGAACCTCATTTTATCTGTGTCCCATATAATTTACAACAACAAGATTGGCTATTCGCCCATTGCGATTCTTGGGCCATTGCTTGGGCCAATTATATGGGAAAAATTTTGCATCACTACCCGTCTAACAAACTTCTCCAATTTGCTGCGTGTCATACGTTTCTATTTCCTTCCATAGTACAGGCCTCGCCTTTATCTTCTGCCGCTTTGGTATTTACAGATGGATCCTCAAATGGAACGGCTGCTCTGACCATTAATGGGAAAACTCAATCTTGGGTTACAGGTTTTTCCTCCGCCCAAGAGGTGGAATTAGAGGCTGTTTTACAAGCACTCGTCCTGTTACAAGACGAGCCCTTTAACTTATACTCAGACAGTCAATATGTAATTCGTGCTCTTCAAGTCATAGAAACTGTTCCCTTTATTGGAACTACTAACTCCAATATTCAGACCCAATTTCGCCAAATACAAACTTTGCTTTGTTCTCGCAACCACCCCTGTTTTTTTGGCTTTGTTCGAGCTCACACTAATCTTCCTGGCCCTTTAAGTGAGGGCAATGCAGTTACTGACTCCGCCACCAGAGTTTACTTAACTCAGGTTGAACTTGCTAAGCAGTCACATGCCATCCATCATCAAAACAGTCGAGCCTTGCGCCGACAGTTTAAATTATCTAGAGAAGCCGCGCGGCAAATAGTTAAGACTTGCTCCAACTGTGTCCCTTTTTCACCAGCCCCCCATTTAGGCATAAATCCACGAGGACTGCTTTCTAATCACATTTGGCAGATGGATGTCACGCATGTTCCATCATTTGGCCGATTAAAATATGTTCATGTTACTGTAGATACTTATTCTAATTTTATCTTGGCCACCCCCCTTGCTGGGGAAGCCACTAAACATTGTATCTCTCACTGCATTCGATGCTTTGCTGAGATGGGGATTCCCTCGCAAATAAAAACAGATAATGGCCCTGGCTATGCAAGCCGAGCATTTCAATCCTTCTGCCATTCCTATAATATCACTCATATTACAGGCATTCCTTACAATCCTCAAGGTCAAGGCATCGTGGAGAGAGCTAATGGATTATTAAAACATCAAATTGCTAAAATACAGAAAGGGGAGTCATATCCCGCTACCCCTGTGAATATACTTAATCATGCTTTATTTGTTTTAAATTTTTTGAATTTGGATTCAAATAATTTATCTGCTGCTCAGCGATTCTGGGAAAAAAGAGCGCAGCGTCCTTTTGCCTTAGTAAAATGGAAGGATCCCCTAACTGGTGCTTGGCATGGACCCGATCCTGTTCTAACCTGGGGTCGAGGGCATGTATGTGTTTTTTCACAAGGAGAAAATGACGCCCGCTGGCTGCCTGAACGCTGCGTTCGGATCGTGGAGAGTGACAGTGGCCATCCAAGCAGTGACTCACTGGGCCTACACCCCCAACCCTCCAGTGGTGCATCCTGCGACGTGGGAAGGACCTGAGTTATTTGTGCATGTCAATCGGGACTGCTACTGATCCACTTGTTCCACACATTCATATGAGCTGTGTTTCTCCTCCTTTTACTATTATGTAGGGACCTTTTAACATATTTATTGACTCTACACAATTTAATATGTGACATTATTTTGTCTTTACCAGCCCTCTTCTTAATAACCTTTTTTGTAAAAGATGCCCAGGTGAAAAGCAAAGGCCTCCAGAGGTAAGTAGAAGTCGGCCGACCCCCTTGTATGTCAGCGTTTTATTTTATTTTATTTTATTTTATTTTATTTTTGTTTGTTTGTTTGAAAAGGTGCACTGTGGGCCTACAACAGAGGCCTGGGTGGTCAAGGGACGCCTTGACCCCCCCTCCCCTTCTGAGTTTCTTGTCAATAACAAGGCATACCTGAGAGTCCCACCAGCAAGACATGTCTAAATCTAAAAATAACTGTTTGGTGAAAACATTCATTTGAGCTCATGTTTTTTGTGTTAAGTGTATCTGATTGAGTCCAATTTTCTTGTTATATGTCAATGTCTGATTATTTAAAAGTCTCCGTTTGTCTTGTTCGTGTTACATATTTTTCCTTGTCCAGTTTTGTCTTTAAAATTGGTACCATTTCTAAGTATGGATCCTTATGGTTTTTCTGTGCGTACTCAAGCACACATCCTTGTTATTTATTTGAACATTTCTGGGCCTGGTATGGCCCCTCCCAATCCGCTGCAGCTGAGGTGAGCAGAGGCCAGACAAAGCAGCTGCAGGCTTCGTTCAGTTTCCTTTTTCCTACAACCTGCTGAAGTGACAGTCTAGAGACACTTGGTGACAGGACACAGACTTGTCTTAGTTCTCCTAGGTTTAAGACTCCCACCCAACTTTCATCTGCAAAAAGTAATATGTCTGATATCAGAAACAAACTCTGGAAGAATAAATTTCAGCTAAGTTGCCTTGTTAGAAAGCTTTGTTTAAAAACAAAAACAACAACAACAACAACAAAAAACCTGGTTGTCACCTCCAAGAATAAGCTTTGCAAAAACAACAACAACAAAAACAACAAAAAACAACAACAACAAAAAAACCCTCATGGTACTAAAATTTCCGGAAAATGAACGGCCGATATTAATTTTGCGCGCTTTAAGATCTTTGAGTATGAATGTGTGTACGAATGGGTGTGAGTGAACATGTTCAAGGTTAAATTGTCAGCATGCTGTATAAAACAATGGTTGAGCTCATTTGAAACACAAAAGCAATTGGGTAAATCTAAGTCTAAACTTCAAGAAAATTAGTAGGTTTGAATGTTTCCTATGTCTCAAAGGATTATTGCATTGTCTTAAAGAAAAACTGGTAAATATTTTTCTAGATCCTGAAATCTGCATTTTATTGCAAGGCATACAACTGTTTACATTGTAAACATTGTATCCTGTTTAGCACAGAGATGTTAGGGAATTTGGGATTTATTACTTTAAGTTAAAGTTTGGAAACATGTATTAGAGATTTAAATGTGAAATTGTTCATTAACGTCAGAAATTTTGCCTGTCTGTCTTTTCTTGCAAATCTGATGGTAAAATGTGGATAATGTGATTAGTATTTTAAAGGAATGTTTAAAGGAGATACATGGAGATACATGCTATTGGGTGTATTTAAAAAAAAAAAAAAGAGAGGAAACTAAGTCCAGACCTAGACTTTTGGTGCACTGATGTCTATAGTTCTTGCATTAGGGAAAAACTGTTATTTGAGTTTAAATTGTTGTTGGAGTTTAAGACAGTAATCTAAACTGCAAAAAAAAAAAAAAAAAAAAAAAAGCCCTTTTCTAAAAGGCAAGAGGAGTGACTTGAGCCCTAGGGGGCCTGAAGGCAGAAGGAGTTCTTTGTGCCCTTAAAGGTTTTTCAATTGCAAATAAAGGCTAAGGTGTTGATTGTTTAAGCCAGTATCAGCAAAAGTTTTAAGAACATTGGAAATGGGTTTCTAAACAATATTTGAAAGTGAAATTGTCTTAAATGTTTAAAGAAAGAGAAAAAAGGAAAATCAGGACTACCAAAGTAATTGCTTAATTGCTATTTCAGCTTACTCTTGTAAGTTACTTTATAGCAATCTCCAGAAGGCCCATGGAGAAGGACAGCAGATCCTCATTCAGATGTAAGTTTGGCCCTCACCAAGTTCCAGGTAAGATCATGCTTAGAGACTATTTCTGTATTGACCACCTTGTTGCTTCTAATTGGAGTAAAGTGGCCTTTTGTAGGACTCATTGATCTGAAAGCCACAGTTTTGAGCCTGCCCGGGCAAAGCAAAGTCCCTGTGAGACTGTGGTGTCTAATCTGCCAGCAGGATGCTGGGACAGAGTTGCTTTGGAGCTCGAAGTGGCAGAGTGCTAGCTCTGAGCTGAAAAGCTGGGGGGAAGCACTCAAGCACCAAGCTCGGGACTCACAGTGGCAGGGCGCTAGCCTTGAGCTGGAGAGCTGAGAGTCAGCGCCCAGACCCTGAGTTCAAATCCAGCAACCAACAAAGTGAAATGCCAATGGGATGTTTATCCCTGTGTGGAGAGACACTACCGGGACAGGAAAGCCTCTGCTTGGATGGCAGAGTTGGTGTCAGATCTTAGAGTCACTTGTGCTTGGCCATTCAAATTAATCAGAGCCGGGAGGTCATAGAATAGTTTGTAAGCATGCCGTACTAATGCCCGTGCCTTTCATAACTGGGCAGGAACTTGTCAATCTTCTGTGATAGTGGGTAGTTTAAAGTCCTAATTGAGCGAATTTTTTTATTTTTGACACCAGCCACAAATTCAGGAAAAGTTTGTGGATCTGAAGCTTGTGTCTCTATTAATCTGTTTAGATCTGACAACTGAAGCATTGTTAAGGTTGCAGAAATTTAGTTCCCCAGACAATCAAGAAAAAGCCTTTGCAAATGGGTGCTAGGTAGGCTGCGCTGTTGTGGCCAAGGATGGTTTGTGCAGTTGTTGAATGTCAAGTATGATTTCTAGTTTGGAGTAGATTGTTGTTCCTGGTGTCTAATCCTTGCAACCCCTTGATAAAACAGGCTAGGCTTCTTAAGGTCCCTGGTCAAGCGTGGAGACGGCGCCCCTGAGTCAGCTTGAAGAAGTCACGGAAGTTGAATCTCCGCCCATCAAATCCCCGTTGGACCAAGGGACCAAAGTCATTTTTGGAAAATGTGACAGGATAAATTAGGGGTATAGAAAAGAGTAAAAATTGCACTTGTGTTTCTTTTAAAATAAAAAACGGGGGACATGTTGGGAGCCAGAGTGGAATCAAACTGTACCTTGACTTGCATCAGACGATGGCTATATTGTCTTATTGCTTTCTGGCCCTATTCTATGTAAATGACCTGAGAATTACCATATGAATGTAACACCTGGAGGTTCCCTGGGAGAGGAGGAGGGAAGAAGGGGGAGGGGAAAATAAACGCGGCAGTCTAGTCAGTCTTTGCCTAGACTGCGGACATCCCGGACCTAGTGTGTCTGTCTCTCTTCTTTTTCTTCCTAGTCCTTGTCCCCTATTTCAGGAACCCCAATCTGCGAACCCTGGTTTGCTGCCGGTTGGCCCCGGCAAATCCCCATGACCAATACATGCAAAAAATATAGTAATCAAAAAGGGAAAGTACTAAAACAATGAGTTTCTCAGATTTAGACAATTTCCTATTTAGAAGGTTCATAGTATACTGATCAGGAGAAACCGAACCACACACTTCTTCACACAATGAATTTATGATTATGAAAAAATGAATGTTTTTCTCTAGTGCCACTACTGGGGCATGAACCTAGGAACTCAGGCTCCTACTTGGCATTTTCATTCAAGAGTAGCAATGTATGCCGGGAGTTTGGTCTAGTGGTAGAGTGCTTTCCTAGCATGCACAAAGACTAGGGTTTGATTCTTTGGTACCACATACATAGAAAAAAAAAGCCGGAAATAGTGCTGAGGCTCAAGTGGTAGAGCTCTAACCTTGAGAAAGCTCAAGGACAGTGCTCAGGCCCTGAGCTCAAGCCTAGGACTGGCAAAAAAAAAAGAGTAGCAATCTACCAATTGAGCAATCCAGTTTTTTGGTGGTGAATTGGAGATATGACACTCTTGGATTTCTCTATGTGGGCTGGTTTGGAATCTCAATGTTTACATTTCAGCTTCCTGAGTAGGTGGGATTACTAGTCCATGATGATAGTTCATGACATCAGCATCTGTCTTTGAGGTCAACTCTGCTTCTAACAAGGATTTGTAGGCAAGGATCAGGGTAGATAGAGGGAGATTTAGTGATGGAAATTAGTAAAAGGAGTCATAGTGGGGAGGGAAGGGAGGGAAGAATTGACCTAAACTGATTTCACATGATTTTGTTGATCTGGGAAACAGGCAGTCCTGGGAAACAGGACTAAGGGCTGAACTCATCATTGTCTACATTTAGAAAGAATGCCCAAGAATACCCTAGAAACTTGAGTTAGGAGCTGGGTAGTATATACAGTTTCATGAACTGTTCTCCCCAGGTTACCCTTGCCCTGATCCTCTGGATCTCAATCTACTGAGTAGCTTTGTTTATACATATGAGTCAATGGTACTCAGGTAGGGTGACTTCCTTTTTTTATGTACTACCCTTGAACTCAGGGCCTGGGAATTGTCCCTGAGCTTTTTGGTCAAGGCTACTGCTCTGCCACTTGAGCCGAAACTTCACTTCCAGCTTTTTGATAGTTAGTTGGAGATAAGAGTCCTATGGACTTGTCTGGCTGGCCTGGATTTGAACCATGATTCTTAGACCTCAGACTCCTGAGTAGCTAGAATTACAAATAAGAGCCATGAACACCTGCCGGAGCCAGCCAGCAGCGAATCGGAATTCCTGATTTAGGGGGTGAAGGCTTAGAAAAGAAGACAAAAAACAGATGGGGTCAGGATGTCTACAGCTTAAGTCAGCAGCCCAAGACGGTAGCCTAAGGCTGTGAGCTTATTTCTAGGTCCAATCTTATATACAATTCTTAAACCCAGGGAACTATCAGGGGTTACATTTGTATGAAACGGGTAATCAAGTCTCAGATTGATTAAGCAGAATGTGAGATTAAGCAGAAAGTGACAAAGCCACAAAGCAATGCAAAGCCATAAAGCAATAAAGCATAAAGTGATAAATCAATAAAGCCATAAATGTTTACAATACTGGTAATGTAGCTCATATGACAGCTTATTTCTTTGTGTACTTAGCACTAATCAATAGTGCAGGTCCAAGGTCAGCCTGACCCACACTCAGCTCCCTACATCTCCCCCATCTTTATTTAAAAAGAAATGAATCCGCCTGTCTTAGGTTGGGTGGATCGCTGACTCTGCTTTACCCTTCATGGGGAACTTCTTCAGATCCAGCTGAAGGCCCTGTCTTGGGTTGGTCAGAGCAGCATCCCCTTGTACCCATCTCTGGCTGCAATTCCTCTCAGGGGAAACTCATTTATTTGGAGCTTGATTTTATGGAGTTGACCTGCAAAGTTTATTAATGAATTTTGCAAGATCTTTACCACACAAGGTAGGCAAATAATAATAATCATAATCAATATTCCTGGACCAACAAAGGTAATCAGCAAACCTTTTAAGTTGTTCAGGGAGGGAACATAGTGCTGGAACTGTTCAAACAACTCCTTAGTGGTCTGTGTTATTTCAGCGTCAAGTGATGGTACCTGTTCAAGTCCATGATTTGTCTATGAAGCTGAAACAAATCTAGAGACAAGTTTGAATGATGCCAAATTCCATTAAAGCGGGCCACAATACGACCCCAGGTATAGGCGGATCCTATATATATGCAGTGTAACACAAATAAAATTAAACCCAGCATAGCAACAGACTCTTTGAAGAGTCTGCAGTGAGCGAACTCACTCCCCAAGAAAAATTACTGTCTCATATAACGCTTCAAGTCTTTGTTTCACTTTATCATCTACCCTGCCCTGCAGTTGTAAAGCCCTGGTAGTGTTATGGGCTAAATGATTCACATAATTAGGCATTGTGACTACCCTGCGTCAAGGCAACAGTAGCAGCTGCAGCAGTAGCTGTTAAGGAAACAAAAGCTAGAATACCTGCTACTATTAATACAATAAACATCCTAGGGCACATCAGGTCTTTCAATTGTAAAACTAAGATACCAGAGTTTTCATACCAGGACCCAGACATATCCACAGGTAACATAATAAAAGGTGGTTGTTTAACAAGAATAATAGAGGTAGCTAATCCACTATACATACAATTTGTAAAAGAACAATTATCACATGTCACATTAAACTGTGTAGAATCAATGGATATGTTAAAAGCCCCATACATAATGGCAAAAGGAGGAGAAACACAGCTCATAATGTTCTTTTGGTAGGAGGAGCTGGGACAGGTTACATTACCAAGGGCCGTCACAACCATCCATGTTTGATGTTAAGAGAGACCATTCACCCACCACAATCCAGGTTTAAAATGCTGGGTAGAATTGGCCCTGACCAGTCCAGTAGCAGCGAGGAAGTCCCAGTAATGTTGGTAATTAAAGGTTGTTCATGTCTGCACTTCACAGGGTGGAGTTCACCTGTGGATTCCACCACTTGAGCTGTATCGACACATCAGGGAATCATATAAGAGGGGACTAGATTGGCAGGAAGGGGACTTCCTGCTGGCAGCGTGGTCAACCCCATGGTGTAAGCTTGTCCTCGATCTAGTACCCATATCCTGTAATTAATGAACTGCATCTCAACATATCCCAGTACAAAGTCATTGTCCTGAAGTTTGAAGCACAGGGGGGTGCCAACCCCGGGAGCAGAGAAGTTACCTGTTTGACTATGTTGAATAAAGGGATCAGGAGCAGTCCCACATGCTGATCGGTTGACATGTACGAATAACTCTGGTCCCTCCCGCGTCGCAGGATGCACCACTGGAGGGTCGGGGATGTAGGCCCAGTGAGTCGCTGCTTGGATGACCTCTCTCCACAATCTGAACACAGCGTTCAGGCAGCCAGCAGGCATCATTTTCTTCCTGTGATCCCGTGTCAGAACTGGATTGGGTCCGTGCCAAGCACCGGTTAGGGGATCTTTCCATTTTACTAGAGCAAAAGCACATTGCTCTTTTTTTTCCCAAAATCGTTGAGATGTGGATAAATTATTTGAGTCCAAATTTTAAAAATTTAAAACAAACAAAGCATGACTAAGTATATTCGCAGGGATACAAGTATATTCGTAGGATACAACTCCCCCTTCTTTATTTTAACAATTTGATGTTTTAATAATCCATTAGCTCGCTCCACAATACCCTGATGCTGAGGGTTATAAGGAATGCCTGTAATGTGAGTGATGTTGTAAGACTGGCAAAAGGAGCAAAATGCGCGGCCTGCATAACCAGGGACGTTATCTGTTTTAATTTGTGAGGGAATCCCCATCACAGCAAAGCAACAAAGGCAGTGGGAAGTACAATGTTTAGTAGCTTCCCCCGCGAGGGTGGTGGCCAAGATAAAAGTAGAATAAGTGTCTACTATAACATGAACATATTTTAACTGGCCAAATGAAGGAATATGTGGGACATCCATCTGCCAAATGTGATTAGATAGCAGACCCTGTAGATTCACACCTATATTAGGAGCTGGTGAGAAAGGCACACAGTTGGAGCAAGTTTTTTGACTATCTGTCGTGCTACTTCTTGAGATAATTTAAACAGACGGCATAAGGCATGTGACTGTTTTGCAAGTTTGGTCTGGGTTAAATATACTCTGGTGGTGGAGTCAGTAACCGCATTGCCCTTTCTTAGGGGGCCAAGAAGGTTAGTGTGAGCTCAAACAAAGCCAAAAATTTAGGGGTGATTATGAGAACAAAGCAAATTCTGTATTTGGCAGAATTGGGTCTGAATGTTAGAATTAGTAGTTCCAATAAAAGGAACAGTTTCTATGACTTAAAGAGCATGAATTCCATATTGACTATCTGACTATAAGTTAAAGGGCTCACTTTGTAATAAAAACAAGTGCCCGTAAAACAGCTTGTAGTTCCATCTCTTGAGCAGAGGAAAAACCTGTAGCCCAAGACTGGGTTTTCCCATTAATGGTTAAAGCAGCCAGCTGTTCCATTGGAGGATCTATCTGTAAAAACTAAAGTGGCAGAAGGCAAAGACGAGGCCTGTACTATGGAAAGAAAAAGTATGGGATGCAGCAAATTGGAGAAGTTTATTAGATAGGTAGTGATTGGAAATTTTTCCAGTATTGTTGGCCCAAGCAGTGGCCCAAGAATCACAATAGGCGAATAGACAATCTTGTTGTTGTAAATTATATAAAACACAAATAAAATGAGGTTCCTGGCCTATATATTTGCAGGAATAAACTCGGCACATGTGCACTACAGTAGCCACTAATTCATAATAAGGTGCCAGCAATTTGCTGGGTGTTGATGGCAAGGAGAGCCACAAAAGCAGACCATTCAACCATAACACAGCAGTTGGGGAATGAGAAGTAGATAAAATGTATGCTCCCCAGGGTAATGAATAATCACAGTAGTTCATATGCTGCCGAGAAAGTGCATCTTCTACAATTTGAGTGGCCTTCCTAGCTTCAGGAGTCAAATGGCACAAAGATATAGGATCTGCATCTCTCTTTAAGACATCAAAGAGGGGTTTTATCTACTCTGTAGTAGATAGATTTAGATAAGGCCGAAGCCAGTTTATATCCCCCCAAAATTGTTGAAAATCATGCAGAGTACTTAAATGTGAGGTTTTTAAACGTATTTTTTTGACTTGTAAAATAGTGAGAGCCCAATATGTGGCCCAAATATGTAAAAGGGGGGTGTTCCTGAACTTTTCAGCTGCTATTATGAGGCCAAAAAGGCTCAGATCTTGTTTTAGTTGTCCAAAAGCTTGTCGCACAACTATAGGGTCAGAATGAGCCAATAAAATATCATCCATATAATGAACCATAAAAACAGAAGAGAATTTTGTGCAAGTGGAAGAAATGGCTCTGGCTACAAAACTTTGACGTAAAGTTGGACTATTTGCCGTGACCTGTGGGACCACAAGCTAATGATACCGTTTCATGAGTTCTTTAAAATTAACACTAAAGGGGAAACACTTACAGTCTTGAGGCACCAGGGGTATAGTATAAAATCAATCTTTCAAATCCATAATAATTTTGTAAGTATCCTTTGGGATTGCCATGGGGAAGGCAAGCCAGGCTGTAATGTCCCGATCAGTTCCATAGTCGCATTTACTTTTCCTAAATCTTGTAACAGCCTCCATGTACCTGATTTTTTCTTTACAACAAAAATTGGAGAATTCCATGGAGAGTTGGAAAGGGTTATGTGCCCCAAATCCAGCTGTTCCAGCACCAGCTATTGAGCTGCAATGACTTTTTCTAAAGAAAGGGGCCACTGGTCCACCCACACCAGATCCTCTGAAAGCCATTTTATGGGGACAGTGTGAGGGGTAGGACAAACAGCAGCCCCCATTAAAAATACCCCAATCCCTGTCTCAGTGAGTGAGGCTGGGGTTGGAGTGGCTCTTGCCCCACCTGTTGTGCTCGACCCAGTCCCCCAGAAGGGAGGAGGCCTTGAAAAATGAGTTGCTTAGTAATCGCAGTACGAGGACTGAACATATCCACTCGCATTTTTTCATGTCACGTCCCCATAAATTAATTGACAAATGATCCAGGACAAATGACTGAAAATGACCGGAGTGCCCCTCCTCGTCTCTCCAAGCAAAAATCGCACTGCTCTGCTGTGGGTCCATTGTGTGCCCAATCCCTTGTAGGGAAGTCATAGAGGCTGTTAGAGGCCATTGGGTGGGCCAATGTTTCTTTGATATCACAGATATGTCTGCTCCTGTGTCTAATATTCCTTTTCTTGTATAAATGTAGTCATCTCAGGCCTCTCTTGTTTTATGCTTTGTACCCAGTAGAGGTCAGAGGATCCAAATCCTCTCTGTCCACGTGGGGCGGAGGAATTGGCAGTCCCCACGGGCACTAAGGGTACCAGCACTAACTGTGAAATTCTCTGTCCTGCTGGAATCAATATCACATGCCTTGGAGCAGAGGCCCTGACCTTGATTTCACTAGTATAGCCCTGGTCGATTACACTGCGTGTAATCTGTATGCCTTTAAGGGCCGAGTTGCTTCTCCCTAGCAGTAATCTGACCACTCCTGGGGGAGGGGGCCAAAGACCCCCCTGGGGAGAGCTTGTATCCCCATCTCTGGGGACAGTACTGTGTAGGTGGAGGAACAGAGGTCCAATTCTGTGCTTCCTGGGGTGGCACGGAAGAGGTCAGACACTGATTTTGGAGGGTTGTTAAAAGGATAGACTTGCGGCTAAAATGAGGGAGGGGCTGCCCTATAATTTTGTGGGGCTAGGGGCTGGCCCCTTTTCCAGTTTCCCGATATTGGGCAGCCATTGCTGTCTGTTACTGATTTGCAATCTCTAGCCCAGTGCTTTCCTTTACCACAGTGTGGACATGTGCCAGGTTGGGTTCCTTTCCCTAGTTTGGCCTGGTGTGGGCATTGCGCCATCTGATGTTCCATTTGTCCACAAGAAAAACAATTCCCTGAGAGTCCAGCAACCCAAGGACGCCCCTTGCCTTTAGGGTGTATTAAAAATTCAGTAACAGGGGCCAGGAGTTTGGCCTAGTGGTAGAGTGCTTGCCTAGCATGCACAAAGACCCAGGTTCTATTCCTCGGTACCACATACATAGAATAAAGCCGGAAACAGTGCTGAGGCTCAAGTGGTAGAGCTCTAGCCTTGAGAAAGTCCAAGGACAGTGCTCAGGCCCTGAGCTCAAGCCCAGGACTGGCAAAAAAAATTCAGTAACGGTCTTTCCTTGAAGAGCGACAGCTAATGTGAGGCCCTGTATGTGGGAGAGTCTAATAGAGCACACAGTCTAATAGAGTCTGTGATGATTCCCTTTTTCTTAAAAGGTCTGACAGCCACCTGACAGGCAGCATTGGCATTTTCATAGGCCAATTGTTGAACTATAACCATACCTGCCTCCCCATCTTGCACTAGACAACGTGTGGTCTCCAGTAATCGAGATACAACTTCCTGATAAGGTTCATCTGGTCCCTGTCTAATGTTGGACAAATCCTCAGTATGGTTAGAATTTGGTAATTTTTTCCAGGCCCATTTTGCCGCCACATTGATCTGGATATAAACTCCCAGTGGGTATCCCATGTGGTCATAGGTGTCCAGGACACCCTCTCCTGCCAATTGATCAAATGTATAAGGCGGGTTATTAGTTCTAGTTACTTCAGCTGTAGCTTGCCATTGCTCAGCATAATCTGTTTTCCATAATAAGTCATCTCACCCCCTAAAACATGCTCTGGCCAGCTGCTTCCAGTCATTTGGGCATAAGGCCTCAGTACCTATGGTCTACAATATTACTTCAGTAAAGGGAGCAGTTGGTCCATATTGGGAGCAGGCACTCTTTAAGTCCGGTATTTGCTTAAAAGGAATAGGCTGGTACTGAAATAATTGAAACCCAGAAATGCCTTCCCTTTTTCAGCGACCTGAGCCAGGCTTTGTTGCAGCATACTGCACTTGGTTGTTGTGCCTGTCAAGGGAGACTCATCCCTAGGACTTCCATGTAGCCGTAAAGGTTAAGAAGGAGGTTGGGGCTGTAAGGCAGCAATGACTGGAGGCGGTGGGGGTGGGGCATAAGGATTGAGATCAGCCAAGACAGTGGCTGGAGGGTCATATTTATTTTCTACTTTTAGGGCGGCTCCCTGCTCTATCCCGGCCTTAGATAGTTTGTGTAAAATTCCTTTAAGCATTCCCTCCATCGTAGCCAGTTGATTCTCCAATGGCTCATCATGAATTTCCTCCTTACTGTCTGAATCTGAATTCTTATGCTCAACATCTACTGGCTGTTGCTCCCTTTTTAGAATCTCATTTAAACTCTCTTGGGCTGCGGCATATGTTCCAGCCTTGAGTTTTTCCTCAGAAAGGTTTTTTTAATTCTTGATTAAATTTAGCATGCTCATGTCGAGGATCTAAACAATCTCTTACTAAATTCCACAGGGTAAAAGCATCTACGGGGGTTCTTTCGGGGCCATTCGCAACATAATGCCCCTGAATTATTTTCCCTACCCTTTGCCAGATTTCTGAATTAACAGTTCCCTCTTCTGGAAACCACAGGCATACATCCTCAATCAACTGAAGGAAGTGTTCAAGCTGCTCTTGCTCCACCCATACTCCCTGGGCATGGAGCGTTCCTTTAAGGGCCTGCACATAGAGCGTGCAACTATTACCTTGACCCATTATTTCTTACTGCTGACTATACACTCTCCCGCTTTCTCCCTTCTTTATCCGACTCGAATTTGCCAAAGCCAGCCGGCAGCGAATCAGGATTCCTGATTTAGGGGGTGAAGACTTAGGAAAGAAGAAGACAAGAAACAGATGGGGTCAGGAGGTCTACAGCTTAAGTCAGCAGCCCAAGACTGTAGCCTAAGGCTGTGAGCTTATTTCTAGCTCCAATCTTATATACTATTCTTAAAACCAGGGAACTATCAGGGGTTACATTTGTATGAAACGGTAATCAAGTCTCAGATCAGTTAAGCAGAAAGTGACAAAGCCATAAAGCAATGCAAAGCCATAAAGCAATAAATCCATAAATCGATAAATCAATAAAGCCATAAATGTTTACAATACTGGTGATGTAGCTCATATGACAGCTTATTTCTTTGTGTACTCAGCACTAATCAATAGTGCAGGTCCAAGGTCAGTCTCACCCCACACTTGGCTCCCTACAAACACCCAGCTAAGCTATCTTTCTTTAGAGCTTCAGAGTAATATTGCAATGGGATCATTAGGAACTCAACAGCCCTGTACCCTGTCACCAAGTATTCTAGCCTAGGTGACATGCACCAAGCTATCCCGTCATGGAGACGGGAGTTTTATTCTTTCTTCTGATCAAGACAGTTTCCTCACACAAAAGGCTCCTTCCAGTCCCAAGTGAACTTGTATGTCATTGTGATTATTCACTGTTTATACAGCCTTATCAGTGAGGGGTATATTTGGACATTCTGGTTTATTTTTTTCCACAGGAATAATGTTAATTATGAATGAAGAATTTATGATAACTTGAGAAGGATTTAAAGATACTTTCAGGGAGCAGGGTGATAAATGACAAGGGATAAGCAAAGAGAATGGCAACTGGGCACTGGTGGTTCATGTGTATAATTTTAGCTATTCAGGAGGCTGAGGATCTGAGGATTGCAGTTCAAAGCCACCCTGGGCAAAGTTTCTCTATGTAGCTGCTTTGCTGGGACTCAGAATCCTCCTTCCTCATATCTCAGACTTCCAGTGGCTGATGTAATGAGTGCTGGTACTATAGATGTGAATTCCACTCCCACCATCTCTGTATGTTTGAACGCAATTCTTTGGTGGGGGGTTGCGGGGGGAGGAAACTGTCCATGACCCTGGTCCCTGCTTTTTGAATGTTGTGAATGTGTATGTCTGGTTTTCTCAGTCTGACTCTGGGGAAATTGGTTTGTGGTTTGATAGTTGTAACTGAAAGCTTTTCTTTTTTAAAATCTTCTGTGTATATACTGGCTTAATTCTGAAAATATCTAGCAACTAAGAATTCTGGTTTTTTTTTGGTCAGTTGTGGAGCTTGAACTCTGGGCCTGGGCTGCTGTCCCTGAGCTCTTCAGCTCAAAGCTACTGCTCTACCACTTCAGCCACAGTACCACTTCTAGTTTTCTGGTGGTTAATTGGAGATAAGGATCCCACGGACTTTCCAGCCCAGGAAGGCATTGAACCGCAATCCTCAGATCTCAGCCTCCTGAGTAGCTACTGGCTTCCGGCTCTAATTTAGTTATTTCTTTGCATGTGTCAGTTAGAGGGCTTGAACTCTAGGCTAAGCACTGGTTACAGGCGTGAGAAACTGGAGCCTAGCAACTGTCACTGTAGTGGTCTAGGAATCTTAGTTCAAAGTAAACCCAGGGAGGAAAATCCTGAGATTCTTATCTCCAGTTTATAAGAAAAGGCCAGAAATGGCCTGGCGCTAGTGGCTCACAGTTGTAATCCTATCTACTCAGGAGGCTGAGTTCTGAGGATCCCTGTTCAAAACTAGCACAGGCAGGAAAGTCCATGAGACTTGTCTCTACAAACTACTCAGAAAAAGCCAGGAGTGGTACTGTGTCTCCAAGTGGTAGAGGACTAGCCTTGAGCAAAAAAGTGCTCAGGGACAGAGCTCAGACCCTGAGTTAAAGCCCCACAACCACTAAAGGAAAGAAGAAAAAGAAAAGGCCAGCAAGGGAGTTCCATCTCAAGTGGTATATCATTAACCGTGAATAAAATAGCTAAGGGACAGTGCCCAGGTCCTGAGTTCAAGCCCAAATAGCAACACGTGCACACATATGCAAGTGCACATGCATGTGGATGCATGCGCGCACGCGCACACACACACACACACACACACACAGAGCTAAGCTGTGATTTGTGGTGAAGACCATTAGGTCTTTTTATCTGAGGGGCTCAACAGCACCTGTGAAGTTGTTCACACTTGATTCACAGTAGAGATGTAGAAGAATACGAGCTCCTACCACTTTGACTCTCTGGTCCTAGCCCCACTGCATTACTCATGATGGAACCATGTGGTAGACCTCAAGGGCAACATGTGTATGATAGGGAGAGTGACAGAGAGGCTGAGGAAGGGAGAAAGAGGTCTCTCATACCCTAACCCCATGGACTGTTTCTGTTCCTGAACACATGCCTTACACCATGCCCATTATGACTGTGGCCTTGTATGTCACACTGAGGACCTGCTCATCTATATGGAACTTTGCCAGTGAGTGGGCAGCTGGGGGTCCTCTGTGATGTGCTACTTGGGGAAGGTGGGGTGCTCATTGTGCCTGATGGTTCCCATAGCAGCCCTGGAACATGAGCTTTAGGCAATCCCCTAACTAAGGGGAAGTTTCATATGGTCAGAAGTCCTCGGGGAACGAAGGCAACCATGTTGCCACAGTGAGTTTGCCTACTATTTTAACCCCCAGTAGCTGTTAGAATGGCAGAGATCAGAGGATCAGTGGGAAGTGGGGACCTTTATGGACAGGGCCGGGAAGCAGGAACAGTTGGATAGATGCTGAAGGATATGTTTGTGGGGAGTGAGGTAAGGGTAAAGCAGTGGGGGATTAGATGAGTAATGGGACATAGACAGACAGCATGGACTTTCCGATGGAAGGAAGTGGTATTAGGAATAAGCCAGATGGGTGAAAGTTTTGAAGAGAAGGGAGGTTTGGCTATCCACAAAGCACCCCAGCATATACCAGCTGACTGCCAGTCTAGGAGGAGGGAACTCCAGAGGATTGAGCTGAGGTTGAGGATTAAGGCCAAGGACAAGGCTCAGAATGACAGTTTCCTGACTGGTCGCTCCTAGTGCCTCCTAGTGTAGGCTAGAAGCTATGGCCAATGTGTCCATCAGGCTCATGTTCTTCCTGTAGAGAATCATGGTCACCTATACTTACCTCATCTTTTCTAGTGAGTACAGCTAGGGTCGGGATTGGGGGCTGAGACAAGAGCCTCTAAGCGACTTCCCTCCCAGACCTTAGGCCCATCAGTATCCAAGGGGATGGAGCATGCCATTTCCTGTGTAGATTTCTGACACTGTGAGGGTGGGGATTAGGGTTGTTGATCCTGGTACTCGTATCATATCCTGAATGCCATGTCTCTTCTCCCATGTCTAGGTTTTATACGAGGATAAATGATCCTTATACACAGCGAGCAGAACCTGCTCAGCCTCTGGCTACACCTCCCTGTGTTGCCTGCCTTAGCCCGGACCCTACTAATGGTGGTGTATCCAGTGAGGGGTGGGGGGTGAGGAGGCCTATGGAGCTGGGTACCAGGGGTGGATGAATAGAGAGCCTGGGCATGGTTGCTTGGATGGAGACTAGAGCTCTGGGGGGCTGGATGGAAGGAGGAGGCAGGGATGGATACATAGGAAGGCAGAGTTCTCTGATGGACAAAGAAGGCAAATATCAATGGTCCAACAAAGAGAGCACGGGACAGCGAGGCTCAGGGATTAGGGCTAGTCAGTTCGGGAGTGGGGATGTCACAAATGGATGGTCACACACTAGGGAAAAGCTGAGACAGGAGGATCTTGAATTTGAGGCCAGACTGGTCTCTATAGCAAGAGCCTGTCTCAAAACTTGAAGATCTGATAGTGGTTTAGGCTGAGGGAGTTTCGATCATGGCTGAAGAACTTTATATGTATGAAAATAGAACAGTAGAAGCTGTTAAAATTGATTTAAGGGGGCCGGGAGTTTGGCCTAGTGGTTAAAGTGCTTGCCTAGCATGCATGAAGACCCGGGTTCAATTCCTCAGTACCATATACATAGAAAAAAGCCAGAAGTGGTGCTGAGGCTCAAGTGGTAGAGCTCTAGCCTTGAGAAAGTCCAAGGACAGTGCTCAGGCCCTGAGCTCACGCCCAGGACTGGCAAAAAAAAAAATTGATTTAAAAGGGAGAATGGGGGAAAGAAACTATAGAGGATTTGATCACAAGAAGGCACCTTTGTTTAATTGTTCACACATAATACTATTGTGACACGCATGTTTTATGCAATGGCACAGAAATGGACAATCATCCACTAAAAAAATAAAGTGGAAAGTGAAGTGTGGTTCAAGGGGTAGAGGGTCAGCCTTGAGCAATAAAGCTAAGAGATGGTACCAAGTTTAGGCCTCAGTACCAGCATAAAAATATATTTGGTTTCTGGGCCAGGAGTTTGGCCTAGTGGTTAAAGTGCTTGCCTAGCATGCATGAAGACCCGGGTTCAATTCCTTAGTACCACATACATAGAAAAAAGCCGGAAGTGGTGCTGAGGCTCAAGTGGTAGAGCTCTAGCCTTGAGAAAGTCCAAGGACAGTGCTCAGGCCCTGAGCTCAAGCCCAGGACTGGCAAAAAAAAAAAAATATATATATATATTTGGTTTCCTAACCCAAAAGGTATTTGATACTCAGTGTCAAAAATGATTGAGGTGGGGGGGGAGAAAGAGAAAGAGAAGGAAGAAGGAAAGAAAAAAGATCAGGAATACCAGAAAAGGTTGGAGCACAGAGGAGGGAGGCATAAAAAGGAAGAGGCTCAGATGGGTAGATGGGAATGATTTTGACAGGAAGAAGGTAGAGGTAGTCAGATGGAGAGAGAGGGAAGATAGTGAAATCAAGGAGAAAGACAGTTGTTGGTCTGATAGGGAGGCAGGAGTGAACAAAGAGAAGAAAGGATTTCAGACATTGGTGGAAGTGCAGACAAAGGAAGAGAGATGGTCAGAGGGTTTTCTGGAACTCAGTCAAGCTCATTTACATGATAGAGGTGTAAACCGACAGACAAGGTGAGGCCAGTCTCCAGAGAAGAAAACAGGGATTTCAGAGAAGGTGGGATTAAAAGATCTTCTCCTGGAGCTAGGTGCTGGTAGCTTACACCTAAAATCCTCCATAATCCGGAGACAGGGAACTGAGGATCACCTTCAAAGCCAGCCCAGGCAGGAAAGTCTGTGAGGTTCTTACACCCAAGAAACTACCAAAACACTGAAAGTGTATCTGTAGGATACACTTAAAAGCAAAGGGGCAGCACCGAGGCCCTGAGTCCAAACCTCAGTACAGGAACACATGCACACACAAAATTCTCAGCACATTCAGGAAGGGGAGCACGTGAGTCCTCATTCCTGACCTTTTTCTTTTTTTCCTCACCACAGATTCGCATCCTATTCGCTACAAGCTACGTCTTCTTATCGGTGTGTTCATGATTTTATTGACACTGATTATTGCTCTCTTCATCATGTACCGTCCTTCTGAGGTATATTTCAAGTTATTGGTCAGTATCTCACACCCCAGTCCCCAGCCTGTCCTCATTTGGGCAGACTGGGTGAGCGTTCTAGCCAAATTTGGTTGACTTCTGTCCCTTCTTATCCTCCAGACTACTGTTAGTCCTAGAGTCTCACTAACATCACCACCAACACCTTCTACTACTACTGTCTGGTGCCTTCAATGATGGAGCCCTTTTTCCCAGCCCAATAGCCAAGTGAGTATCCTATGGGTGAGTGCTGGAGAACAGAGGCAATCTTCAGAGGGAGTGATTGGTCTCAGATGCCTGGACACATCTGGAATATTCTCAGGATGGGGTTGTGCAGGTTAGAGGCAAGCTGATGACAGGAACAAGGGTAGATGGTTTTGGAAGAAAGAAAACTGCCTCAGAAGGGACAGAGCAGATAGAGCACCATCATGTAAATAAGAAATGGATCACAGAGGAGAGTCAGGTTTACATGAGACACTCTTAGTGGAACAAGTGAAAGTGTGGGGAGTTTATTCAGGTTTATCTTGGGTAGAGAGTTCCTGACAATCCCATCTTTTTCCCTCCTACATGCAGGCCCTATACTTTGACACCACTGACATTTTCAAGATCATCATTCTGGGCTTGCTGTTTACCATCTGGGCTAGAGGCCAAAGCAACATTCATTGATAATATGGACAACCAAATCCATCACTATGCCAATTAGTTTTCGAGAATCCCATCAGTAGAGTAGAAACATTACTCAAAATCCCATCTGTAAACTCCATGGAAAGTGGAGAAGGAGGGCAAATATTCGTGTCTTCATACAACTTAATGCCTATTCCACTACTTGGGCCCTTAGCTGGTTGGGATTTTGCCCTCGAATGAAGAGAAACATTAAAATGCTGTTTGAAGTCACTAGCCTTAGTCTTCTCATTTTTTTTAAATACAATTTCAGGAAAATGGTTTGAGATAGGCAAGAGTAAACTTAGGTCTCAACTAAGGATATATTCACTCACTTTCTGTCCTCCTTCAGTGAATTGATACAACAATTAGGAACCTTCAGATTGGCAGGTTGCAGACTGAGCAAAGAACATGCTATATGGTAGAGATAAAGAACCAACAGAAGCAGAAAAGCTAGGAGCCATTAGCTCTGCCTGCAACCAGGAGGCTCAAATATGAGAATGGTAACTCTAAGCCTGGACAGGAAAGTCCATGAAACTTGCATCTTCAATTAACCAGCAAAAATTAGGAAGTGGAGTTGTGGTTCAAGTGGTAGAGTTCCAGCCTTGAGTTTAAGCCCCAGTAACACATCACACCCACCCCCCCCACACACACACTAAAAGATAAAGTGAAAACAAACTGAAAGAAATGCAACAGACAAGGGCCGGGGGTTTGGCCTAGTGGTAGAGTGCTTGCCTAGCATGCACCAAGACCTGGATTCGATTCCTCGGCACCACATACATACAAAAAGCTGGAAATGGTGCTGAGGCTCAAGTGGTAGAGCTCTAGCCTTGAGAAAGTCCAAGGACAGTGCTCAGACCCTGAGCTCAAGCCCAGGACTGGCAAAAAAAAAAGAAATGCAACAGACAATGATGCTCCTACATGGATGGCTAAATTATCCTGTTGCTTTTTTTTGTGGGTCATGGAGTTTGAACTCTGGGCCTGGGCATTGTCCCTGAGCTCTTCAGCTCAAGGCTACTGCCCTAACCATTGAGCCACAGACCCACTTCCCTTTTTTTCTGATGATTAATTAGAGATGAGTCTCATGTTCTTTAGTGCCCAGGATGGCTTTGAACCTTTATCCTCAGATCTCAGCCTCCTGAGAAGCTAGGATTGCAGGTGTGAGCCACCAAGACTGGCTGCCTGTTGCTTATTTCGTGTGAACCTTATCTATAACATATCTAATATTTTCTGGAACTCAGTCAAGGTTGTTTATTCAAATACCATTCATGGCTCTGAAGATGAAGAGTTGTGCAAAATATATGATCAGCAAAATCTGACCTATTTACTCACTGGCTCTTGTCAGAAAAAGCTAATTAGATTCTGATTTACGAGAGAAAAATATTTCAGATAGAGATGAACATTGAAACAAATGAGTGATTGTGATGTGGGGGAGGGTAAGGAGCTCCTTATGGAGGACCTCAATGAGGAAGGGACAAATAGACTGAATGAGCTTGCCCCTGAGATTATCTTGGCCAAGGATTTGCCAAGCCCAGGGAACAGCAAGCACAAAGGCCCTGATGTGAGGATGAGCCTGGCAGATCTAAGCAAGAGTAAGGAAACGATATAGTAAGTATTCAAGGACCAAATACACGCCAGACTGGTGATGAAGACTTAGTAGCAAAACACAGATGTTTGTCACCTATATCAGTATAAAGAAAAAAATAGATGTTACTGTAGAGAAATTGATAAAAGTCTTTCCCAAGTTTTATTGTCTTTAATCATCTCAGATAATTTTTATTTAAATTATTTTAGAAGTAGGGACTGAATCCACACTGTGCCACATGGTAGGTGAGTATTCCACCACTGAGCTGTACCTCCAGATTTCAGATAATTATTTAATTTTAAAAACTGTTTCTTTGAGGGGCTGGGAATTTGGCCTAGTGGTTAAAGTGCTTGCCTAGCATGCATGAAGACCCGGGTTCAATTCTTTGGTACCACATACATAGAAAAAAGCCGGAAGTGGTGCTGAGGCTCAAGTGGTAGAGCTCTAGCCTTGAGAAAGTCCAAGGACAGTGCTCAGGCCCTGAGCTCAAGCCCAGGACTGGCAAAAAAAATAAAAATAAAAATAAAACTGTTTCTTTGATAGGACCTCATGTTGCACACGCACACACACATTTGAAGGGTGAGTGTGTTTGTGTGTGCATGTGCATGTGTGTGTGTGTGTGTGTGTATGTGTGTGTGGTCATAATGAACTACACTATCCTACACATCTGGGCTTCTCTAACACATAGGATGACAGATATGACCCATAGTGCCAGGCTTATTTTTTAAAATGAACATCTTCCTACCTTTTTTTTGCCTGTTCCTGCCTTTACAACTTTTTTTTGCCAGTCCTCAAGCTTGAACTCAGGGCCTAAGCATTGTCCCTGGGATTTCCTCAAGGTTAGTGCTTTACCAATTGAGTCACAGCACCACTTCTGGATTTTTTCTATGTATGTGGTACCAAGGAATTGAACCCGGGATCTTCATGCATGCTAGGCAAGCACTCTACCACTAGGCCAAACTCCCGGCCCCTGTGCTGGCCTTTAACATTGAAACTCCTAATCTTTTCTATCTGGAGGAGTATGGAATTATAGGTCTGAACTACATACCTCTCCAGGCAATTTCTTTCGTGCTGGTAGTAGAACATAAACTCAAAACATGGTCACTATTCTCTAGGATTTCAACTATATCAGTTGAGGCACAGCTCCACTTCTGGTATGTTGCTACTAAATTGGAGGTAAGTTTCTTATGTACTTTCCTGCCCGGGCTGGTCTGAAAATTGGATCCTCTGGTCTTAGCATCTTGAATCACAGGATTACATCTGTGATTCTCAGATATTCTTTTCTCACCTATTTTGTGTGGTGTATATATATATGTTCCACTGTGTTCAAGCTATTTTGTTCTTTATTTTGTATGAGTGTGCCCCTATACTGGGACTAGAACTAGATAGTCTAGGCACTTTCGGTGCATCTCTTTCTCAAGGATTGAGCTCTACTTTCTCAGGTACAACTCCACATTGTGTGTGTGTGTGTGCATGTGTGTGTGTGTGTGTAAATGTGCAAATTATAAACCTTGAATCCAAGGCCCAGGTAGGGTGCCTGAGATTACTAGCCCAAGGTTAGTTCTCTACCAAATGAACCACAACTCCACTTCAAGCTTTAGGTGATTACTTGCAGAAAAGAGTCTCATGGATTCAGGCACTGGTGGCTCACGCATGTAATCCTAGCTGATCAGGAGACTGAGATTCTGAGGACTGAGGTTCAAAGCCACCCTGGGCACAAAAAGTCTCAGACTCTTATCTCCAAATAACCAACAGAAAGCCGAAGTGGCACTGCAGCTCAAGTGGTAGAATGATAGCCTTGAGTTGAAGAGCTCAAGGACAGTGCCCTGCCCCAGAGTTCAAGCCCCATGACCCCCAAAAAAAGGAGTCTCATGGACTTCCCTGCCCAGGATGACTAAGATCCTCAGATCTCAGCCTTCTGCATAGATAAGTTTATGGACATAAGCCACCTGAATCCATCCCATTTCTGACTAGCAGATCATTAATGGAGATTGGAGCCTCCTGGATTTTTGAACTTGGGCTAATTTGAAGCCACAATGTCCAACCTCAGCCTCCTGAGTAGCTAGGATTACAAGTGTGAGGTCCAGTTCCCAGCTCACAGTGTGCCCGGGCCAGCCAGCAGGGAACCTGGATTCCTGAAATAGGAGGCAGGGACTAGGAAAAAATAGAAAAGAGACAAACAGATGGGATTCGGGAGGACTACAGCCCAAGTCAGCAGCCCAAGAAGGCTTATTTCCAAAGCAAGGCTTATATACTTTCTCGAAACCAGGGAACTGCCAGGGGTTACATTCATATGGTAAATCTCAGATCAGTTAAGCAGGACAAGGCCATAAAACAATAAAGCAATAAAGCAAAGAGATCAGAAAGTTCACAATACAGACAATGTAGCTTCAGAAGTTTCTAGGTATGGCACTACACATGACAGCTCACATCTTTGTGTGGTTATCTGATGCAGATCAAGGAACACTCTGGCTCCCAATATCTCCCCTGTCTTTATTTTAAAAGAAGCGAACCCGCCTGTCTTAGATTGGGTGGATCCCTAACTCTGCCTTAACCATCAAGGGAAACTTCTTCAGATCAAGCTGAAGGCCCTGTGTTAGGTTGGCCAGAGTGCATCCCCACTTATCCATCCCTGGCTGCGATTCCTCTCGGGGTAAACTCATTCAATTGGAGCTTGATTTTGTGGAGTTGACCTGCAAGGTTTAGCAATGAATTTTGCAAGATCTTCACCACACAAAGTAGGCAAATGATAATTATTATAAGCAACATTCCTGGACCAACAAAGGTCATCAGTAAGCCTTTTAAGTTATTCAAGGAGGGAACATAGTGCTAAAACTGTTCAAACAGCTCCTTGGCTGTCTGTGTTATCTCAGCGTCAAGTGATGGCACCTGCTCAAGTCCAATAATTTGTCTATGAAGCTGAAACAAATCTAGAAATAAGTTTGTGTGATGTCAAAGTCCATTTCTATGGGGATTTGAAAGTCCAAAGTCCTCACACACTGTCTCCATCTACTGGAAACCAGCTGATGAACACGTTCCAAAATCAACTTTTAAGGCCTATAAGGACAGGGTTTACTTCTAGTCCTCTCAGGAAGCAGCTGCTGCGGGGTGGTGGAATCAGGCAGGACAGAGTGTGAAGCAGCAGTCTTATCTCTCATCAGCTCCAATGGAATATCATACCTCCTGCTGGGTCGCCTGCAAATTTCTGCACAGACTGATTAATGAAGCTTAACCTAAGGTGATTTTTCCCAATGCTTTCCTGGTTGCTTTACCTGAGCACATTCGTTTTTTCAGGCTGGCACCCCATTAGTTTTTAAGACAGTGTAGGGTTGAGATTCCAAAGGAATACCAGGGTGACAACTTTTAGTGACCAGATTTCCTTTAAATGAGGCTAGGATTTTCTAGGCAGGCATAGAAGACTTGAACCTGTAACCATTTTCCACAAGTGCAATTTCCACTCTTGCACATCTGTTACTACTGTTTCCAATACCTCTAATTTATCCTGTCTCACTTTCCAAAAATGACTCTGGTCCCTTCATCTAAAGGGGGTTGATGGACGGGAATTCAGCTTCTCTAACTTCTCCAAGCTGACTCAGGGGCATTGTCTCTATCCTTAGCTAGGGACCCTAAAAAGCTCAGATCAAGGGGTTGCCAGGATTACATTTCAGGAGCAATATTTTACTCCAAACTGGAGATCATATAAAACATTTAACAACTGCATAAATCTTTTCTTTGGCTACAACAGTGTAGTTTATTTAGCACCCATTTGCCAAGGCATATTTTTGATTGTCTGGGGAACTTACTGCAACCCTAACAATGCTTCAGTTGTCAGTATAGGCCTAAACAGATTAATAAGGATACAAGCCTCAGATCCACAAACTTTCCTGAATTTGTGGCTGGTGTCAAATCGAATTTCACTCAGTTAGGGCTTTAAACTACCTACTATCATAGAAGATTGACAAGTTCCTGCCCAGTTATGAAAGGCATGGGCATTAGTAAGGCATGCTTACAAACTATTCTATGACCTCCCGGCTCTGATTAATTTTGAATGGCCAAGCATGAGTGACTCTAGGATCTGACACCAACTCTGCCATCCAAGCAGAGGCTTTCTGCTTCTGGGTGCCTTTGTTTCTTTTGTCCAGGAATGTTTCACACAGGGATTGGCTTTTCACTTTGTTGGTTGCTGGATTTGAACTCAGGGCCTGGGTGCTGTCCCTCAGCTCTCCAGCTCAAGGCTAGCACTCTGCCACTTTGAGCTCCAAAGCAACTTTTTCTCACTAGCACTCTGCTGCCAGATTAGATGCCACAGTCTCACAGGGACTCTGCTTTGCCTGCGCTGGCTCAGAACTGCAGTTTTCAGATCAATGAGTCCTTTATAAGGACATTTACTCCAATTAAAGCAACAAGGTGGTCAACACAGAAATAGTCTCTAAGCATGATCTTACCTGGAACTTGGTGAGGGCCAAAATTACATCTGAATAAGGATCTGCTGTCCTTCTCCATGGGTCTGCTGGAAATTGTTATAAACTTACAAGAACAAACTAAAATAACAATTAAGCAATCATTTTGGTAGTCCTACTTTCCCTTCTTTCTCTCTCTCTTTTATTTTTTATTTTTCTATATTTTTATTTTTTATAGTTATTTATATTGGTTAGGTTATTGCTTAGAACTCCAATAACAGTTTAAACTCAAATAACAGTTTTTTCCTAATGCAAGTATTACAAACATCAGTGCACCAAAAGTCCAGACTTGTTTCTTTGTTTTTGTAAAACACATTTAATTGTAAAATAGCATGAAACCCAATCATAAGGAGATAAACCTTTAAACATTCCTTTTAAAACTCTTTTTACATTTTAATATATTTTAGGGGGCAGTTTAAGAAATACTAATCACATCACCCACATTTTACCATCAGATTTCCAGTGTCAGTTTGCAAGAAAAGACAGACAGGCAAAGTTTCTAACATTGACAAACAAATTCAAATTTAAATTTTTGATACTTGTCTCCGAATTTTAACTTAAGGTAATAAATTCCAAATTCCCTAATACCTCTGTGCTAAACAGGATACAATGTTTACAATGTAAACATCTCTATGCATTACAATACTAGAATTTTAAAATGCAGATTTCAGGACCTTTAGAAAAATACTTTTTACCAGTTCCTCTTTAAAACAATGCAATAATCCTTTGAGACATTGGAAACATTTAAACCTAATACTTTTCTTGAAGTTTAAACTTAGATTTACCCAATTGTCTTTGTGTTTCAAGTATAAATTTATCCATTGTTTTACATAGTATGCTGACAATTTAAACTTGAACATGTTTACTCACACCCATTCACACACATTTATACTCAAAGATCTTAAAAACACGCAAAAGTAACATCGGGCATACATTTTCCGGAAGTTTTTAGTGACAAGAGATTTTTTTTGCCAATCTTATTCCTGTAGGTGATAACCAAGTTTTAAAACAAAGCTTTATAACAAGGCAACTTAGATGAAATTTATTTTTTCAGAGCCTGTTCCTGATATCAGACATATTACCATAATACTTTTTGCAGATGAAAGTTGGGTGCGAGTCTTAAACCTAAGAGAACTAAGACTGAAGTCTGCGTCCTGCCACCAACTGTCTCCAGACTGTCACTTCAGCAGCTTGTTAAGAAAAAGGAAACTGGACTAAGCCTGCAGCTGCTTTGTCTGGCCTTGGCTCACCTCTACTGCAGCCGAGTGGGAGGGGCCATATCAGGCCCTAGACCTACCCCAGGTGGGGCCAAAACTTTTATTTCCAAGAAATATTCAAATAGATAACAAAGATAAGTGTGCGAGCACACACACAAAAACCACAAGGATCCATGTTTAGAACTGGTACAAATTTCAGAGAAAAAACTGGACAAGGAAAAATGCCCAAGGAAAAACAAGAACAAGACAGAGAAGCAGAGACTTTTAAGTAACTCCTAAACTTCTGATGGCATGCCTGGCCTTAAACTACCAGAGTGACGGAAAGACCATGGGGCCCTGAACTCAGGGGGTGCCTCCCCTATGGAGATTTCCATTCCCTGGTAGCTGGCAGGCTAAGGCCATCCTAACCTACCTACAAAAGGCTCTCAAACAAAACCAGACATAGATTCATAACAAGAAAATTGGAATCAATCAGATACACTTAACACAAAAAAATGAACTCAGTTGAATGTTCTCACCAAACAGTTTATTTAGATTTAGACATGTCTTGCTGGTGGGATCTCAGGCATGCCCTGTTATCAACAAGAAACCCAGAAGGGGGGTCAAGGCGTCCCTTGACCATCCAGGCCTTAGAGAGCATGCTGCATCCAGCTTTTTCCTCTCTGTTTTAGGCCCACAGTGCACTTTCTAAAACCAAAACAAACCAAAACAAAACACAGACATACAGGGGGTCGGCTGATTTCTACTTACCTCCGGAGGCCTTTGTTTTTACCTGGGCATCTTTTCCAAAAAAGGTTGTTAAGAGGAGGGATGGGAAAGGCAAACTACTGCTTATTCAATGAGTGAAGGGGAATAGGAAAAGAGGAACAAAAACAATCCTTTATCTCAATACTATACAAATTATTAAGAACTGATGAAAGACTTGGGAGCCCTGGTTGGGCTGCATAAACCTGTATTTTCTTGACCCTTTTGATAACAAAAATAGGGAATTTTAAAGCTGTTTCTATACTAATTTTAATAGCTCCAATTGTTTTTTCTGCCATTAGGCCACTGCTCCATCCATACAGGGTCATGAGATTTCCAAGTTAACTGTGGCCCTGTTGTGCCAAGATTGTTCCATGTTCTGGGAATGACCCCCTCCTACCCCTTGCTCAGGGCCCATGTACTAGGAATCAAAAACACATGTTCCCAGAACTAGCCCGTATTTGAACCACAGGTGGCAACAGCCCAATGCTCAATGGTTAGACACCTGAGCTCTGACCAGTCCTGAAGTGACCAGTGGTTTGAAGTTACCAAACAACCAATCAGGTGATTGTAACTATGGAATTCCCCTATAAAAGCTGTGTAAAACCTTTGTTTGGAGCCTCTTAGTGTTGCTGGCTACAGGCATGCGGAGGTCCAAGTTTGAGCTCGTAATAAACGACCCTTGCTTCTTTGCTTTGACATCGGTCTCTGGTGGTTCTTTCGGGGTCCTAGGAATTTGGGTACAACATTTGGTGCATGGGCCAGGAACCCCCAAGCCCACCCAGACACCTAGTCAACGGGTCTTGGAAAAACCACGGTAAATATGCCGGCTTCGTCTGGCTCTGTGTCTCTATGTAATCTGTAATCTGGGTTGCCTGCAGGGCCGATGAAGAGTCTTGGCAGACGCACTATAAGACTGTTGGCGGGGCTGGTGGGAGACGTTCCCCGGACCCCATCGGGGGCTATCTTCTGTATTTATGATAGCCGTCTGGTCAGGCAGGGATTGGCCTGAAGTGCACTCACGATTTGTCTGTGTCAGTGTCTGTGTCTGCATTTTCTGTTAACAGTTCCACTTTCAGATTGCAACAATCCTGGACTGAGAGGGAGAGACTCCGCTCATACCTGACTCTGGGCCCCTTGAGTGGAGTTATTCACCCTTTCAGACTGTTGCAGGAGACCCCCACCCCCATACTTTCCCCGGGGAGGCTGCTGCCACCTGAATGAGGGGGAGGGTGTGGCGGGTCGCAGCAGCACCTCTTATAGTTTCGTCACTCCCTGCTGAGATGGGTCAGGCTCAGAGTACCCCCGTTGCTCTCATGTCAAGGGCAGAGGCTCTGAATTGAGTGTGGAACTCAGGAAATGGGGACTAATTGACCTCTGCCAACAGGGTGGCCAGCCCTTGAAGTTGGGTGGCCCTCAGAGGGCACCTTCAGCCTCCCCATAATTCGGAAGGTTAGGGAGAAAATGTTCTTACCGGGATGATCTGGCCACTCTGGTCAAATTCCTTACTGTTAACCTGGACTTGGTCTTGCAACTTAAAGGTCTCTGCCTCACTGCCCCTGTTTTTGCTTTCTGTGTCTTTGCCGCTATCCATTTGGACATTCCTGGGGAATAAGTCTCAGGCCTGGTATGGCTCATCCCACTCTGCTGTGCAATCTGGAGACAATTGGTGGCAGGACATCAGTCTTGGTTCCCCCAGGACTGAGGTGCTACTGAGTCTTGTCAGAAATGAAAAACTCTTGCCCACCTGATAGCAGTTTTTGCAGGCAGGATGGCCTTGGCCAGCTGGCTGCCAGAGAATGGAAGTCTCCATGGGGAGGCGCCCCCTGAAAGTTTTCAGGGCCCCAGGTGTCTTCCTCACTGTGACTGCTGCCAGGCATGCCATCAAAATTTGGGGATACATAAAGGGTTCTGCTTCTGTCTTGTTTTGTGAGGTATCTCTGGGTCTCAGGCCTGGTATGGCTGCTCCCGTGTGGCTGCAGTTGTAACAAACTAAAAAGTTTTGTTTTGAACTTGGTTCTCACCTGCAAGAGTAAGATTGGCAAAACTCTTAAAACACTTCGGGAAAATGTACAGCTGATATTAATTTTGCACGCTTTAAACACAATTGGGTAGAGCTGTTTTCATTGTAAATATTGTATCTTGTTTAGCCCAGAGGTATTAGGGGATTTGGCTATTTCCTTGAGTAAAAGTTTTAGAGATTTAAATGTGAATTTGTTTATCAATGTCAGAAACTTTACCTGTCTGTAGAAATCTGATAAATGTGGGTGATGTGATTAGTCTTAAACTGCCCCCTAAAATGTATTAAATTGGGAAAGAATTGTTGGGAGGTATTAACATTCATCTGGAGAGGCTTCACAGGCAATTACTCACATAGCCATCACAGGCAGCCCAAACTTTGCCAGCCTTGTGAAACAGGGCTGCTAGAATTGTATATATGTGTGCACAGAGAGATGATCAGTAAAAGTTTTAAAGAACATTAGAAATGGGTTTCTGAACAAAATTTAAAAATGTTTGTTTCAAGAAAAAGGAAAATTAGGGCTAACAAAATGATTGTTTAATTGCTATTTCAATTTTCCCTTTTTCCCTTGTACGTTTGTAACAGTTTCCAGAGGGCCCACAGAAAAGAACAGCAGGTCCTTATTTAGATGTAATTTTGGCCCTTGCCAAATTCCAGGTAAGATCATGCTTAGAGACTATTTCTCTGATGACCACCTTGTTGCTTCTAGTTGGAGTAATGTGGCCTTATAAAGGACTCATTGATCTGAAAGCTGCAGTTTTGAGCCAGCCTGGGCAAAGCAGAGTCCCTGTGAGATTGTGGTGTCTAATTTGGCAGCAGAGTGCTACTGAAAGCAACCTATCAAGATGCAGTAACAGGCATTGCTCAGGCTGAGTATGGTGGTGTGGATATTGGGGAAGAAGTGGCTAAGGTCTGTCACTGTCCTGGCAGCATTACAGACAAATATGAGTGCCGATCGGAGTAAACTCAGCCTCGGGAAACTGAAGTAGGGAAGACCACCATAAAGAGGTTCACATGGCCCACAACCTTCGAGGCCCCCAGGTTGAAATTTGAGCAAAGATCAATGTGCCTACTGTAAAGAGTTTGGTCACTGGGCTAGGGAATGCCCGGAAAAGAACAGGTCGGACCAGTGGCAACGAAAAACTTCCGTGTTAGTCACTCATGACGCGGAGGACTAGGGGAGACGGGGTTCGGATCCCCTCCCTGAACCTAGGGTAACTTTGCAGGTGAAGGGACTCGTGTCCAGTTTTTAGTGGACACAGGTGCTCAGCATTCAGTTCTTACTAAGCCTCAAGGAAAACTCTCCACGGCCACATCATGGGTGCAGGGGGCCACAGGAATAAAGAAATAACCCCTGGACAACTCAAAGGATAGTGGACCTGGGAGCTGGTAAGGTGTCACATTTCTTAGTCATCCCTGAAAGCCCCTACTCCTTATTGGGGAGAGATTTATTAACCAGGTTGGGGGCACAGATTTACTTCCTGCCAGGCGGACCCAAGGTGACAAACTCCCAGGGCGGGCCACTGTCAATACTGACCTTAGCACTAGAAGATGAGAATCACCTTCATCAGCAAAGACTGAGGTAACCTATTTAGGGTACCTACTGAAAGAAGGGCAAAGGTGGCTAACTGCCGCCCACAAAGAGACAGTGCTCCTCATCCCCAGACCACAATCACAACGTTAGAGACAGCCGGATTCTGCCGGCTGTGGATTCCTGGGTTTGCGGAACTGGCCAAGCCCCTGTATTTGGCTACTACTATGGCTCAGTAACGCCCGACTCTCAAGATTCTCTTCCAGCCTCCAAGTGCCCTTAACCTGGCCTCAACTGCCCAATCCAGACCTGGAAGCCCCACTTCATGACTGTGCTGAGGTTTTGGCCCAAGTGCATGGAGTAAGAGGATTTGCAAGATGAGCCTCTGCGAAATGCGGAGATTGTCTGGTTCACCGATGGAAGCAGCTTTATGCACCAAGGCCAGAGGTATGTGGGGGCTGCAGTAGTCTGAGACTGAAGTAATCTGGGCTGAGTCCCTGCCTGCAGGAAGGTCAGCACAAAGAGCGGAACTGGTGGCTTTAATCCAAGCTCTAAGACTGGGTAAGGATAAAAAACTGACAGTTTGATACAGACAGTCGGTATGCCTTTGCCACCGCCCACATACACGGGGAAATATACAGAGAGAGGGGCCTCCTCACAGCAGAAGGAAAGACTATCAAAAATAAAGAGGACTGGCAATAGTCCATTGCCCAGGACACCAGAATCCTGTAGATCTTGTGTCCAGGGGCAATCTTCTGGCTGACCAGACTGCCCAGGAGGTTGCCTTATCTCCAACCCCAGCTCTAGCCCTTCAGCTCCCAGACCCAGGCCCCAGAGCCTTACCACCAATCCCAGGGTAAACGGAGGAAGATGGCACAGCTCCTCGATGGATGATGGAGAGATTCCAGGAGTCACATAGTACTCCCAGAAGAATTAGGGACGAAGGTGCTACAAGAATTCACTATAGTACTCATCTGGGAGCCAGAAACCGGACTACGAATTAAGGAGGCAACCCTCAAAATTGATCGCATTATCTCAGGTTGCAGAGTATGTCAGCTAAACAATGTAGGGAAGAAGTCAGCAAAATCCAGGGGCAAGGCAGCAAGGGGACAAGCCAGGAGCCTATTGGGAGGTTGACTTTACTGAAGTAAAACCAGGGAAGTATGGATATAAGTATTTGTTCATTTTTATAGATACCTTCTCAGGATGGGTCGAGGCCTTCCCCACAAAAGGGGAAACTGCACAGATAGTGGCCAAGAAGATACTTGATGACATCTTACCCCAGTATGGCTTTCCAGTAATGATAGGTTCGGACAATGGACCTGCATTTGTCTCGAAGCCCTGCAAAGGGCTCACCACAAAGTCTGGCCCAAGCCAAGGGACCTGTACAAGACAGAACCACCTCTGGTGCCTCATCGCTATAGACCAGTTGGTTGCCGGTGGGTGGCGTTTCACGAGTACCCAATCTGGAGCCATGGTGGAAAGGATCTTTTTAGGTCACCTTGACAACACCCACCGCCTCAAGGTAGACGGAGTAGCTTCTTGGATCCATTACACCCATGCCAAGCCAGTGGAACCATTTCCAGAAAAATTAAGTTTCCCCACCAAAACCAATAATAGTTCCTAGTGTAGTTGGGAACAACAGGTATGGGCAATGTCTGGACAAGGACTCTGTGTGGGAAAATTCTCACAGTTGTGCATTCTCACCTAATTGTGTTGAAACGGGAAAGGAAGCAAAGTGAAGGAATTTTTCCCCTTGGTTGACAACCCTGTTTTCTGCCTTAGCTGGACCCTTAGGCCCTTGTGTGATTATGGTATGCAGAGATAGATCCAAGATTGGCTCTAAAGGTATCATGGGAAAGAGGGGAATGTTGTGCCAAGATTGTCCCATGTTCTGGGAATGACCCCTTCCCCCCCCTTGCTCAGGGCCCATGTACTAGGAATCAAAAACACATGTTCCCGGAACTAGCCCGGATTTGAACCCCAGGTGGCAACAGCCCAATGCTCAATGGTTAGACACCTGAGCTCTGACCAATCCTGAAGCGACCAGTGGTTTGAAGTTACCAAACAGCCAATCAGGTGATTGTAACTATGGAATTCCCCTGTAAAAGCTGTGTAAAACCTTTGTTCGGAGCCTCTTAGCGTTGCTGGCTATGGGCATGTGGAGGTCTGAGTTCGAGCTTGTAATAAATGATCCTTGCTTCTTTGCTTTGACTTCAGCGTCTGGTGCTTCTTTCGGGGTCCTAGGAATTCGGGTACAACAGCCCCTAGAATTGAGGGGTACTTTTATGCCAATTTTCTCAAATAATTCAGTCATCATAGAATGCCACAACATCCATATCTTGTCCCTCCCTAGAGATTATTGGGCAGGTCCTCTTTAAGAACAGAGGCTGAATGGTGAGAAGCTCTCACTGGGCCTGGGCCTGCTGTTTGCTAAGAAGCTCCTTGGACTGGAGCTGGGACCTGCTGCTAGGAGGTGGGAACTTAAGGCCTGGGAGGAGATCTGAATTCCAGGCAAGGCATTGTTGTTGCCCCTGGCCTCAGCTTCATTATAATAGGCCACTTTCCACTGTAAAAACTTTCTCCCCTAAAGTATTGCCCATAAGATTGCCTTCCAATGTTGGGGAGTATTCAACGTGGTAGGCATTGTTCAAACATTTGTTATACAAAGAAAAGTGGGGGGATTACTGAGGGTTGGGCTCCCCATCCCAGGAGACTCCTGAGGGGACTGAGGGCCTCAATACTGACCACAAGAAAGAGAAGGAAGGGAAGAAGGGAAGAAAGGAAGAAAGGAAGAAAGGAAGAAGGAAAGGAAAGGAAGGAAGGAAAAGAAAGATAAAAGAAAGAAAAAAAGAAGGAAGGAAAAGAAAGATAAAAGAAAGAAGGAAGGAAGGGGACACATTTGAGTCACAGCTCCCCTTCTGAGTTACTGGTGGTTACTTAGAGAAAACTGAATCAAAGACTTTCCTGCCCAGGCACTCTTTGGACATAATTTTAGGATTAAGCCTTCTGAGTAGCTAGCATTGCGGGTGAGAGTCACCAGCACTCAGCTTCTCAGGAGTTTTGTTCGGAGAATTGGGCTGGCCAGAAGGTGACACCTGTGGATGGTTAAATGGCTCCAGTGTCTGAGACAATTACTGATTCTAGGAAGCCTATAAGCGCTGATTCTGGGAATGGTGTGATTCTGGGAATGGTGTGATTCTGGGAATGGTGTTCTGGCTGATTTTGGCTAGCAGTGGATTCCGAATATACAGCATACCTGATATGTGTGTATTTTTGCAGAGGTGGGGAGAAAATATCTGATCCATTAGTTGTGAAGTCTGGGTTTTACTCTGTGTCTTTTATACTGGCTGATTCTCTCTGACACTTTGCCACAAGAAATAGCCTACTCCATCTTAATCTCTGAGTTTAATTTTGGGTTCATCGGGCTTCTGCAGTTTCTATATAAAATTTTCTTGATGGCTTTATTGCTGTGTGTGTGTGTGTGTGTGTGTGTTCAATTTCATCTATCTCTTTTGATTGGTGACTGGACAAATCCTCTCAAGTAGTTGTACATGTATGATACTTCATTGTGACAGTATATGTCTGTTACATTGCACTGAACACCACCTAGGTTTTGCTCTGGTTCTGATTAGGTGATTGACATCTTCTGTCATGTTGTTTGTGTCCACTGGGACTCCAGATGTGCTGCTGTGTCTGTTTCCTAATGCACTAGTCTTACTACAGCTCTATAGTTTGACATACTTATATTTAAATGTTTACAATTTCAGCATTCCTTTCTATGCTAGGCAAACACACTAACATTAGGCCATGCTCCTCGTCCCTGGGCTCTATCTTTGACTTTATTTTTGCTCAAAATGAGTGCTCTACCACTTCAGTTACAGGTTAATGTCAAACTTTTGTAGAGAAGTGAATAAGTGGCTAACGCCTATAATCCTAGCTACTCAGGAGGCTGAGATCAGAAGATCAAGGTTCAAAGCCAGCCTGAGCACAAAAGAACCAGAGACTCTTATCTCCAATTAACCTCTAGAAAAAGGGAAGTGGGGCTTGGCTCTAGGGTAGGGTAATAGCCTTGGGCTGAAGAGCTCAGGGACAACTCCCAGGCCAAGGTATAGGGCAGTATCTTTGAGCTGAAGAGCTCAGGGACGGCACCCAGGCTGAGTTTAAGCCTCATGACCAAAAAAACAAAAGAGTCTCAAAATCTTTTCTGACTATGCTAGCTTTCAAGTACAATCTGCATTCACATCAAAGCCTCCTGAGTGGCTATAATGGCAGGAATGAGCCATACCCCTCAATGAAAACTTGGTTTTATCTGTGTGAATACTGTTAAATAATTGCTATGATTCTGAAAATATCTACAAACTAAGAATATCTCATTTTATGTTTTCTATTACCCTTACTGGTGCCAGAAATAAAGGCCAAGGTGCTGACCAGAGGCTTGAGCTGCTGGACACTGCCCCTTTTCCCTTTAATGGCCTAAAGAACCCAGTTCAAAGTAAGACAAAGTAGGAAAGTCCTCAGATTCTAACCTGAAAAAAGCCAAGTGCATCTCTTACTCAAGTGTTATGTCTTACGGCAATTTGATTGCTAGATACAGAAGAGCCACATATTGAATGTTCAAACTGGGAGTGTTTCTTAGAAAGCCAACAACTACAGGTGAACTCCTGCAGCCTAGAAGATAGCTTTCACTAAACTTTTAAAGATAAAAAAATACATGGTGAGGTGGGAGATCAAATCTAATAAAAGCATGTTTACCAAAGCAAAGCAAACCATCAAGGGGAAACATCAGGGATGAACAAAACAAACCATCCGCATATTCTCTGGAGGACAGCTCTCCGAGGGCTACACAACAAGATGCATATGAAATTCACAGAATGGCCTGTATTACCTCTTAAACATTTGGGAAAGCCCCCATCAATGATCAAGGATCCAGAATAGTGGGGAGGACAAGACATTGTTACAGGGCACAGTATCCTTTTTCAGTTATATCATTAGCTTCGAGTGAAAATGCTATGAGACATACCCTAGGACCTTGGTTCAAATGCAAGTAGCAGTTTCTCTCTCCCTCCCTCCCCCCCCTCTCTCTCTGTCTCTCTCTCTGTCTCTGTCTCTCTCTCTGTCTGTCTCTCTCTGTCTGTCTCTCTCTGTCTGTCTCTCTGTCTCTGTCTCTCTCTGTCTCTGTCTCTCTCTCTCTCTCTCTCTCTCTCTCTCTCTCTCTCTCTCTCTCTCTCTCTCTCTCTCTCTCTCTCTCTCTCTCTCTCTCTCTCTCTCTCTCTCTCTCTCTCTCATACACGCACAGGCTCACTTGTATTATGAGTCCCAAGGATGCAGCACTGAAAAGCAAAGGTGCTTCTGTCTTTATCCCAGGGGAACAACAGCACCTATGAGGTCCAGTTATTCACAAGCGACTCACAATAGGGAGGCAGGAGAGTAGGATCTCCAAACATGCCCAGACTCACTAGGGATAACAGGTGTCACATATGCAGGATGAAAGAGGGGCTGAGGGAGGAAGAATTTCTCCAAATGAACCACCACCAAACCCCATGAACTAGTTCTATTTCTACACAAGTGCCTTACACAGTACCCATTATTACTTTGGCCGTGTGTGCCACTCTGAGGACCTGCACGTCTACATGGAACTCAGGCAGTGAGTGGACGGCCAGGGGGCCTATGTGATGGGCCTGCTGGGAGGGGCAGGGGCACTTATTGTGTCTAATGGTTCCCATAGCAGCCTTGGAATTTTAACTGCTGGTGGGATTCTGACTAACAAGGAATTTCACACGGTCAGAAACCCTCAGAAAAGAAAGAGCAACTATGTTGCCTGAGTGAGTTTGCCTACTATTTTAACCCATAGTAGCCAAGAGAATTGTGGAAATAAGAGGGATGGGTGGAGCCTAGATAAGAATGGATAAGGCTGGGGGACAGACATGGTCAGATGGCTGGGGAGGATGTGTTTACAGGGAAGGGAGGCAGGGATACAGGAGTGGAGGAATAGGTGTGTGATGGAGCAAACACGAAAACAGCCTAAAGGAAAAGGCAGGGTGGACAGAATGGTTGTGAGATGACAGAATGGGCAACATCAGAAAAGGGGGCTTGGCTAGTCATACAGCATCCCACTATGGACAGTTGAATGGCTAGGAGGAGGGTGTTTGGAGGATATAACTCAATTTGAATGCCTGGGACAGGTCCAGGGTTCTGAGCAGGACAGGTCCACAACCTGTACACCTTAGTCCCCCCTAGCACAGGATGTAGGCTGTGGCCAATGTCTATGGGTCCATGTCGATCATGTAGATACTCATGGTCACCTATGGTCCCTTATCTTCTCTGGTGAGTACAGCTACATCCAGGACTGGGAGCTGGGAAATGAGCCTCTGAACTCCTTCCTTCCCAGACCTTGGACCCATCAGTTGCCAAGGAGTGAGTTTAAGCAAGTCTCCTGTGCAGATTTCTGACACTGTGAGGGCAGTTTAGGGTGTTATTCCTTGAGTTCCTGTCACATCCTGAATACAATGTCTCTTCTCCCCTCTCCCAGATATTATGCCGGAGGTGAAGGACCCCACATTCGAGTGCTGCCTCTTCGTGGGCCTCATCGTCCTGCTGAACACGGCCACAACGCCGATGATGGTGCTGACCTCAGTGGGGGTGGGGCAAGGAGAGTCTCTCTCAAAAACTGATAGGCTGATGGGAGTAGAATAATCATGTTTGAAGTCAATTATATATGAAAACAGAAAAATGGAACCTCTTCAAAGAGGTTAAAAGGGAAAAAGTGACACTGGACAGGAGAAATTTCCAATCATATGGCAAAAATGTGTAACTGTAGGGGGGTGGCACAGAACCAGATTGGATTGAGAAAGCCTTGGAAGAGTGTTCAGGCCTATAGGTCAAACTTTGCTATATGCACACACCACCACATTCACACCTACCACAGAGTTTAAAACTATGTAGCCCAGTATACAACCCTTGTGCTCAGCTTGGGATTTATTACTTTGGGGTACATAAATGAAAACCAAGGAACAAGGGACAGAAAAAAAGGATGGAAGTGGAGAAGAATAACAAGTGTGAGGCTCAGATAGTGAGCTGGGAGTAACTGTGACAGGGAGAAGGTAGAGATGGAGGCGAGAAAAGGCATTGAGAACAGGGAGGACAGATGCTAGCCTGGGTGAGAGACAGAAGTGGACAGAGAAAGGAAGAAAGGGGTTCATACTGAGGCAGAAAAATTTTGTCAGAGGGTTGAGGCAAGAATCTCATTTAGATGAGGGAGGCACAGAGAGAGACACACACTAGGCAGAGCCACAGTCTTTAGAGGAGAACACAGGGATTTCAGACAGGCTTGAGTTCAAGATTGTTGATGGCTCTTACCGATAAACCTGGCAATGCAGACAACTGAGATCTGATGGACATATTTCTTTTTTGCCAGTCCTGGGCTTCAGCACAGGGTCTGAGCACTGTCCTTGGACTTTCTCAAGGCTAGAGCTCTACCACTTGAGCCTCAGCACCACTTCTGTCTTTTTTTTCTATGTATGTGTCTCTGAGGAATGGAATCCAGGTCTTCGTGCATGCTAGGAAAGCACTCTACCACTAGGCCAAATGCCCGGCCCCTAATGGACATATTTCTAGGCTAGCCCAACCAGGAATGTTCAGAAGAATTATTGCCAATTTAACACACACACACACACACACACACACACACACACACACACACACAATGACTTAGTCCCATTGAGGAGGGGAGCACATGAGTTTTCACTCCTAACCTGCCTGCCTTTCTCTCATCACAGATCTGCTAGTAAGTACTGCTACTTACAAAGTAATCTTTCTTATAACCGCAATTGGGATCATCCTATCTGTGGGCACTATTTTCATGTGCTTGTTTCATTTATCCATGGAAACATGTGCGCCACCGGTAAGTATCTCCCACCCTGTCCCCATTCTGACCTCACTGGACCAGCCTTATACACACATAGCTTGACTTCTGTCTCTTCTTTTGCTTCAGCCTTCACCTAAGCCACGAGTGCCATCTGGATCTTCTGCCCAGTCTTCCAATGTCATCTGGTTCTTGTTTTTTTGGAGCCCCTTTTTGTCTAAGCCCATAATCAGGTAAGCATCCCATGGGCAAGGACAGGGGAAGAAGGGCACGTTCAGAGGGAATGCTTGTTCTTAGACGCATTGACAGTTCTGGAACATACTCAGGCTAGAGCTGTGGGTGGTAGAGAAAGGATGAAGCCAGGAAATGGGGAGGAGGCTACTAAGAGACTAAAGGCAATTGTCTTAAGAAGGGACAGAGCTGACAGAGCTTCTGCAGGGTTGAGGAAGATGGGGACAATGGAGGAGGCAGATGGGGGAGGGCTGGCTCTTTTCTAGCATGCATGATCACTTGGGGCCCACCGATAACACTGGAAAGGGTAACAGGTCAACATACACAGAAATGTCTTCAGGCAGAAGAGGGAGCTATGATGTGAAGAGAGATGGGAACACTTTGCAAACTAATGGTTTAGGACACTTCTGGCTTTAAGGAGCAGAAGGAAGGCCAGGCACAATGTTGACACCTATCATTCCAGCCATATGGGAGGTTCAGGCAGAAGGATCTTGGTCTGAATCTGCCCTAGGTTAAACATGTGTGAACCTACCTAAAGATCCCTAAAAGCATAACAAGGTTAGGTCATAGCTCAGGTGATAGAGAATATGTCTCCCAAATGTTCAGCCCTGAGCCTGAACCGAAGTCCTGAGCAACAACAACTGTAAAGTAAGTTTGGAGCACAGAGGAGAAGCAGAAATGGATGGGACACACTTGGATGGGCTGGTGAGGGTTTCAGGAGTCTACTGAAGGGGGGGAGGCTGGATGAGGAGGCCCTGACTGCCCCATCTTCTGTCCCTTTCACCTGCAGGCCTTGTGCACTGTCGCCCTCAATGTCTACCCCAGGGCCTGCAATCTGGGCTTCCTGCCTCCCAAGTGGGCTCGCGGCCAAAGAGTCATTCTTGAAAACTTTTATGGATTGTCTTGACCCTGATTATGCCCAAGAGCATAAGACTCTATGTGAAGGGAAAGATGACATTTTCCTAAAGCCCATGTATGGAGTGGCGACCCTTATCCCTGTCCCAGCCAGAAACACCAGGGGAAAACAAGAGGGCAGGCCGAACTTCCAGGATACTCACACAGCCCTGGCCCTACTCCGCTTCCTGGCCAAATTGGTCAATCAGGAGTTCCCTGGGATGAAGAGAAAGAATTAAAATACTGTTGAAAATCGCGGGTCTCAGATATTTTTTAAATGGGTCTTAGAGAAACCTATTTAAGGATATGTAGGAATAAAATGAGGCCACCCATACAGTTGCCTTTAATCCCATTTTTCCTCTTTTCGTGAACTGGAACAGCCATAGCACCCTTCAGAGGTGGGCAAATGAGCAGTGAATGTTCAACATGCTGGAAGAAAAGCATTAAATGAAGCAGGCAAGCGGATAGCAAATAGCTTCAAATTTGGAATCCTACTTAGAGGGCTGACATTGGCGTTCAATGTTTATAAACAAGCCTAGGCAGGAAAATTCATGAGAACTTTCTCTACAAACAAAAAAAAAGAAGAGAAATTAGGAAGTATAAGTTTTGCCCAAGTGGTAAATCCCCAGTCCTTTATATGAAGGTAAGAGACTGCACGTGGTTTCTGATTTTAAGCCCCAGTGCCAGAGAAAGAAATTAAACACAAGAAAGAATGAAGGAAGGAATGGATGGATGGAAGGAAATGTGAAGGAAGGAAGGAAGGAAGGAAGGAAGGAAGGAAGGAAGGAAGGAAGGAAGGAGATAAAGAGAGTGAGAAAGTGTGGGAGCAAAGGAATAGGAAAGGATAGAAAGGAGAGGAAAGGAGAGGAGACACACAGTTTATGTTGGTGTCCCAATCTGTCCCAACCTTTTTTTTTTGCCAGTCCTGGGCTTGAGCTCAGGGCCTGAGCACTGTCCTTGGTCTTTCTCAAGGCTAGAGCTCTACCACTTAAGCCTCAGCGCCACTTCCGGCTTTTTTCTATGTATGTGGTGCCGAGGAGTTGAACCCGGGTCTTCGTGCATGCTAGGCAAGCACTCTACCACTAGGCCAAACTCCTGGCCCTGTCCCAACCTTTTTTTATGACATCTTTATAGCATAGTCCTGTTCTGAAGGAACTGAAAAAAAGGAAGAATAGCATTATATGATGCTTGAAATTGTACATGAGAAAAGGAAGTGGGTGAAGCCCGAAATAGGGGATAGGGCACAAGCTGATGCAAAGGCTCATGGATGGGAATTGAGGCCCTGTGATAAAACATCCAGCTGTTCTTGGATGATGAAAGAGAAGAAAGACATGCACAGAGCCCAATGAGCTGTACAGCTTACTTGGAGCTTCTTTTTTGTGGACTTGGAAGAAAGAGCCCAAACATTGGGCCTGAAGTACTCAAGCAACAGTGGGTACAGGCTGTGGACCCCAGAAGGGATGATCAAGCCCAGACTTATACACGGTATCTTCTTTCTCTTTTTGTACCAGTCCTGGCGCTTGAAGCCAGGGCCTGGGCACTGTCCTTGAGCTTTCTCAAGACTAGATTTCTACCCCTTGAATTACAGCACCACTTCAGTTTTTTTCTGTGTATGTGGTACTGAGGAATTAAACGTAGGACCTGGTGCCTGCAAGGCAGGCACTCTACCACTAGGCCATACTCCTGGACCCACTAACTTCTTTCTTTTTACTCTAACAGATCTGCTTCTGGCTTCCACCAGCTAGATCACTCATAGGGTGACCATACGGTGTGCACTGTAAAGAGAGGGCTGGTTTCAGCTGGGTCTCACATTTCATAGGACTTTGTAACGTGAAGCCTCCCTCTACCCAAACATCCTGTTCCCAAAGCACGGTTAAAGGCTGTCATGTTGCTGATGGACTTTAGAGCAAGCTCTATAGGACAGGAAGTGTAAATCATACCCATCCTAGTTGCTTAATGCCATGGGCAACTAAGGCCTATTCCTCCTGAGGCCTGGCCAGGAGCCATGCACAGGGACTCTTGGAGGATGCATCTGGGCAAAGGCAGAAGGGGCACTCAATTCTCTGCCCCCTTGCCACTGGCTTGAAGGTCTCTAACCACCATCCCTCCTGTCCCAGCTGGTGTCAGCAAAGAGGCCCCCGATTAGCCAAAGTAATGTTCCCTTGGGTTTTTTGTGCCTCCGTTTCCTCATCTACCTTGAAGAATTATTTTGAGCTTCTGAGGAATGGTCTATATCCAGCACATGCATACAGCAAGCACTCATTTATTCCCTGCTCACTGTGACTCAGGGATTACTTGTACTGGTCACTGCTGCAGGCATGTGTGAGCACAGTAGATGCAGGTCTCAGCCTCAGGGACTCAGACAAGTGCCAGTGCCCAGACTCCACATGCAGAGTCAGGTGTTCCAAGGCCTGGGCTGGGCCCAGCCCTGGTGTGAGCAGTCTGGTGGGTAGTGCTCACAAGCAGCCAGGAAGAACCAATCGATAGAAGCACAGCCAGGACCAGCCAGTGGATGGCAGAGTAGCCAGAACCAGCCAATGGACGCAGTGCTCTCAGGATCAACAGTCACTGGCAGCCCTTCATGCTGCTGAGATGGGATGCTGAGGACTCTGCTGGCTACATGGCTTTCTTCCTTGGCTCCCAGTAGGTGTTTAGCTGATGGGGCTGCTAGTGCCATTTGGTTCCTTCATCACAGCTCTAAAGTTATGTTCCCTGCTTCATTTCCTCCTGAAAAACCCTCTTCTCCCTGACAAGCTATGGTTCCAGGCTATAACAGGAAGTGTCATTTGATCCCATCACCCAGCTCTTCGGGTTTCTCTTTCATCATGGGACACACAGATCTCTGTGGGTCAGCAGAGGAAGGACACAGAGAGTTAGGCACAGTGGCTCACGCCTGCAATCCTAGCTACTCAGAAGGATGAGATCTGAGGATCAAGGTTCAAAGCCAGCCAAGGCACAAAAGGACCTGAGACTCATCAACAATTAACCTCTAGAAAACCGAAAGTGAGGCTTGGCTCAAGGGTAGGGTGGTAGTCTTAAGCTGAAGAGCTCAGGGACAGTGCCCAAGCCTAGTTCAAGCCCCAGGATCCACAAAAAAAAAGAAAAGAGAGCCAAACATCAGTAACTCTAAAACTGGCACTAGAGTGGTCCCCCTTCACTCTGGCTGTTACAGGGCTTTTATCTTGGGGGCCTGGGCCACCACACACCACAGAGTGCACCAAGCAGAGTTCTGAGCTGGTAATGGATTGCATTCTCCACAAGGAATATTTTATCTTATCAGTAACACAGAACAGTAGAGCAATGATATGTGCTTGTTCAAACTCCTTATTGTAAAGGAATTTAAATAAAGTTGAACAATGTAGTTTTCTTCCCATTTTATTTTTTCCTTCCCATTTTAGAGATGGTGGCAAGCAGTAAAGCTCACTTGTCTTTTTTATAATCATATTTAAGTGGTTTTAATTATACAGATTATATTCTCCCAAGAACACACAATCTTGGGAGTTAATGGCCTTTGAAACTGTCTTTTGTACTATACATTGAAGATGCAAAATTGTCTCCTTAGTGTTTTACATATAGAAATCCAGAAAATTTGCTGTTTAGGAGCTTCTATTATGTTACATGTAGTAATCCAGTGCCTGCAGAAACCTTACCTAAAATTTCTGGATGGGATTCTGAACATCTCATCTAAAACGTGTTTAAGAATTTTTATCTCCCAGGTCTAGGAGTTTGGCCTTGTGGTAGAGTGCTTGCCTAGAATGCATAAAGGCCCAGGTTCAATTCTTCGGTACCATATACACAGAAAAAGCTGGAAGTGGTGCTGTGGTTCAAGTGGTAAAGCTCTAGCCTTGAGAAAGCCCAAGGAAAATGCTCAGGTCCTGAGTTCAAGCCCCAGGACTGGCAAAAAATAAAAGACAGAAGAATGTTTATCTTCCTAAAAATATTGGATAGTTACATGTCTGTGATTCACAGTGGCGCTTGTTCCCTCATATACTGTTTATGCCTCTGGAGTTGAGTCATTGCCATTTTGTTCATATGGTCAGCAAAGTCTGAACTATTTACTCTGGCTACTTGCAGATAAAGGTGACAGGCTCAATTTTAGGAGAGAGGGAAAATGCCATTTGAAGTAGAAATAAAAATGGAAGCATATGACTGACTGTGATGTGGGAGAGAGGGAAATGCTTTGTTTAGGGGGCCTCACAGAGGAGGAAACAAGCAGGAGGGTCTATGATGCCCAAAAGGACATGCCCAGGATTATCTATGCAAAAAAAATGTTCCAGGACAAGGAGCTACAAGTGCAAAGGTCTTGATTTAGGTATGAACCTGGCAGATCCAAGCAAGAGTAAGGCATAGCTAGTATAAGTATTCAAGGGCCAGATACACACGAGCCTTATCAAGAAGCCTGGTAACAAACATAGATGTTTGCCAACCTAATCCATTAAAAACAAGATATTACAGTAAAGGTGAGAAATATATGAAAGATTTCTCCAAGTTTGATTGTCTTTAATCACCTCAGATAATTTTTAATCTTTGAAATATGGACTGTATCCACAGTGTAGAACATGATAGGTAAGTCTTCCACAACTGGGCTCTTTCCCCAGCCATCCAGATAAATACTGTTCAATTTTAAGATGTTTCTTTGACAGAGTCTCATTTTGCATATGCACACACACACAGGTGTGTGTGTGTGTGTGTGTGTTCAGAATGAATTACACCGCTGTGATACATAGCTAGGCTTTTCACACATCTAGGATAACAGGTCCATCACACAGTGTCAGACCCATTCGTCAAGATGAACACCTTTCTACCTTTTTTTTTTTTTGGTCAGTCCTGGGCTTGAGCTCAGGGCCTGAGCACTGTCCTTGGACTTTCTCAAGGCTAGAGCTCTACCACTTGAGCCTCAGCACCAATTCCGGCTTTTTTCTATGTATGTGGTACCGAGGAATCGAACCCGGGTCTTCATGCATGCTAGGCAAGCACTTTAACCACTAGGCCAAACTCCCGGCCCCACCTTTCTACCTTTTTTAAAACTGTTTTATTTGCCTGTACTGGCCTTTAACATCGAAACACATAATCTCTTCTCTATGAGGGGCTGAGATTATAGGTGTGAGTCACATACATGTCCTCGCCAGATAATTTGTTTTGTGTTGGTGGTGGGGCATGAACTCCCTATTAAGTTTTTCGCTCAAAGCTGGAAATATACCAGTTGAGTCACAGCTCCACTTTCAGCATATTGCTACTAAACTGGAGATAAGTTTCTTGTGACCTTTCCTGCCTGGGCTGGTCTCCAAAAGGGATCCTCAAATCTTGAGTAGCTAGCTTCACACCTGTGACTCCCAGGTACCCTGATCTTCCAGATCATTTTATGTTTATACATAATCATCTTCTCCTCTATTTTCTGTGTTGTGTGAGTTCCTTAGTGCTCAAGCTCTTTTCCTCTTTATTATTGTATATGTGTGCACCTGTACTAGAGAGTCTATGCACTCTCTTAGGCATCTTTCTTAAGAATTGAGATCTACTTTCTCAACCACAGCTTCACGTTTAGCGTGTGTGTGTGTGTGTGTGTGTGTGTGTGTGTGTGTGTGTGTCTGTCTGTCTGTCTGTCTGTCTGTCTGTCGATGTGTGTCTGTATGTGTATCATGGAGTGTGAACTCAGGGCCTTGGCAGAGTTTGTGAGCTTTCTTTCCCAATGTGTTCTCCCAGGTGAACCCCAACTCCACTTCAAGCTTTAGTTGATGATTTGCAGATAAGAGTCTCATGGACTTCCCTGCCCAGTCTGCCTTGACCTAAGATCCTCAAATTTCGGCCTTCTGCATTGCTAGGATTATGAGCATGAACCACCTGCACCCAACTCAATTCTGCCTTTCTAATAATTAATGGAGACAAGAGACTCCAGGTCTTTTGTTCTTGGGCTAATTTCAAACCACAACCTCTTGAGTAGCTATGATTTCAAGTGTGAGGTCCAGTGTCGGGCTCACTTTGTGTTCTTTTCTGCCATGAAATGAGAGCTCTGACAGGCCACCTGACATTCTTGGTGTTGGAGACAAAATCCACAGTCTTGTGCATCCTAACCACATGCCCTCCTACAGAGCTAAACATCCCTTTTGAATTGTATTCCATGTGTTTGTCTAATGCCACTAGTGAGCTGGACATGGGTTCATGGGTTAGTAGATATCAAGAGGTCCAAGTTTGGTGACCAGCACACAGAAATAAAACATTGATAAACCAAGTCTACACAAACTATAAATAAAAAATCGAGGATCCTTATTTCATTAAAAAAAATCTGGGCCTATTTTAATACCCCAGTAATCCTAACTGCTCTAGAGAAACATGTATGAATATCTCAATAGCTTGCCTGGCAAACGTGTGAGATCTTCTCTAGGAAATAAAGCAAATTGGTCAAAGGGGATACTTCATGAGGTAGGGACCTACTGACCTGGCAAGCTCAAGACCTTGAATTCATGCCCCAATATCAACAAAAGAATGTCAACCCCAGCAGGAAATGAAATCATGGAAAACTGCAGTCCCATTAAATGTGACACATCTCATTTCTCCCTTCCTTCCCTTCCATCCACACTCCAGCATACGCATTTATAGCAGAGTGCTGTCACTATTAGATCCCTAGAGATGGGCTTGGTGGTCAAGACAAAAGCACTGGTAGCTTTCCTTAGAGACATTGATTAAGGAAAACCACAAGGCCTGGCTGAATTAAGCTCCTGGACGCTGTAGGTTAGAAATACCAATTCCTAAGTCTTCCAATCATGAAGGGTATCTGGCCTTATGTATGTTCCCAGGAGCAAGTAGTTTTTAGAACAACCACCTCACAATCTGGAAAATTATTAATTGCTTAGTAAAATATTCAGTCTAATGAACTAGATTTTACAAAGATGCAATTGAGTTCACATATGAAAGAACTTAAAGACACCAAGTTCAAATGCCAAGTATTGCCCAAAAAATAAGATGCAGCTAACAAGGAAATACTGAGATGAAAAAGACTCTTAAAGACCTCTTGTACTTCAAGCACTTGTGACTCAAGACTGTAATCCTATCTACTCATAAGGCTTTGATGTGAGGAACTTGGTTTCAAGTCATCCTGGGCAAGAAAGTCAGTGAAACTGTTATGTCCATTTAAGTCCTGGAAAAGTCAGAAGTGGTACTGTAGCTCGAGTGGTAGAGCATCAGCCTTGAGCAAAAGGAGCCAAAGGAAAGCATCCAAGATAAGGTTCAAGACTCAACACTGACAAAAAGTGAAGAAGGAAGGAAGGAAGGAAGGAAGGAAGGAAGGAAGGAAGGAAGGAAGGAAGGAAGGAAGGAAGGAAAAGAAAGAGAGAAAGAAAGAAAGAAAGAAAGAGAGAAAGAAGGGAGGGAGGGAGGGAAGGAAGGAAGGAAGGAAAAGAAAGAGAGAAAGAAAGAAAGAAAGAAAGAAAGAAAGAAAGAAAGAAAGAAAGAAAGAAAGAAGGGAGGGAGGGAGGGAGGGAGGGAAGGAAGGAAGGAAGGAAGGAAGGAAGGAAGGAAGGAAGGAAGAAAGAGAAAGAAAGAAAGAAAGAAAGAAAGAAAGAAAGAAAGAGAAAGAAGGGAGGGAGGGAGGGAAGGAAGGAAGGAAGGAAGGAAGGAAGGAAGGAAGGAAGGAAGGAAGGAAGGAAGGAAGGAAGAAAAAAGACTCATGTAGTGGCTCACACCTGTAATCCTAGCTACTCAGGAAGCTGAGATCTAAAGATCACAGTTCAAAGCCAGCCCGGAACTAAAGTCTATGAGACTCTTATCTCCAATTAACCACTAGAAAACTGGAAGTGGTGCTGTGGCTCAAGGGGTATGGTGGTAGCCTTGAGAGAAGGAAGGAAGGAAGGAAGGGAGGGAGGAAGGAAGGAAGGAAGACACATTTGAGTCACAGATCTACTTCTGGGTTTGGGGAAGTTACTTAGAGAAAAATGTCTCACAGACTCTCCTTCCCAAGTACATTTTGAACCATGGTTTTAGGATATCAGGTTCTGAGTAGCTAGAATTGCATGAGAGTCACCAGCACTCAGTGTTTCAAGAGTTCTGTTAGGAGTATTGGGCTAGCCAGATGATGACTCCTGTGGATGTTTAAATAGGTGCAGTGTCTGTGATTCCTGCTGTCTCTAGGAGGTCTATAAAACGTGCTGATTCTGGGAAGGATTCTCTGGCTGATTCTGGCTGACAGTGGTTTCCGAATACACACTATACCTGATGCATGTGCATATGTTGGAAATGGGGACTAAGCTGGGGAGACAATGTCTGATCCATTAGTGGTGAGCTCTGGGTTTTACTCTGTGTCTTTTATATTGGTTGATGTGCTCCTGCTAGCCATGTAATGTGTGACAGCTGTGTTCTGTATACTGTCATTGTAAACATATGTCTGTAACACTTAGCCACTAGACTGTTCTGACAAATCCTTTCAAGTAGTTGTACATGTGTGATCCTTCATTGTGACAGTATATGTCTGTTGCATTGCACTGAACACCACCTAGGTTTTACTCTGGTTCTTGACTAGGTGATTGATTCCACATCTTCCGTCAGGTTGTTTGTGTCCACTGGGACTCCACGTGTGCTGCTGTGTCTGTTTCCTAATGCACAAGTCTCACTACACCCTCGCAGTTTGACTAATTTCTATTTGTTTGCTATGTCAGCAATTCTTGCATGCTAGGCAAGTACTCTACCATTGAACCACATGCACAGTTCACTTTTTAAGAAGGGGTTACATGGCACTGCAACAGCCACACATGGAATTGCAATCCTCTTCCTCTGATCTTTGACCTCGGTCTCCAAGAGCTGGACTTAGAGAGTGCCAGAACGGCAGTGTGAATTCTCCTCCTACATGCTCTATTTTCACACAGCGCTCAGTGTGCCCCGTGCTGACCTGACTCTTGTGTCTGCACACTGTGTGTATGGCAGGAATGTGTCTGTTTTTGTCATTCTGACTCTGGGGTAGTTACTTTATGGTTCACTGAAATCTTGGGGTGTGTGGGGGGGTGGGCACTATCCTTGAGTTTCTTTTCTTTTTTTTTTTGCCAGGACTGGGCCTTGAGCTCAGGGGCTGAGCATGATTTTTGGACTTTCTCAAGACTAGAGCTCTACAACTTGAGCCACAGCACCACTTCTGGCTTTTTTCTATGCATGTGGTACCAAGGAATTGAACCCCGGTCTTCGTGCATGCTAGCAAAGCGTTCTACCACTGAGACATGCACAAAGATCCTTTTTTTTTCTTTTTTTTCTATTTTTTGCCAGTCCTGGGCTGGAGCTCAGGGCCTGAGCACTGTCCT